>NC_135238.1:185475498-185840114 GCF_051348905.1 Ranitomeya variabilis | reverse complement strand
GGGGATGAGTGGAAGACCGCATTTAATACGCCCGAGGGCCACTTTGAGTATTTGGTCATGCCTTTTGGTCTTTCTAATGCCCCTTCAGTTTTCCAGTCTTTTATGCATGATATTTTCCGCGATTTTCTGGATAAATTTATGATAATATATCTGGATGATATTCTGATTTTTTCTGATGACTGGGACTCTCATGTCCAGCAGGTCAGGAGAGTTTTTCAGGTTCTGCGGTCTAATTCTTTATGTGTGAAGGGGTCTAAGTGCGTTTTTGGGGTCCAGAAAATTTCCTTTTTGGGGTATATTTTTTCTCCCTCTTCCATTGAGATGGATCCCGTCAAGGTGCAAGCTATTTGTGACTGGACTCAGCCCTCCTCTCTTAAGGGTCTTCAGAGATTTTTGGGCTTTGCCAACTTTTACCGCCGATTTATTGCTGGTTTTTCGGATGTCGTTAAACCACTGACTGATTTGACCAGACATGGCGCTGATGTTGCTAATTGGTCCCCTCATGCTGTAGAGGCCTTTCAGGAGCTTAAGCACCGTTTTGCCTCTGCCCCTGTGTTACGTCAGCCTGATGTGAATCTGCCTTTTCAGGTTGAGGTTGACGCTTCGGAGATCGGAGCTGGGGCAGTGTTGTCGCAGAAAGCTTCCGACTGCTCCGTCATTAGGCCTTGTGCCTTCTTTTCTCGCAAATTTTCGCCCGCAGAGCGGAATTATGATGTTGGGAATAGGGAGCTTTTGGCCATGAAGTGGGCGTTTGAGGAGTGGCGCCATTGGCTAGAGGGGGCTAAGCATCAGGTGGTGGTATTGACTGACCACAAAAATTTGATTTATCTTGAGACTGCCAGGCGCCTGAATCCTAGACAGGCGCGCTGGTCTTTGTTTTTTTCTCGCTTTAATTTTGTGGTGTCATGCCTGCCGGGTTCTAAGAATGTTAAGGCAGATGCCCTTTCTAGGAGTTTTGACCCGGACTCTCCTGGTGATGCTGAACCCACAGGTATCCTTAGGGAGGGAGTAATTTTGTCGGCCGTTTCTCCTGATCTGCGGCGGTCCTTGCAAGAGTTTCAGGCGGATAGACCGGATCGTTGTCCGCCTGATAGACTGTTTGTTCCGGATGATTGGACCAGTAGAGTCATCTCTGAGGTACATTCTTCTGCATTGGCGGGTCATCCCGGAATTTTTGGTACCAGGGATTTGGTGGCAAGATCCTTCTGGTGGCCTTCCCTGTCACGAGATGTGCGAGTCTTTGTGCAGTCATGTGACATTTGTGCTCGGGCCAAGTCTTGTAGTTCTCGGGCTAGCGGACTGCTGTTGCCCTTGCCTATTCCTAAGAGGCCTTGGACACACATCTCGATGGATTTTATTTCAGATCTGCCTGTTTCCCAGAAGATGTCTGTCATCTGGGTGGTCTGTGACCGTTTCTCTAAAATGGTCCATTTGGTTCCTCTGCCCAAGTTGCCTTCTTCTTCTGAGTTGGTTCCTCTGTTTTTTCAGAATGTTGTCCGATTGCACGGTATTCCTGAGAATATTGTTTCTGACAGAGGTACCCAATTTGTGTCTAGATTTTGGCGGGCATTCTGTGCTAGGATGGGCATAGATTTGTCTTTTTCATCTGCTTTTCACCCTCAGACTAATGGCCAGACCGAGCGGACTAATCAGACCCTGGAGACATATCTGAGGTGTTTTGTCTCTGCTGACCAGGATGATTGGGTTGCTTTTTTGCCATTGGCAGAGTTCGCCCTCAATAATCGGGCCAGCTCTTCCACCTTGGTGTCCCCATTTTTCTGTAATTCGGGGTTTCACCCTCGATTTTCCTCCGGTCAGGTGGAATCCTCGGATTGTCCTGGAGTGGATGCGGTGGTGGAGAGATTGCATCACATCTGGGGGCAGGTTATGGACAATTTGAAGTTGTCCCAGGAGAAGACTCAGCGTTTTGCCAACCGTCATCGTCGTGTTGGTTCTCGGCTTTGTGTTGGAGATTTGGTGTGGTTGTCTTCTCGTTTTGTCCCTATGAGGGTCTCTTCTCCTAAGTTTAAGCCTCGGTTCATCGGCCCTTATAGAATATTGGAGATTCTTAATCCTGTTTCTTTCCGTTTGGACCTCCCTGCGTCCTTTTCCATTCATAACGTTTTTCATCGGTCGTTGTTGCGCAGGTATGAGGTACCTGTTGTACCTTCGGTTGAGCCTCCTGCTCCGGTGTTGGTTGAGGGTGAGTTGGAGTACGTTGTGGAGAAAATTTTGGACTCTCGTGTTTCCAGACGGAGACTCCAGTATCTGGTCAACTGGAAGGGTTACGGCCAGGAGGATAATTCTTGGGTCAATGCATCTGATGTTCATGCTTCTGATCTTGTTCGTGCCTTCCATAGGGCTCATCCTGGTCGCCCTGGTGGATCTGGTGAGGGTTCGGTGCCCCCTCCTTGAGGGGGGGGTACTGTTGTGAATTTGGATTCTGGGCTCCCCCGGTGGCCGCTTGTGGAATTGGACTTGTCATCCTCTTTCCTGTTTCACCTGGTTCCATCAGTAGTGGGTGTCGCTATTTAAGCTCATTTCTCTGGTGGTTTCTTGCCGGTCAACAATGTTATCTGATGCCTCTCAGTGCTTGTTCCTGCTTCTGACAACTACTAGATAAGTTGGACTTTTGTCCATGTTTCGTTTTGCCTATTTGTTCCAGTTCACAGCTGAAGTTTTGTTACTGTGTCTGGAAAGCTCTCGTTGATCAGGGATTGCTACTCTGGCGTTATGAGTTAATGCCAGAGTTTAAGGTAATCTCTGGATGGTGTTTTGTTAGTGTTTTTCTGCTGACCATGAAAGTATACTATCTGTCTTCTGCTATCTAGTAAGCGGACCTCAAATTTGCTAAGACTATTTTCCTGCTGCGTTTGTTGTTTCATCTGAACTCACCGTCATTATATGTGGGGGGCTACTGTCTTCTTTGGAATATTTCTCTAGAGGTGAGCCAGGTCTTATATTTCCCTCTGCTAGCTATTTAGGTCTTAGGCCAGAGCTGGGCATCTAGCAATAAATAGGAAATGCTACCTGGCTATTTCTAGTTGCGCGGCAGGCTTAGTTCATGGTCAGTATAGTTCCATCTTCCGAGAGCTTGTCCCTCTATAGGCTTGCTATGATCTCTGCCTGCAGAGATCATGACACCCACCATAACATCTTTAATGGCATCAGAGAGACCCTCTCTGAAATTCGCCGCCAAGGCACACTCATTCCACTGAGTAAGCACAGACCATTTGCGAAATTTTTGGCAGTATATTTCAGCTTCCTCTTGCCCTTGAGATAGGGCCATCAAGGCTTTTTCAGCCTGAATCTCTGAATTAGGTTCCTCATAAAGCAACCCCAAAGCCAGAAAAAACGCATCCACATTGAGCAACGCAGGATCCCCTGGTGCCAATGCAAATGCCCAATCCTGAGGGTCACCCCGCAGTAAGGAAATTACAATCCTGACCTGCTGTACGGGGTCTCCAGCGGAGCGAGATCTCAAAGACAGAAACAACCTACAATTATATTTGAAATTCTGAAAACGAGATCTATCCCCGGAGAAAAATTCTGGTAAAGGAATTCTAGGTTCAGATACAGGAGCATGAATAACAAAATCCTGTAAACTCTGAACCTTCACAGCAAGATTACTCAAACCTGTAGCCAAACTCTGAGGATCCATTTCAATTAGGTGAGATCAGAGCCATTCAAGGATTAGAAGGAGAGAGAGACAAAGGCTGCAATTTAAGCAGAAATGCTAAAGAGCCAACTATTGAGCAAGCTCAGAAAAAAAAAAAAAAAAAATCTGCAGACTTCTTTTTCTCTCCTTTCTTCTGCCAATAGTTTTAACACATGGCCGGTCATACTGTCATGGTTCTCAATGGCAAGAGAACATCAGAAAAGCATAAATCAGGACTAGCTCTTGGATGATGGAATCTAGAGCTGACCGTGAGCTAAACCTACCGCACAACTAACAGTGGCCGGGTAGCGTGCCTACGTATATCCCTAGACGCCCAGCGCCAGCCGGAGGACTAACTAACCCTAGCAGAGGAAAAACAGGCCTGGCTTACCTCTAGTGGAAATTCCCCAAAAAGGTGACAGAAGCCCCCCACATGTATTGACGGTGAGTTCAGAGGGAAAAGACATACGTAGTATGAAGGCAGGTTCAGCAAAGCGAGGTCCACTTACTAGATAGTAGAAAAATAAGAAAGGGAACTTCACGGTCAGCTGAAAACCCTATTTACAAAACCATCCTGAAATTACTTTAAACTCAAGTATCAACTCATGAGACTGGAGTGGTAATTTCAGCTCACAAGAGCTTCCAGCTACAGAAATATACCATAACTGTGAACTGGAACAAAAATGCAAAATAATACTCAGGACAAAAGTCCAACTTAGCTGATCAGAAGACTAGGAGCAGGAACATGCAACAGAAAGCTCTGGTTACATTGATGACCGGCAAGGCAATGACTGAGCAGCAAGGCTAAATAGGAAACTCCCATATCCTGGAGGAAACAGGTGAACAGAGAAAGTGAAGACAAGTCCAGTACCACCAGTGACCACCGGGGGAGCCCAAAACCAAATTCACAACACATGTCTCCGTGTTTTTCAAACGGACACACGGTCCGTGAAAACACACTGACATGTGCAGAGACACATTGATTTTAATGTGTCTACGTGAGTCAGTGTCTCCGGTACGTGAGAAAGCTGTCACCACACGTACCGGAGCCACTGACGTGTGAAACCGGCCTAATGATACAAGGAGTTTTCCATTCTCTACCAATGATGTAGCAGCATGTCTCCCCAGTGTCAGACTGGGGTGTTTAGAGCCCAATAGACGAATGCGAAGGGTCACCCCACAGCTGCAAGAAAAGATTTTCTTTTTGATCTTATGCTCAAGGACCAAGTGTTCTACCATTCAGTACATGTGCAAAACAGGACCCTAATGTACATGCTCCAAGTTAAAAATTAGGTGTCCATCAAGCAATTAAAACCCTTTTTTAACAACTTCCACTGCCAATAATAATAATAATAATAATCTTTATTTATATAGCGCCAACATATTCCGCAGAGCTTTACAGTTTAACAGTTTCAAACACAGCAGTCATAGGTAACAACGTTAACAATACAGTAATAAAGCACAATAAGACGACCCTGCTCGTGAGAGCTTACAATCTACAATGAGGTGGGGAGATACAACGTACAGAAGCTTATTTACAATGATGGTCCAGCCATCTTCAGGGGGTGGGGGGTAGATGGAGATAGTGAATGGGCTACACACACACACAAACATAAAATGAGTTTGATTAGGGAACGTGACAGGCCGCTCTGAACAAATTTGTTTTGAGCGAGCGCTTAAAACTATGCAAGTTGTGGCTGGTCCTAATATCTTGGGGTAGAGCATTCCAGAGGATTGGCGCAGCACGGGAGAAGTCTTGGAGTCGGGAGTGGGAGGTACGGATTAGTGCAGAGGTTAGTCGAAAGTCATTTTGCAGAGCGCAGCGGTCGGTTAGGCTGATAATGGCAGGGAGTGCTGCTGTGTGCTGGAAAAAATCAAGGTAAAGTTTATTGTTACTGTTGTACAAATATGTATAAACCTAGATTTGCTATTTCTTTTAAAATCTTTGCATACCCTTTCCACCTTTTTCATAACTCATCACAGTTTTCTCCTGTTAATTGTAATGTAGGCCAGCCTCTTGTCTCCGTACATTTCATAATACACTGTTGGGGGAACATTTATCAGGACCGTCATGTCATATGACGGTCTTGATATCTCCCTTGCAGGTGCAGGATGTCCCATAGGGTCACATGACTGATATTTTTGGTTCATGTTTTGGCAGTGTAGTGCGCAAGCTTCCTCCCTCCTTATTTTCTTCCTGACTTCTCGATGTATACATCCTGAATGCGCCCAGTGGCATGAGGTACTGCACTATGTGTGTCTTACAACACAATGAGTGTTATAAAGAGTAAAAATACGCGTGGAAAATAAAATTGAGTTGAAAATATTGTTTGCATGCAGTTTCAGATCTATCCAATATATTTTTTTGCTGTGTTACACAAAAGCATTCCACCTCAAGCCACAAATATTAATTACTTTTAATAACATATTGTAAAGTAATATCTTATAAAATTAAAAAATGTATGTCTGTCTATCACCCTACCTGTTCCCTCTGTTCTGCTAATGACCTAAGGCCGACGTCACACTGGCATATTGCATCGGATGCGAGAGCACAGTCCTCTGCACAGTCAAAACAGTGTTATTGGGTTTTAGTAACGTCAGCTGATCCCCAGCTGTGTATGCGGCAATGTGTCCTGCAACCGCCACGCTGACACAACAACTGAAATTTAAGGGAACCTGTCCCCCCCCAAGCGTTTGTTACTGAAAGAGCCACCTTGTGCAGCAGTAATGCTGCACAAGGTACAGGTAGCTCTTTTAGTTTTGCTCCTTGCTCATGCTGAACTTAACACTTATACAATGTGTCCCCTGATGCCGTAAAACTGTCCCGGAGGTGGGGCTTTCCTTCGTAACGGGACTTTCCCAGCCGTCATCCCTACCCCCTTGGCGCCGTGCGCCACCTCCTTAGCGTTGTTTGAATCTGTCTAGTAGCCTGTGCTGTTTTGTTCAACCTTGGCCATGCGCAGTCTCCTCCTGAGCGCTGCTTTTTTGTGTACCGGAGTCTGCGCTGTTATGTTATCCCTTGGCCATGCGCTGTTAGCGCTGCCTGTCTTCTGACATCATTTGATGTCAGCCTGTGCGGTCGCGCTGCCCATGAATCCCAGCCCCGCAGTGTCTTGTGATTTATTCACACTGTGGGGCTGGGATTCATGGCCTTGCGCAGTAAATATGTTCGCCTCTCACTCACGTCCTTTCGCCTGCTTTAGTCTGAAGAAGGCGGAAGGAGATGAGTGAGAGGCGAATATATGCACCGCGCGTCACGGCAGTGGCCCAGTCTGAAGAAGGCGGAGGGAGATGAGTGAGAGCCTGAGGTGAAGATATGCACTGCGCATGCCCATGGATCCCAGGCCCGCAGTATGATTAAATCAGAAGAGACTGCGAGGAGGGATCTCGGGCAGCGCGGCCTCACAGGCCCAGTCTGCCTGACACCAAATGATGTCAGAAGACGGGCAGCGCTAACAGCGCATGGCCAAGGGATAACATAACAGCGCAGACTCCGGTACACAAAAAAGCAGCGCTCAGGAGGCTGCGCCCAGCGCCAAGGGGGTATTTTTAACAGCTGTGCTGCGTGTCATTAAGAAGGAAAGTCCCGCCTCCATGACGGTTTCACGGTATGAGTGGCACAATTTTAAAAGTGTTTCGTTCAGCGTGTGCAAGGAGCATAATTAAAAGAGCAACCTTTTCCTTGTGCAGCATTACTGTTGCACAAGCTGGCTCTTCTAGTTACTAACGCCTGGGGGTTTAAAGGTTCACTTTCAATTTGCTCCAATTAGGCCTCAGCCTATACTCTGCTCCTCCTGCTGACCCTGGGCTCCAACACCGCTAGTTGCTGCCTGGAAGTGCTGAGAAAAACAATTGCTCCTGTGTTAGTGGGGTTCAGTAACGTCAGCTGCTCCCCTGCTGTGTAACCGACAATGTGTCCTGCGACCGCCACGCTGACACTCCATCAGATATTAAAGTGCCTCCAGTGCAGGCTTCGGCCTGCACTCTGCTCCTCCTGCTGACCCTGGGCTCCAACACCGCTAGGGGCTGTAGGATGACAATCTTGAATAGGCCCCCATCCTGGTTCCAGTACTGTCAGCTGGTTCCAGGCAGAGCCTTTGGCTTAGGTGCCTCCTTCTGGGTATCCGAGTTCCACCAACGTCAGGTGGTCCTTGGTAGTGCTTTCTGGCACGGGTACATCCTGCTTACTAACCGGGTTCCAGTAACGTCAGCTGGTCCTCGGTAGTTCCATTGGCTCTTGGACCTTTGGGTAGCCATCCGGGTTCCAGTTCCATCAGCTGGTTCTCGGCATTTTCTCAGCCTTCATGTACCTTCTGCTACATTTCCAAGTTCAAGACCCTAAAGACGACGACCCTGAAGACCACCCCTAAGATGACAACGACACCAGAGACAACAACCCCTGAGATGACGACCCTGGAGACGACGACCCTGAAGACCACCCCGATGACAACGACGACCCCGGAGACGACGACCCTGGAGACGACGACACGGAAGACCGAGAAGCAGAAGAACAAGACGCTGCAGAACAAAGAGCAGAAGAACATTAAGCATAAGACTAAACATCAGAGCAAAAGATATTATCTAAATTATAAGCAGAAGAAGACTAAGCAGTGTATGGGGGTGAGTCCGTTCCTCCTCGTGGTGCCCCTGGATAAAGCCTGATGCTGCAGGCCTAACTGAACGCAGACAAATGTAACTCTTTTGTGACAGGCAGAACGGAAGGTGTAATCTTCAAACTTTTATAGACAACAACTACAGGAATGCCTGTCACAAATAAGAATATGATGAAGAAGTAGAATATGAAGAAGAATAATAGTTTAATAAAAAGAATATGAAGAATGTAACAAAAAAAATAATAGGTAGAAGATGAAGAAGAAGATGAATAAGGTGAAGAAGAAGTTGATGTCAAAGATGCTGCTGAGGATGATGAAGAAGAAAGTGTGGGAGAAGTAAAAAAGAAGGTGAAGGGCATGGAAGTAGTGAAAGATCAATATCTGACAAATTAAAAAAAATCTTAACATGGTCAATATCTTTGTAACTTCGAACGTCTTAAATTTTTTTTTAAATTCCTGCTATTCTATTTGATTGGGCTAAACCTCTGTGCCGTGTATCCACCAGACTTCTGCACAACACAACTGATGGTCCCAACCCCATTTATAAGGCAAGAAATCCCACTTATTAAACCTGACAGGCCACACCTGTGAAGTGAAAACCATTTCCGTTGACTACCTCTTGAAGCTCATCAAGAGAATGCCAAGAGTGTGCAAAGCAGTCATCAAAGCAAAAGGTGGCTACTTTGAAGAACCTAGAATATAAGACATATTTTCAGTTGTTTCACACTTTTTTGTTAAGTATATTATTCCACATGTGTTAATTCATAGTTTTGATGCCTTCAGTGTGAATTTACAATTTTCATGGTCATGAAAATACATAAAAATCTTTAAATGAGAAGGTGTGTCCAAACTTTTGATCTGTACTGTATATATATATATATATATATATATATATATATATATATATATATATATATATATAAATATATATATATAATACTGTATATAAAAAAAGTTAAGAATTTTTATTTCGCTAATTTTGACCAGCAGATATATTGCACCTATAAATCAGTTTCCTATTTTTTTAGCTGATCTTATCTGGTTATATCTGACAAAACCTCTTTTTGTTCCTCTTCTAAAATAAAATTTCTGATAATTTTGTGTTTAGAGCTGAGAACTTTTTTTTTTTCTTTTTAGGGGTTTTTTTGCTTTCTCCATTCTACTAACTAACCATCATCCCATAACAATTGTATAAAGGTATGCAGTTTACAAGTATACGGAAAAAGGTATACACACCCATTGCTGCAATGCTTAAACTGTATATTTAGGCTGCCAGGAAACAATATCGTATATTCAGTTAATACATGTAACTTTCACAAGGCAAAATACGGTAGTCAAGATCTTGTGATTTTTAAGAACTCTATTAACATTTATACAAGAGAAAGAAGGGAGTCACAATCACAAGGATAAAAGCTAAACAAAGGACAACTCACGCCAGAAGCAAAGTTATCTTCGTCATATCAAAAATATGTGGCATGACTGAAAAAAACAACATGGCAGTAAAAATAGAAAAAGTTTAATGTGTCTGTCCATGACCTCCTCTGTATGGTATTCCAGTTCAGACCAAACAGTCTGTTTACAGACGTTTTACTTTTCTTGGGATCTACCCCTGTAAAAAAAGCCCTTTAATTAATGCAAGTTCAGCCTCCTGGGTCTACTGCAAATTAAAGGGAATCTGTCAGCAGGTTTTTGCTATGTAATCTGAAGACAGCATGAGATAGAGGCTGAAACGCAGAATTCAGGGATGTGTCACTTGACAAAGTGTGAGCTTTTGTTTACTAACTGTGAAGGATTTATCACTAAGAGATTACCTTTGTCAAACTAGTCCAGCAACTAAGCAGCTCACTGTCTATGCACTATGTACACAGAGAACCTGGTGTGGGCGGGGTTAGCTTTCTCAGCTACGCCCCATCCTGTAATAAGCACCTCACTGTCTATGGATTTTGTACACAGAGTGTTGTGGATTCTGTTTTTGGGCTCCCTCTGGTGGTTACGGCTGGTACTGGGTGACTTTGGTGGGTTGCGGTCTCTGGTTTCCACCTGTCCATCAGAGGCTGGGTGTTTCCTATTTAGAAACTTCACCCTCTGTGTTGTGTCGGGTGGACGACACACACCTTAATGATTTTTCTGTAAAGTGGCTTCTCCCCTGATGACATTGCCACAAGGAAACGCGTTGGGAGAAAATATGAATGAGGGACAGAAGTAGCAAGTGGCTGAATTCATGCGAGTGAGGTTTGGAAAGGGCACCTAAGGAGCCACCTCATGTATATGGATTTCTTGGACCACTGCGTCTCTATGAAGCGATTTACATTCTGGGTGAGATTGTTCTGAAACGTATACAGCAATCATAATATCCCTGTTCTTGTATCTCTATGATGTACACTTGTTAGGGGCTCTATGACAGATGTTGCCTCTTATACAGTGTCTGTTTGTATAATAAGGTGGTGGGGTATTTCCACCGTGCTGGTTTTTTGGAGCATTACGTTGGGCTCATTAGTGTTAATTGCCAGCATTGATTAGAATGTTGTGATTCATGTTTTTTATGAGTCCGAGCGACTCTTTTTAGCAATATTTATTAAAAGTTATATTTTATCTTATTATATTATTTAACTACAGTCCTTCCTTGCTGATAATATATATATGTGTTTCCTATTTAACCTGGCTTTCCTGTCATTCCCTTGCCGGCTATCAATGTACTCAGATGTGCTCAGTTTGGTTCCTGACTACCTGCTCCCAGATCTCTCAGGATAAGCTAAGTTCTGTTTTTCAGTTGTTTGGTTTTTTGTCCAGCTTGCTAATTATGACTCTATGCTAGCTGGTAGCTCTAGTGGGCTGAGGTTCTCCCCATGTGCCATGAGTTGGCACATGGGTTCTTGTAATCTCAGGATGGTTTTTGATTAGGGTTTTTTGCTGACCGCTCAGACCCCTTTTGTATCATTCTGCTTTCTAGTTATAGCGGGCCTCATTTTGCTAAACCTATTTTCATCTCTATGTGCGTGCCTTCCTCTCATTTCACCGTCAATACATGTGGGGGGCAACTATACCTTTTGGGGTTCATTCCTCTGGAGGCAAGCTAGGTCTTTATTTCCTCTGCAGTGCTAGTTAGCTCTTAGGCTGGCGCGTGGCGTCTAGAATCAACGTAGGCACGCTCCCTGGCTATTTCTAGTTGTGTTTGTCAGGAGTAGGGCAGCGGTCAGCCCAGGTTCCATCACCCTAGAGCTCGTCCGTTATTTATGTTATTTTGCTTGTCCAGTGCGATCCCCAGCCATTGGGATCCATGACAGTATAGCCGGCCCACAAAGTGTTAATTGTTTGGGCTGAAGCAGGAGAAAAAGAAGTGTTTAAGGGAAATTTTTTTTTTTTTCCCCCTCAGAGTTTTGCTGCCTAGCCCTTAATTGCTGTCTAGCTGCTTCTTACCTCCTCTTAACCCTTGAATGGCTCTGACCTTAGCTGTTTAACATGGATGTCCAGAGTTTGGCTTCCAGCCTGAGTAATCTTGCTGCAAAAGTTCAAAACATGCAGGATTTTGTTGTTCACACTCCCATGTCTGAACCTAGAATTCCTATTCCAGAGTTTTTTTCTGGAGATAGATCTACCTTCCTGAATTTCAGGAACAATTGCAAATTGTTTCTTTCTTTGAAATCTCGCTCCTCTGGAGACCCTGCTCAGCAGGTTAAGATTGTAATATCTTTCCTGCGGGGCGACCCTCAAAATTGGGCATTTGCATTGGCACCAGGGGATCCTGCATTGCTCAGTGTGGATGCGTTTTTTCTGGCACTGGGATTGCTCTATGAGGAACCTAACCTGGAGATTCAGGCTGAAAAGGCTTTATTAGCCCTCTCTCAGGGGCAGGATGAAGCGGAAGTATATTGTCAAAAATTTCGGAAATGGTCGGTGCTTACTCAGTGGAATGAGTGCGCCCTGGCTGCAAACTTCAGAGATGGTCTTTCTGAGGCCATTAAGGATATTATGGTGGGGTTCCCTGCGCCTACAGGTCTGAATGAGTCTATGGCTATGGCCATTCAGATTGATCGGCGTTTACGGGAGCGCAAACCTGTGCACCAGTTGGCGGTGTCTTCTGAACAGGCACCTGAGACTATGCAATGTGATAGAATTCAGTCCAGAAGTGAACGGCAAAATTATAGGCGGAAAAATGGATTGTGTTTTTATTGTGGTGATTCAGCTCATGTTATATCAGCATGCTCTAAACGCACAAAAAAGGTTGATAAATCTTTTGCCATTAGTACTCTGCAGTCTAAGTTCATTTTGTCTGTAACTCTGATTTGTTCACTGTCTTCCATTTCCGTCGATGCCTATGTGGATTCGGGCGCTGCCTGAATCTTATGGATTGGTCATTTGCCAAACGCTGCGGTTTTAGTCTGGAGCCTCTGGAAGTTCCTATTCCTTTGAAGGGAATTGACTCTACACCATTGGCTATGAATAAACCGCAGTACTGGACACAAGTGACCATGCGCATGACTCCCGTTCATCAGGAGGTGATTCGCTTCCTTGTACTGTATAATTTACATGATGTACTAGTGCTTGGTCTGCCATGGTTACAAACTCATAATCCTGTCCTGGATTGGAAAACAATGTCTGTGTTAAGCTGGGGATGTCAGGGGGTTCATGATTATGCACCTCTGATTTCAATCGCTTCATCTACTCCTTCTGAGGTCCCTGCGTTTTTGTCTGACTATCGGGATGTTTTTGAGGAGCCTAAGCTCAATTCGCTCCCTCCTCATAGGGATTGTGACTGTGCTATAGAATTAATTCCTGGCAGTAAGTTCCCTAAGGGTCGTTTATTTAATCTGTCAGTGCCAGAGCATACTGCTATGCGGAATTATATTAAGGAGTCCTTGGAAAAGGGACATATTCGTCCATCTTCGTCCCCTCTGGGAGCAGGTTTTTTTTTCGTGGCAAAAAAAGATGGTTCCCTGAGGCCTTGTATAGATTATCGCCTTTCTGAATAAGATTACAGTCAAATATCAGTATCCATTGCCATTATTGACTGATTTGTTTGCTCGCATTAAGGGGGCTAGGTGGTTCACTAAGATAGATCTTCGCGGTGCGTATAATCTTGTGCGGATAAAACAGGGTGATGAGTGGAAAACCGCATTTAATACGCCTGAGGGCCATTTTGAGTATTTGGTAATGCCTTTTGGACTTTCTAATGCTCCTTCAGTCTTTCAGTCCTTTATGCACAATATTTTCCGTGAATATCTGGATAAGTTTATGATTGTGTATTTGGATGATATTTTGGTGTTTTCTGATGACTGGGAGTCTCATGTTCTACAGGTCAGGAAGGTGTTTCAAGTCCTGCGGGCCAATTCTCTGTTTGTGAAGGGCTCAAAATGTCTCTTCGGAGTCCAGAAAATTTCTTTTTTGGGGTACATTTTTTCTCCTTCTACTATTGAGATGGATCCCGTCAAGGTTCAGGCGATTTGTGACTGGACACAACCTACATCTGTTAAGAGTCTTCAGAAGTTCTTGGGTTTTGCTAATTTTTATCGTCGGTTCATTACTAATTTTTCCAGTGTTGTTAAACCTTTGACTGATTTGACTAAAAAGGGTGCTGATGTTGCTAATTGGTCTCCTACGGCTGTGGAGGCCTTTCAGGAACTTAAGCGCCGGTTTTCTTCTGCTTCTGTGTTATGTCAACCAGATGTTTCACTTCCTTTTCAGGTTGAGGTTGATGCTTCCGAGATTGGAGCGGGGGCGGTTTTGTCACAGAGAAGTTCCAATGGCTCGGTGATGAAGCCATGTGCGTTCTTTTCTAGAAAATTCTCGCCCGCCGAGCGCAATTATGATGTGGGTAATCGGGAGCTTTTGGCCATGAAGTGGGCATTTGAGGAGTGGCGTCATTGGCTTGAGGGTGCTAGACATCGTGTGGTGGTCTTGACTGATCACAAAAATCTGATTTACCTTGAGTCTGCCAGGCGTCTGAATCCTAGACAGGCTCGCTGGTCGTTGTTTTTTTCTCGTTTCAATTTTGTGGTTTCATACCTGCCAGGTTCAAAGAATGTGAAGGCAGATGCTCTTTCCAGGAGTTTTGTGCCTGACTCTCCTGGAGACTCTGGGCCTACTGGTATCCTTAGGGATGGGGTAATATTGTCCGCCGTCTCCCCAGACTTGCGACGTGCATTGCAGGAGTTTCAGGCGGATAAACCTGATCGTTGTCCACCAGAAAGACTGTTTGTTCCGGATGATTGGACCAGTAGAGTCATCTCTGAGGTCCATTCTTCTGTGTTGGCTGGTCATCCTGGAATATTTGGTACTAGAGACTTGGTGGCCAGGTCTTTTTGGTGGCCTTCCTTGTCAAGGGATGTGCGCACCTTTGTGCAGTCTTGTGAAGTGTGTGCTCGGGCTAAGCCTTGCTGTTCTCGGGCCAGTGGGTTGTTGTTATCCTTGCCTATCCCGATGAGGCCTTGGACGCACATTTCCATGGATTTTATTTCAGATCTCCCTGTCTCACAGAAAATGTCCGTTATCTGGGTTGTGTGTGACCGCTTTTCTAAGATGGTTCATTTGGTACCCTTGCCTAAGTTGCCTTCCTCCTCTGAGTTGGTCCCTTTATTTTTTCAGAACGTGGTTCGTTTGCATGGGATTCCGGAGAATATCGTTTCGGACAGGGGATCCCAGTTTGTGTCTAGATTTTGGCGGACGTTTTGTGCTAAGATGGGCATTAATTTGTCTTTCTCGTCTGCATTCCATCCTCAGACGAATAGCCAGACGGAGCGAACTAATCAGACCTTGGAAACTTATTTAAGGTGTTTTGTTTCTGCTGATCAAGATGACTGGGTTGCCTTTTTGCCACTGGCCGAATTTGCCCTTAATAATCGGGCTAGTTCTGCTACTTTGGTCTCTCCTTTCTTTTGTAATTCGGGGTTTCATCCTCGTTTTTCCTCTGGTCAGGTGGAGCCTTCGGATTGTCCTGGAGTGGACGTGGTGGTGGACAGGCTACGTCAGATTTGGAAACAGGTGGTGGACAATTTGAAGTTGTCTCAGGAGAAGACTCAGCAGTTTGCTAATCGCCGTCGCCGCGTGGGTCCCCGACTTCTTGTTGGGGACTTGGTGTGGTTGTCTTCTCGTTTTGTCCCTATGAAGGTCTCTTCTCCTAAGTTCAAGCCTCGGTTCATCGGTCCTTATAAGATCTTGGAGATTCTTAACCCTGTGTCTTTTCGTTTGGATCTCCCAGCATCGTTTGCTATTCATAATGTGTTCCATCGGTCGTTATTGCGGAGGTATGAGGTGCCCGTTGTTCCTTCGGTTGAGCCTCCTGCTCCGGTGCTGGTGGAGGGAGAATTGGAGTATGTTGTTGAGAAGATCTTGGATTCTCGTGTTTCCAGACGTAAACTCCAGTATTTGGTTAAGTGGAAGGGTTATGGTCAGGAGGATAATTCCTGGGTGGTCGCCTCTGATGTTCATGCGACTGATTTGGTCCGCGCCTTCCATAGAGCTCATCCTGATCGCCCTGGGGGTTCTCGTGAGGGTTCAGTGACCCCTCCTCAAGGGGGGGGGGTACTGTTGTGGATTCTGTTTTTGGGCTCCCTCTGGTGGTTACGGCTGGTACTGGGTGACTTTGGTGGGTTGCGGTCTCTGGTTTCCACCTGTCCATCAGAGGCTGGGTGTTTCCTATTTAACCTGGCTTTCCTGTCATTCCCTTGCCGGCTATCAATGTACTCAGATGTGCTCAGTTTGGTTCCTGACTACCTGCTCCCAGATCTCTCAGGATAAGCTAAGTTCTGTTTTTCAGTTGTTTGGTTTTTTGTCCAGCTTGCTAATTATGACTCTATGCTAGCTGGTAGCTCTAGTGGGCTGAGGTTCTCCCCATGTGCCATGAGTTGGCACATGGGTTCTTGTAATCTCAGGATGGTTTTTGATTAGGGTTTTTTGCTGACCGCTCAGACCCCTTTTGTATCATTCTGCTTTCTAGTTATAGCGGGCCTCATTTTGCTAAACCTATTTTCATCTCTATGTGCGTGCCTTCCTCTCATTTCACCGTCAATGTGGGGGGCAACTATACCTTTTGGGGTTCATTCCTCTGGAGGCAAGCTAGGTCTTTATTTCCTCTGCAGTGCTAGTTAGCTCTTAGGCTGGCGCGTGGCGTCTAGAATCAACGTAGGCACGCTCCCTGGCTATTTCTAGTTGTGTTTGTCAGGAGTAGGGCAGCGGTCAGCCCAGGTTCCATCACCCTAGAGCTCGTCCGTTATTTATGTTATTTTGCTTGTCCAGTGCGATCCCCAGCCATTGGGATCCATGACAACAGAGAGCCTGGTGTGGGTGGGGTTAGTTTTCTCAGCTACGCCCCATCCTGTGATAAGCACCTCACTGCCTATGGATTTTTTACACAGAGAGCCTGGTGTGGGCGGGGTTAGCTTTCTCAGCTCTGCTTCATTCTAAATGTAAAAGCTCTGATTGTGTCAGAACTGCTGCACCCAGTAATCTAAGTGACCCATCATTGGAATCGTGATCTCATTGCCTACATCATGCTGCTGTCAGATGAGGTAGCAAAAACCTGAAAACAGATTCCCTTTAACCCGCTAAATGCCGCTGTCAGTCACTGACAGCTGCATTTAAATTACGGTACATGTAGTGACAGTTTTCTCACGTACCGGAAACACTGACACACGTAGACCCATTCAAATGACTGGGTCTATGCACATGTCAGCGTGTTTTCACGGACCGTGTGTCCATGTGCAAAACATAGAGACATGTCTGTTTTTTGCCGGCAGCACGTACCATACATGTGCACACGGAGAACCAGCCTTAAGGTGAGTCGGGAATTAATGCCAGCATGCCTCATTTAGTCTGATCTGTCAACTATTACTAGCATCATTGAAAGGGTTAAAAGGCCCCTGTCAGCTTGGAAATGCAGGGCAAACCACCAGCAGCATGCCAGCAGCTGTTTTTGATAGTAGGTTAGGACTCGCAAGTTAATGAGGACCCTTGGCGTTGGGTTGCGAGCTTATCCATTTTGGCCAAAATAGTAACCAATACCTCATTTAATGTATTATATGCATTAATTAATTTTTTCATATTTTTTGCACTTTTTATCATTTTTTGCAGGGTGCAGCAGGGCCCCTTTATGTTGGCTTGGCTTTTGTGTGGCGCATTAGTGCTGGACGGCCCGCCTGCTAATACTATGGGCGTGATCAATAGGTTGTCCAGACACTGTGCATCACATCTATCTGTGTAAATATTGTCTTATGCAAGCCCTACCTGTGTGCATTTTTGCTACTAGGCAGCCAACCCCTCTATTATTTAGGTGAGTGAGTGGTTGTTCTCGTCAGTAGCTTGCACCTGTGCTGCTCCAGCCTTTATCAGTGGGGGCCTGCTGCACCCTGCTAGTGCATTTGTCATTTGACAAGGTTTTGGTGAGTCTCCTTTTCAAGATGTGTTTTCATGAAGCAGGGGGAACTGAACAGATTAATTTGGGAAGAGACCCAGTAAAACTTATTTTTTATTCAATGTAATCTCTGCTCTTTCTGTGCACTTGGGTCCAGTGGGCAGTTTCCATCAGTGATTGACAGCTATCTCTGCAGGCAGTTTTACAAAAGACAAACTGTCAATCACTGATAAGGATCGCCCACTGCACCTCCATGTGTAGAAAGAGCAGGGATTTCATTGAAGAAAATATAAGTTTTATTGAGTCTTTTTTTTTACAAAACTATATATTAATCTTCCACGCTCCCCCTGCTTTATAACATGATGCCTGCAGATTACACTGCATGTCAAGTTGACAGGTTTCCTTTAAGGCAAGCACATTCAGTGGTCTAAGGGCTGTCCCACACGTCCAGATAATTCCGGTACCGGAAAATTCGGTACCGGAGTTATCCGTGTCCGTGTGCCCCTACGTTTCTTGTGTACATCAGTGTGTCACACTTGCGGCACACGTGTGCCGCCCGTGTTCCCACTGGGTACCACACGCACCGTGCTGGGTACCACACGTAGGAGCATCTGGTGCTGAAGCTGCGATCCATATGTTCCCTGCCGCATCGTTTGCGGCAGAGAAGATATGAATAATAGTGTTTAAAATAAAGATCTATCTGTCCGCAGGCCCCCCACCCCCTGTGCGCCCCCCCCCCGCTCTTCAGAAAATACTTACCCGCTCCCTCGCTGCTTCCTGGTCTGGCCGCGGCTTCTAGTGTATGCGGTCACGTGGGGCCGATCATTTACAGTCATGAATATGTGGCTCCACCTCCCATAGGGGCGGAGCCGACTATTCATGATTGTAAATGATCGGCCCCACGTGACCGCATACAGTAGGAGGCGCGGGGCAGAGAGGAAGGAGTGACAGCCAACGTGGGAGCGGGTGAGTATTTTCAGGACAGCGGGGGGGGGGGGGCGCACAGGGGGTGGGGGGGCGGCGGACACCTAAATCTTTATTTTAAACACTATTATTCATATTTTCTCTGCCGCAAACGCTGCTACAGGGAAGATATGAATGGCGGCTTCAGCACCATGTGGGGGGGACAGCGCTTACTGTAGCGCTGTCTCCTGCACGCACACGGACCCCAGACGGAGAATGTCCGTGTGAGGTGCGTGTTTTACACGGACCCATTGACTCTATTGGGTCCGTGTAATACGTGCGCTCCCACGAACACTGACATGTCTCCGTGTTTTGCACACGGAGACACGGTCCGCAAAAAATCAATGACATCTGAACAGATGCATTGATTTTTATGGGTCTACGTGTGTCAGTGTCTCCGGTACGTGAGGAAACTGTCACCTCACGTACCGGAGCCACTGACGTGTGAAACCGGCCTATGACAGTAAAGGGTGATAGTAATATTCCTGGTGGTTCAGTGTATTCAAGAGGTCACTATTATAAATTACATCAAACTTGGTGGTTTGGAGTCGTAATGGAGTTAATATTAGCATCCCTCATAGTAAAAGGCTTAATCTCAATATTCTTGGTGGTTTACGGTAGTGAAGAGGTTAATTTATTCCTTTCTGTCTGGTGACCTAGTCAGAATAATCTGATCTTTCGACAGCATGAAAATTGCATATGTTACGTCTACCCAAGAGTGGACATGTCCAATTTCCAATCCGCCCAGTTGCACACATGCCCAGTAGGTAACAGACCCACTGTCACTGAAGAAAAATGCATCCTATTTATTAAGAGTCATGCACCTCTTAAAGATTTTTAGCGCATCTTTCATTTACAGTGCGACACTGTTGTAATTTACGCCACTTTTAAAACGTTGGCGAAGATGGCTGAGTGACAGAAAAATCCCAAAAGTTGCAATTTTTGGCGCAACTGTGAGTTGCACAAAAAATTTGTGACATTTCACATATTTTTTTCCAGAATATTGTTGAAAACTGCTTGATGAATTGGGGCAAAAATGTTTGTAGTTTACACTGATTAAAACTTCAGTCCCTGCGGGCCGCGACCTTTCATACTGTAGGTGTGGAAGCATATGAATTTTTCTTTCCACATATCATTTTATAGAACATGTCCTATGAGTCAGCTTAGAAATGTATGTAGGTGGCCCTGACGATTCTTAAGTTGTTTGTTCAACTTTGAAAACCTTCTTTACAGTTTTTCTATAAAACAAACCCGTGCAAAACATTGGTTATTTTTGTGAGTACATTGCTTTAATGAGGATTCAGATCATTCTATGTTCTCAATCTTTTATATGACACACAAGATAAAACAGCAGACTGGTAAAACAGACAAGCAATAGCAGACAGGAGTCCAAACTTCCATCTTTGAGACTCTGTTTGCCTCAATAAGTGAATGGATAATTCAGGGGCATGTGTGCATTCTTTATATTCAAATGTAACCTCATGGACTGAGAGTTCAATGAAGAAGATAGTGAGATGTGAACCCTCCATTATGTGAACCAGGGTGTGTGTGTTTTTTACTTTTTACTACTAGGTTAGTAATGGGGGTTGTCTGATAGACACCTCTCCACTACTAACACCAGGACTTGATGTCCGCTGTGTTTTTGGACAATTCACAGCTGACATGGCAAGAGGGAAGAGCAAAGGGCAAAGCACCAGAATTGCTGCACCTACTGTGATAAACCACTTATGAAGCAGCTGCAGGCTGTGTATTTTTAGGGAGGGGCACAATAACCATGCACCTTCCCAGCCTGATAATATCAACTCTCGGCTGTCTGCTTTACCTTTGCTGGATAAAACAAAATTGGGGGGCCCTGTGTACTTTTTTTCACTTATTTATTTATTCATAAAAAGTAGTGATGAGTGAGTATACTCGTTGCTCGGGTTTTCCCGAGCACGCTCGGGTGGTCTCTGAGTATTTATGACTGCTCGGAGATTTAGTTTTCTTCCCTGCAGCTGAATGATTTACAGCTACCAGTGAGCTTGATTACATGTGGGGATTCCCTAGCAACCAGGCAACCCCCACATGTACTCAGGCTCGCTAGCAGCCGTAAATCATTCAGCTGCTGCGATGAAAACTAAATTCTCAGAACACTAAGGCTGCCGTCACACTAGCAGTATTTGGTCAGTATTTTACACCAGTATTTATAAGCCAAAACCAGGAGTGGAACAAATAGAGGAAAAGTCTAATAGAAACATATGCACCACTTCTGCATTTATCACCCACTCCTGGTTTTGGCTTACAAATACTGATGTAAAATACTGACCAAATACTGCTAGTGTGACGGCAGCCTAACAAATACTCGGAGACCACCCGAGCGTGCTCGGGAAAACCCGAGCAACGAGTACACTCGCTCATCACTAATAAAAAGCTGTCTGATTGTGCAATTATATGTTTGTATGTCTGTCGCTCTATCTTTATGTTGTCTGTCTATATGTTTGTCTATATGTCTGTCTGTCTGTATGTACAGTGGGGGAAATAAGTATTTGATACATTGCCGATTTTGCAACTTTTCCCACCTACAATAATGGAGAGGTCTGCAATTTTTATCGTAGGTACACTTCAACTGTGAGAGGCAGAATCTAAAAAGGAAAACCAGAAAATCACATTGCATGATTTTTAAATAATTAAATTGCATTTTATTGCATGAAATAAGTATTTGATCACCTACCAACCGGCAAGAATTTTTGCTCTCACAGACCTGTTCGCTTTTCTTTAATAAGCCCTCCTACTCTGCTCTCCTTACCTGCATTAATAGCACCTGCTTTATCTCGTTATTAGAGATAGGCGAACCTCTGGATGTTCAGGTCCGGCGGATTTGGTCAAACAGTTAAAAAAAAGTTTAGTTTGGGTACCAGAACAGTACCTGAATTCGAACATGGGCCTAATTTCTTTGAATGGGAGGCCCGAACATCCAGTGTTTGCCACTCTGTCATATGCATGACAGTGTGGCAAACACTGCCTCTGAATGGCGGTAAAATCATTACCACCGGTCAGACAGTCACAGTTCCCATGCTGTCAAATTACAGCGTGAGCCAGCAGCTGTGATCAGAAAGGGGTCCAGTCCATTTCTGCTCTCACGGAAGAGCTAGAGGAAGGTGAGTTTCAATGTTCCTTTCATTTGGTAATGGTGTTGTGTGGCGGCCATGGTTGCTGTGTTTTGTGCTGGTGGGGTGGAACAGCACAGTCTGGAGTCATGGGGACTCAGTCTTGCAGCATGGGCACTGTGAGGCACCATGCCATCTGCCCTTCCAGTGCATTGTTGCTGCGGTGGTGGTCAGCCACGGCTCCTCTCCATTAGGGCGATAGGAACCCTCTAAGAGGTTTGCTGTGACGTGGCAGTGGACTTCATACAGTCTTATCAGAATGTTAAACTAAGAACCTCATGTTCAGTTATATATATTTTTGCCTAGCAGCTTTAGATCATTGTATGATTTTTGGAGGTGCTGTCCATTCTCTTTTTCAGCATATTGCTTTATTTTTGGGTTTTCTGATGACTGAGGAAGGTACAGCGAGGGTCCAGCAGCTTGTTGGTGATCTACGAGGTCTGGGCATGTCAACAGTGGAGACAAGAAGGGCTGGTACCAGGGGCAGAGAAATGCTGGTGGCTCCTTTGGCTGAATGCTATGGCGATCTAGCTTCCTGAAGAGAAGTTTATAGTTATGATCTACAGCTGTGACATGGGTTCATTTGTGAGTTTAGGACCAGTCATCCTGTCTACGTAGAGAAGTAGATGGTCGAGACAGAACACCTGGGTCAGAGATTGAACTCTGTCATGCCAGGTATGAGAGTAACCTTCTTTAAGATAGACGGCCCCCACGGATGGAATGTGGTTAGCGTAGTGCTTGAGAGCATGGCTGCTTTTGTGTGGTTCTGGAAACAAAGGGCCTGGGAAAGGACCACGGAGGCTGGCCAGCCTGAAGGTGCAGGGGGAAGGGAAGTGTCATCCAAACGCTTCTTAGAAACAAAACTTGGAGGAACCCCCCAGGATGTGTGAACCATGCTAAAGAGATTCCGGAGCTCAAAGAAGTCCACAAACTGCTTGCCGCACCCTCGTGTCTGGAGCACTTCCGAAGTTCCAGAAGGACCAAGTCCAGCAGACCTATAATCCAAAAGCCTGGGTCTCCAGTGACCTGATAGCCACTGATGACTGAAGTTGTTTACCCCCTCCAGTTTTGTTATGCTCATTGCATCTCCCTCTGCTGGATTGAAACATGTTGCAGATGCTGGAGGGTCGTACTCTCTCAGTTATAGACTAATCCCAAACCAGAATGGAATTTGCCTCTAAGGGAATGTGTGCATGTCTCGCGGACATGAGTGGAGCTAAAGGACTTTTACCCCCGTCCTAAGGACTGATGTGAGACAATGGAATGTGCCCTTGACATAAGGGGATAATAAGGAAAATGTAAGAAGATGGAAGTTCTGCCCACGTTCCCCCTTGAAGACACATGTATTGTTGCAATATGTTCTAATGTGTAATGTGATATGCATTATCAATGTCGGTGCTGTGTTCTGCCCGACAGTAGAGAGAGTTAGAGTTAATGATTTGGACTAACCCAGGGTGGGAGGGGATAAAGTGAAGAGACAGAGACAGTTTCCTGTCAAGAAGTTAGATAGGGCCTAGCGTGCAGTAAAAGCAGTTCTTTGGTCTGACTAGTCAGCAGAGTCGCACAACGTGGGTGTCCCTGATGTGAGTGGAGACCGAGGCAGTGGATAGCGTGATCTTCTGTAAAGAGAGAGAGAGGGAAAGAAAGAAGTGATTGAAGGAGAAAATGATTCACTGGAGACAGGTCCTGGGACCGGACACTTAGCAGTACCACCCTGAGTTTATAATTCAGAGAGGTAACGGGCCAGGACGGAACAGGGAACGTGAGATGAAGAGAGTGCCTCAGGTGGGAGTTCCAAGGTGTCAGCAAACTGAGAAGCGAAGTACTGGCTGTATTGACATACAAGTTCCATTAAAAGTTAAGAGGAAGCAGAACCGCAGGTTGAGGATAGAACTCTCAGTTACCGAACTGTAGTACTGTGCTGGGTAGTGGTGAACATGTAGAACTGAGTGAGGCAGAACCAAGCCACTCTGAGAAGAACAGGAACACCTGATCCTGGCCAGTTGAAGTCACCAGCATCATGCAGCCTGCAAGGGAGTAGAGCCCCCCATAGCACAAGTTCACACACCCAGCCAGAACCCCCACCTTCATGTAATGTGCCAGGCATAAGAGACGAGCACTTCGCCCACGACTACCGCCTGATGCCACATTACACTTTAACAGAATAAGCATTATGACTCAGCCTAGAAATGTCTGTAGGTGGCCCTGTCGATACTTAAATTGTTTGTTCAACTTTGAAAACCTTCTTTAGTTTCCCCATAAAACAAACTCGTGCAAAACATGAGTTATCTTTGTAAGTAAATTGCTGTAAGGAGGATTCCGATCACCCTATGCTCTCAATCTTATATGACGGACAAGATAACACAGCAGACTACAAAATAACAACAGCATATAGGAGTCAGAGTCCAAACTTCCATCTTTGAGACTCCGTTTGCCTCAATAAGTGAATAGATGTGTGTGCATTCTTTGTAATCGAATGTAACCCCAACGACTGAGAGCTCAGTGAAGAATACAACAAGATGTGAACCCTCCATTATGTGTCTTGCACTGATACTGCGAGTATATTAATATTTCTGCAGGTTTCCAAGTCTCTACATCAGAAAATAAACAGTAATTTAATTTATTTGTATCTAATTTACACCACTGAAGTATAGAAGGTCAATGAAAGGCTATATCTCTTGATATGTGTGTCTTCAGCTAGGGTCGCACAAGTGTATATTCTTTTATCCAAGGGGATTGGGTCGATTATGCAAATCACACTCTGATCAAACAGAGTTTGATAATAGTGTGATCCGATTCTCTCGAGTGAGGAGAAAATGGAGAAAAACATTTCTCTATCTTCTCCACTGCGTCAGTCCGTGGAAATCGGACTGTACTCCGATGTCAGTCCCATGTTTTCCATAGACTCATTGACTTGAATGGCTGGATAACACTGGGGCATTCTGCAATTTTTTCCCAGGGAAAAAAATTTGTCATGTGCACGGTCCCATAGTATAACACTGATCAAAGTGCAATTCGCTATTTTGTCGGACAGACTCGGATCAAAAGTACGAGCCCTTCTAGTTTCAGTACCTACCAGTAGATCTGTGATTGACACTTAAAGCTGAAGGTCAACATTTACTCTGCACAAGCGCTTGTTAAGCAATGCAAATGTTCATAAAGTAAGTCTACAAAAATTAAAATGGTGCTCAAAAAGGGAAACATACCCTTTGTGTGACTTGGATCATTTTGGTTCTTGAAGGTCAAAATTATATACACAAGTTTTTTTCTGCATTTGAATTTCACTCCAACAGGATTTGCAGTTAATGGAAAAAGGATCATTTATTTTCCAGTATCCTGACATCAAATTAATATGGCTAAGTTCACTCTTCTACCTTGCTTTCTGCTGAGCATAAGGGTTTCGGTTGGAATCCCCAAAAACAGGATTTTGACGCAAACTCCATCGAATAAAATCAACTGAGTCACTTTAGATACTGTCTGGCCTTGGCCCTGGCTGTATTTGTCCTTGTCAGTATTTTTTGGCATATCAGAATATCACTGATGGTAAAAAATGGACACCCTGACCAAAAACTGATGAAAATCTGATCCAGCAAACAGATAAAAATTTGGGGGCCGATTTTGAAAAAGCATCTGGCAAAACGGCGTCGTCAGGGGCATCTATACCGAAGAGCACTGGGCACTTTGTAAGTATGTTTACTCTTTGTGGCTTGATTTACCTAAAACTTTACACTCTGTAATGTATAATATTTAAATTTTTATACAATATGAAGGCTCTGTACAGGGGGCATTCATTCATTTTTTTTCTAAGTAAGCCACTATTGTTCTAACTGCTTGACCTTTTAATACTATTTTAATATGATTCATTAAAAAATACTTTTAAATGTATTTTGTGCAATGGATCCTCTCTTCCTCTTAAAATAGTTATTTATTTAGGGATGTGTTTGATATTATACTTATACATCCTGACTAGTGATGAGCGAGTATACTCATTACTCGAGATTTCCCGAGCAAGCTCAGGTGATTTCCGAGTATTTGGATGTGTTCGGAGATTTAGTTTCTGTCGCTGTAGCTGCATGATTTGCGGCTGCTAGCCAGCCTGAGAACATGTGGGGATTGCCTGTTTGTTAAGAAATCCCCACATGTATTCAGGCTGTCTAGCAGCCACAAATCATGCAGCTACGGAGACAGAAACTAAATCTCCGAGCATATCCAAATACTCGGAGATCACCCGAGCATGCTCAGGAAATCTCGAGTAATGAGTATACTCGCTCATCACTAGTCAGGATGATGTAAAATGACTATGCACTAGGCGGTCTTGTAATGATCTACCCTTTGTGTAGGTAATCTTTGGGTGTGGCGGTAAGAGTTCTCCAATATCTCAGTCGATTTTGAGTATTGGCCAGTGTCTATTGAAAATAGTTTTAAATTCATCAACGCCATTGTTAGGCTTCTTTCACACTAGCGTCGTACCGACGCTAGAGTTGTTTGCGCCGCACAACGGGGGCAGCAGATGCTGTTTTTCCACGCATCCGCTGCCCCATTGTGAGGTGCGGGGAGGTGGGGGTGGAGTTCCGGCCGCGCATGTGCGGTCAGAAGTGGCAGACCGTCGGCACAAAAAAACGTTACATGTAGCCTTTTTTTGTGCCGACGGTCCGCCACAACACGACGCATCCGTTGCACGACGGATGCGACGTGTGGCAATCCGTCGGAATGCGTCGCTAATGCAAGTCAATGGTGAAAAAACGCATCCTGCAAGCACTTTTGCAGGATGCGTTTTTTCGCCAAAACGACGCATTGCGACAGATGCCAAAAAACGCTAGTGTGAAAGTAGCCTTAAATGTAGTTATGAAGCACAATCCTGCATTATTGTTGGGTCTTTTTCAGAATAGCAGAAAATCCATCAGTCCTGATTTTCGTCAGGGCTCCATGGTACACTTTTATTAAGATCTTATAGGGGTAACCCCTTTCAAGAATCTTTTACATAAATCTCTTGTTTGTCGCTTAAAATGTTTCATATCAGAACACTTTCTCTGCAATCTCAGGTACAGCCCCAGTTTATTGATATTCAATGCTTCAAAGAAACTTGAAAAACTCTCATTTACACCCCTCCAAATGACGAATAGGTCGTTATTATACCTTAAACAGATTAAGTAGCTATCACTGCCCATTACACTGTACTCACCAAAAGTTATAGTTTCCTCCCACAAGCCCAGGAGCAGATTAGCTTACGAGGGGGCAATAGGCCTCCCCATCTCAGTGCCCCTGAGCTAGTGGAAGTACTTACCATTAAAAATAAAGACATTTCTGGTGAGAAGGAATTTAAGCCCCTCCAGCACAAACTCATTATGTTTTATGAATTTACAAACTCTTCTTTTTAAGAAATACTCAACCGCCTCCAGGACTTTGGAGTGTGGGATGGAGGAATATAATGCTTCCACATCAATTCTAGCCAGGATAGAATCCTGTTCCAAGACTGGTCCTTCGGTTGTGTTCCGAGTATATACAGTGGGGGGAATAAGTATTTGATCCCTTGCTGATTTTGTAAGTTTGCCCACTGACAAAGACATGAACATTCTATAATTTTTAGGGTAGGTTAATTTTAACATTGAGAGAATATCAAAAATAAAATCCAGAAACTCACATTGTATAAATTATATAATTTTTTTTGCATTTTGCAGTGAGAAATAAGTATTTGCCCCAAAAATTAAAATTGTAGCCAGCTAACCCAGTCTATCATCTTAAGGAGGTCCGCTCAATGCCTGGAAGCAGCACAGAGTTGAAATGGGAGAGGCACACCCATGATGCAATAGCCACAAGAACCAAGAAGTAATTCCAGCGGATCTATCCTACTTGCCAGTTAAAATCCATTTTATTATTTCATCTTTGAAATAATCAATTTTGCAGAAATCCTTGATGCACACAGGGGGAACAAAGAAAGGGCACACTGCTGCTTTATGCGTGCAGACAACACGTTTCGACCTTCTTAGTTCTTCTTAGAGACCTAGAAGAAGACCTAAGAAGGTCGAAACGTGTTGTCTGCACGCATAAAGCAGCAGTGTGCCCTTTCTTTGATCCCCCTGTGTACATCAAGGATTTCTGCAAAATGGATTATTTTAAAGACGAAATAATAAAATGGATTTTAACTGCCAAGTAGGATAGATCCGCTGGACTTACTTGTAGAAATAAGTATTTGATCCCTCTGGCAAACAATTAATACTTTGTGACAAAACCCTTGTTTACAAGCACAGCAGTCAGACGTTTTTTGCAGTAGATGTTGAGGTTTGTGCACATGTCAGGAGGAATTTTGGTCCACTCCTCTTTGCAGATAATCTCTAAATCATTAAGATTTTGAGGCTGTCACTTGGCAACTCAGAGCTTCAACTCTCTCCATAAGTCTTCTATGGCCACTCCTTGACCTTAATGTGCTTCTTTTTGAGCTACTCCTTTGTTGCTTGGCTGTATGTTTTGGGTCATTGTCTTGCTGGAAGACCCAGCCACAACACATTTTTAATGTGGTAGCGGAGGGAAGGAGGTTGTCACTCAGCATTTTACGGTACATGGCTCCATCCATTCTCCCAGTGATGCGGTGAAGTAGTCCTGTGCCCTTAGCAGAGAAACACCCCCAAAACATAATGTTTCCACCTCCATGCTTGACAGTGAGGATGGTGTTCTTTAGGTCCTAGTCAGCATTTCTCTTCCTCCAAACACGGTGAGTTGTGTTAATGCCAAAGACCTAAATTTTTGTTTCATCTGACCACAGCACCTTCTCCCAATCACTCACAGAATCATCCAGGTGTTCATTGGCAAACTTGAGACCGGTCTGCACATGTGCCTTCTTTAGCAGGGGGACCTTGCAGGCACTGCAGGAGATTAAACCTTTATGGCGTAATGGTTTTCTTGCTGACTGTGGTCCCAGCTGCCTTGAGATCATTAACAAGTTCCCCCAATGTAGTATTAGGCTGATCTCTCACCTTCCTCATGATCAAGGATACCCCACGAGGTGAGATTTTGCATGGTGCCCCATATCGATGTTGATTGACAGTCATTTCGTATTTCTTCCATTTTCTTACTATTGCACCAACAGTTGTCTCCTTCTCACCCAGCATCTTACTTATGATTTTGTAGCCCATTCCACTGCATTATACTATACAGGCCTATGGGGAATGCATTATACTATACAGGCCTATGGGGAATGCATTATACTATACAGGCCTATGAGGAGTACATTATACTATACAGGCCTATGGGGAGTACATTATGCTATACAGGCCTATGAGGAGTACATTATACTATACAGGCCTATGGGGAGTACATTATGCTATACAGGCCTATGGGGAATGCATTATACTATACAGGCCTATGGGGAATGCATTATACTATACAGGCCTATGGGGAATGTATTATACTATATTGAAGACTATCTGGCACATTATACTATATGGAGGCTTTCTAGGGGGGCATCATAGAGTGTGGGGATTACAGTGAATGGGCCATCATACAGGTTGGGCCTATCATGTAGTTTGGGGGTTACTAAGGGGTCAGTATACTGTGTGGGGGTACATTACAGTGAGGAGGCATCATGTTATGTATAAGAGACCATCATGCTGTGTATAGGGGAGCTGTACAGGGGGAGACTTGGGACATTATTCAGTGTTAAGTGGGCACTTATTGTTATAGGGGAACTCAGGTTACTGTGTGTTAGGAGTCGAGTTCCCGCCGCTGCACAGGGGCATCTTGAACCATGTCTGCTGCGGTCTCTCATTCGGCATCAGCTGCAGTGGAGCCTGCTCAGCGGAGACGTCGGTCCCAGCGTCTCGCTCAGTCTGATTCTGTGCAAAGGGTTACTGCTGCCTTTCCAGGCTCTGCCATTGTAGCCTGTACTGAGCAGCGGCGAGCAGACGTCTCTGGGACTAAGTCCTGCTTTTCCTCTTCTGAGCATGCCAAAACGAAGACTTCTCAGTGGAGGTCTGGGGTCACATGCTCAGGTACTGCAGTAGCTCCTATTGGTCCTCTAGGAAGGTTCTGAAGCTGCTCAGTTACTGTAGCAGTTCTCATTGGTCCTCTAGGAAGGTCCTGAACTTGCTGCAGCTATGAAAGGTTTGGTAACAGAGACCCCAAATACATAATGTGAGATAGGAAGTGTGGCAGAAATTAACAGCCACCCTCAGATTCACTAAATCAGCTCCAAGAATATCATATTTGAAAAAAAGGAGGAAATACGGAGCATCGATGAATAGAATATCAAAATTTTATTCAATAACAAATTTTTTATTGAATAAAAAAAGGTTTGCATGGCCGCACGACCATGCGCTAGTATACACTTGTTTATGTGTGTGTGTTGTGAGTGAAAGTCGCTCTTTAATCATCCCCTTCCTTGTGTTTGAATGCTCGCATAAGGAGGATGATTGTAATCTAGCGCCCGACTTGTAACCAACACTGGTACACAAACAGCGTCTATTGCTGTGACCGCCAGTGCGGCGCCGTGCGCTATCACCGCGCTTTCCAAACCCAAGTCTGAGTGGTTAGTGGCATCCGCCAGTGCGGCATCGCTTGCACTCTCGTGCTATTCAATTATTATTTCTGTTACATGCGGTACTGCGGCCCTGTGACGCAACAAGGTTCGCTTCTTTCACGCAGGGTGAAGCTAACCCATGTATATCCTCATTGTACCGCCAAATAGTCTGTCATTGCTTAGCAGCAGGTTTCATCTCTGCACGGTGAACCCTGGGCTGCGAACGCACTTTATTCCTTTTCTCTAATTATTTGGTGCATTCTGCTAGCCCTAACATTATACTAGCGCCAGGCTCTGGCTAAGTAATGACGGACGAACAGCGATTGCAGGGGTACATCCAGCTGCTGGAGGGCCGGTTTGCGGCTCTCAAGCATGCAACCTCAGCGGTGGATGTTACCGCAATAGCTGTTCAGGCTGCTAGTGTGGCTGCGGCAGCTTTACCCACTGCCATCTCTGTTCTGACCTTATCTCACCTCCCGCTGCCAGAGAAATACTCTGGTGACAGTAAATCCTGTAGGGGTTTCGTGAGCCAGTGCGGTATACACTTCGAGCTCCTGGCTGCACGTTTTCCCACAGAGTGGGCAAAGGTGGGATTCATAATTTCTCTGCTGTCAGACAGGGCATTGGAGTGGGCTACGCCGCTGTGGGAGCGCGACGACCATGTGGTGCAGATTGCTCCTCGGTTTTTGAGCACTCTAAAACAGGTCTTTTTAGGACCCCAAGTCACCCATGATACGGTGCTCCAACTGCTGGCATTGACTCAGGGTTTGTCCATGGTCAGCCATTTTGCAGTCTACTTCCGGACATTAGCGTCTGAGCTGGAATAGTTGGATAAAGCCCTTATCCTGGTATTTTGGAGAGGGCTGGCTGACCATGTGAAGGACGCTTTGGCCCCTAGGGAGATTCCCGCCACACTGGAGGAGCTCATAGCTATATCAACCCGCATCGACCTTCGTTTTCACGAGCGAAGGTTGGAGTGAGCCCAGTGTAGGCAGAGGTTTCGGCTGGCTCCCACCTTCGCCTAACCTCAGGAATCTACGGTCACATGAGGCCATAGAGGCGTTGTGTGCGGGATCTAAGTCCCGGTCCGCTCGTGCACCTATGGTCTGTCATGTTTGCCGGCAGTCAGGACATCTTGCCTCCAAGTGTTCTCAGCGGTCGGGGGAACGTTGGCGTCTAGTGGTAGTTGGAGGAGGTACACTAGACACGGAGATGTTTTCCTCTAAATTGTCCTTCAAGGGGACAATAACCATAGGCCCATCCACTCTTATGGTAGAGCTTTGCCTGGACTCCGGGGCGGAAGGCAATTTCATGTCATCTGCTTTCGCCCAGCATCACGCAATACTCCTGGTGATGCTCGCCAAACCTGTGACCGTTCGAGTGGTAAATGGGTCGACACTACCCTCACAGATTACACTGTCATGATCTCAATGGCAAGAGAACATAGCATCAGCATATATAGGAACTAGCTCTTGGAAGCTGGGAACTGAGCTTGACCATGAACTAAACCTACCGCACAACTAGCAGTGGCCGGGTAGCATTCCTACGTTTTATCCCTAGATGCCCAGCGCCAGCCGGAGGACTAAATAATGCTAGCAGAGGAAAATATTAGTCCTAGCTCACCTCTAGAGAAATACCCCGAAAGGAGACAGAGGCCCCCCACATGTATTGGCGGTGAATTAAGATGAAATAACAAACGTAGTATGAAAATAGGTTTAGCAAATTTGAGGTCCACTTACTAGATAGCGGAAGACAGAAAGGACACTTTCATGGTCAGCTGAAAACCCTATCAAAATACCATCCAGAAATCACTTTAAGACTCGGGCATTAACTCATAACACCAGAGTGGCAATTCCTGTTCACAAGAGCTTTCCAGACACAGTAACAAAACTACAGCTGTGAACTGGAACAAAAATGCAAAAACAAACATGGACAAAAGTCCAACTTATCTAGTAGTTGTCTAGGAGCAGGAACAAGCACAGAGAGGCTTCTGATAACATTGTTGACCGGCAAGCAACTAACAGAGAAGCAAGGTTATATAGCGACTCCCACATCTTGATGGGAACAGGTGAACAGAGAAGATGAAGACACCAGTTCAATTCCACCAGTAGCCACCGGGGGAGCCCAGAATCCAAATTCACAACAGTACCCCCCCCTCAAGGAGGGGGCACCGAACCCTCACCAGAACCACCAGGGCGATCAGGATGGGCCCTATGAAAGGCACGAACCAGATCAGAGGCATGAACATCAGATGCATTCACCCAAGAATTATCCTCCTGGCCGTATCCCTTCCACTTGACCAGATACTGGAGTCTTCGTCTGGAAACACGGGAGTCTAAGATTTTCTCCACAACGTACTCCAACTCACCCTCAACCAACACCGGAGCAGGAGGCTCAACGGAAGGCACAACCGGTACCTCATACCTGCGCAATAATGACCGATGAAAAACGTTATGAATAGAAAAGGATGCAGGGAGGTCCAAACGGAAGGAAACAGGGTTAAGAATCTCCAAAATCTTATACGGGCCGATGAACCGAGGCTTAAACTTAGGAGAAGAGACCCTCATAGGGACAAAACGAGAAGACAACCACACCAAATCCCCAACACAAAGCCGAGGACCAACACGACGGTGGCGGTTGGCAAAAAGCTGAGTCTTCTCCTGGGACAACTTCAAATTGTCCACCACCTGCCCCCAGATCTGATGCAATCTCTCCACCACAGCATCCACTCCAGGACAATCCGAAGATTCCACCTGACCAGAGGAAAATCGAGGATGAAACCCCGAATTACAGAAAAACGGGGACACCAAAGTGGCAGAGCTGGCCCGATTATTGAGAGCGAACTCCGCCAATGGCAAAAAAGCAACCCAATCATCCTGGTCAGCAGACACAAAACACCTCAGATATGTCTCCAGGGTCTGATTAGTCCGCTCGGTCTGGCCATTAGTCTGAGGATGGAAAGCGGATGAAAAAGACAAATCTATGCCCATCCTAGCACAGAATGCCCGCCAAAATCTAGACACAAATTGGGTTCCTCTGTCAGAAACGATATTCTCAGGAATACCATGCAAACGAACAACATTTTGAAAAAACAGAGGAACCAACTCGGAAGAAGAAGGCAACTTGGGCAGAGGAACCAAATGGACCATCTTAGAGAAACGGTCACACACCACCCAGATGACAGACATTTTCTGAGAAACAGGCAGATCTGAAATAAAATCCATCGAGATGTGCGTCCAAGGCCTCTTAGGAATAGGCAAGGGCAACAATAATCCACTAGCCCGAGAACAACAAGGCTTGGCCCGAGCACAAACGTCACAAGACTGCACAAAGCCTCGCACATCTCGTGACAGGGAAGGCCACCAGAAGGACCTTGCCACCAAATCCCTGGTACCAAAGATTCCAGGATGACCTGCCAACGCAGAAGAATGAACCTCAGAGATGACTCTACTGGTCCAATCATCAGGGACAAACAGTTTATCAGGTGGGCAACGATCCGGTCTATCCGCCTGAAACTCCTGCAAGGCCCGCCGCAGGTCTGGAGAAACGGCTGACAATATCACTCCATCCTTAAGGATACCTGTGGGCTCAGAGTTACCAGGCGAGTCAGGTTCAAAACTCCTAGAAAGGGCATCCGCCTTAACATTCTTAGAACCCGGCAGGTATGACACCACAAAATTAAACCGAGAGAAAAATAATGACCAGCGCGCCTGTCTAGGATTCAGGCGCCTGGCGGTCTCAAGATAAATCAAATTTTTGTGGTCAGTCAATACCACCACCTGATGTCTGGCCCCCTCAAGCCAATGGCGCCACTCCTCAAAAGCCCACTTCATGGCCAAAAGCTCCCGATTCCCAACATCATAATTCCGCTCAGCGGGCGAAAATTTACGGGAAAAGAAGGCACAAGGCCTCATCACGGAGCAGTCGGAACTTTTCTGCGACAACACTGCCCCAGCTCCGATCTCAGAAGCGTCGACCTCAACCTGAAAAGGGAGAGCAACATCAGGCTGACGCAACACAGGGGCAGAGGAAAAACGGCGCTTAAGCTTCCGAAAGGCCTCCACAGCATCAGGGGACCAATCAGCAACATCAGCACCCTTCTTAGTCAAATCGGTCAATGGCTTAACAATATCCGAAAAACCAGCAATAAATCGACGATAAAAGTTAGCAAAGCCCAAAAATTTCTGAAGACTCTTAAGAGAAGAGGGCTGCGTCCAATCACAAATAGCTTGAACCTTGACAGGATCCATTTCAATGGAAGAGGGAGAAAAAATATATCCCAAAAAGGAAATCCTCTGTACCCCAAAAACACACTTAGAACCCTTCACACACAAAGAATTAGACCGCAAAACCTGAAAAACCCTCCTGACTTGCTGGACATGAGAGTCCCAGTCATCCGAAAAAATCAGAATATCATCCAGATACACAATCATAAATTTGTCCAAATAATTGCGAAAAATATCATGCATAAAGGACTGGAAAACTGACGGAGCATTTGAAAGACCAAAAGGCATCACCAAATACTCAAAGTGGCCCTCGGGCGTATTAAATGCGGTTTTCCACTCATCCCCCTGCCTGATACGCACCAAATTATACGCCCCACGAAGGTCAATCTTAGAGAACCACTTGGCCCCCTTTATGCGAGCAAACAAATCAGTCAGCAACGGCAATGGGTATTGATATTTAACAGTGATTTTATTCAAAAGCCGATAATCAATACATGGTCTCAAAGAGCCGTCTTTTTTTGACACAAAGAAAAAACCCGCTCCTAAGGGAGATGACGATGGACGAATATGTCCCTTTTCCAAGGACTCCTTTATATATTCTCGCATAGCAGCATGTTCAGGCACAGACAGATTAAATAAACGACCCTTTGGGTATTTACTACCCGGAATTAAATCTATGGCACAATCGCACTCTCGGTGCGGAGGTAACGAACCAAGCTTGGGTTCTTCAAAGACGTCACGATAGTCAGACAGGAACTCAGGAATTTCAGAGGGAATAGATGATGAAATGGAAACCAAAGGTACCTCCCCATGAGCCCCCTTACATCCCCAGCTCAACACAGACATAGCTCTCCAGTCAAGGACTGGGTTGTGAGATTGCAGCCATGGCAATCCTAGCACCAAATCATCATGTAGATTATACAGCACCAGAAAGCGAACAATCTCCTGGTGATCTGGATTAATACGCATAGTTACTTGTGTCCAGTATTGTGGTTTATTATTAGCCAATGGGGTGGAGTCAATCCCCTTCAGAGGAATAGGAGTCTCCAAAGGCTCTAAATCATACCCACAGCGTTTGGCAAAGGACCAATCCATAAGACTCAAAGCCGCGCCAGAGTCGACATAGGCGTCCGTGGTAATAGATGACAAAGAGCAAATCAGGGTCACAGATAGAATAAACTTAGACTGTAAAGTGCAAATGGAACCAGATTTATCAAGCTTTTTAGTGCGCTTAGAGCATGCTGATATAACATGAGTAGAATCACCACAATAGAAACACAACCCGTTTTTCCGTCTAAAATTCTGCCGCTCGCTTCTGGACAGAATTCTATCACACTGCATACTCTCTGGCGTCTTCTCAGTGGACACCGCCAGATGGTGCACTGGTTTGCGCTCCCGCAAACGCCGATCGATCTGAATAGCCATTGTCATGGACTCATTCAGACCCGCAGGCACAGGGAACCCCACCATAATATCCTTAATGGCATCAGAGAGACCCTCTCTGAAGGTCGCCGCCAGGGCGCACTCATTCCACTGAGTAAGCACAGACCATTTACGAAATCTTTGGCAGTAAATTTCAGCTTCATCTTGCCCCTGAGAAAGGGACATCAAAGTTTTTTCTGCCTGAAGCTCCAAATGAGGTTCGTCATAAAGCAACCCCAAGGCCAGAAAAAACGCATCCACATTGAGCAACGCAGGATCCCCTGGTGCCAATGCAAAAGCCCAATCTTGAGGGTCGCCCCGGAGCAAGGAAATCACAATCCTGACCTGCTGTGCAGGGTCTCCGGCAGAGCGAAACTTCAGGGACAAAAATAATTTGCAATTATTTCGAAAATTCTGAAACCCAGATCTATTCCCCGAGAAAAATTCCGGCAAAGGAATTTTCGGCTCAGATACAGGTGCCTGACAAACAAAATCTTGCAAATTTTGTACTTTCGTGGCGAGATTATTCAAACCTGCAGTTACACTCTGAAGATCCATTACAAACAGGTGGACACAGAGCCATTCAAAGATTAGAAGGAGAGAAAGAGAAAAAAAAAAAAAAGACTGCAGCATAGACAGACTGGCAAGAGGTCCAATTAAGAGCACACTCAAGAGGAAAAAAAAAAAAAAATCTCAGCAGACTTCTTATTTCTCTCCTTTCTCAGCCAAGGATTTTAACCCTTTAGTGGGCCGGTCAAACTGTCATGATCTCAATGGCAAGAGAACATAGCATCAGCATATATAGGAACTAGCTCTTGGAAGCTGGGAACTGAGCTTGACCATGAACTAAACCTACCGCACAACTAGCAGTGGCCGGGTAGCATTCCTACGTTTTATCCCTAGATGCCCAGCGCCAGCCGGAGGACTAAATAATGCTAGCAGAGGAAAATATTAGTCCTAGCTCACCTCTAGAGAAATACCCCGAAAGGAGACAGAGGCCCCCCACATGTATTGGCGGTGAATTAAGATGAAATAACAAACGTAGTATGAAAATAGGTTTAGCAAATTTGAGGTCCACTTACTAGATAGCAGAAGACAGAAAGGACACTTTCATGGTCAGCTGAAAACCCTATCAAAATACCATCCAGAAATCACTTTAAGACTCTGGCATTAACTCATAACACCAGAGTGGCAATTCCTGTTCACAAGAGCTTTCCAGACACAGTAACAAAACTACAGCTGTGAACTGGAACAAAAATGCAAAAACAAACATGGACAAAAGTCCAACTTATCTAGTAGTTGTCTAGGAGCAGGAACAAGCACAGAGAGGCTTCTGATAACATTGTTGACCGGCAAGCAACTAACAGAGAAGCAAGGTTATATAGCGACTCCCACATCTTGATGGGAACAGGTGAACAGAGAAGATGAAGACACCAGTTCAATTCCACCAGTAGCCACCGGGGGAGCCCAGAATCCAAATTCACAACATTACACATCAGACCATTCCATTCACTCTTTCTATGTCTCCATCACATCAGGAGATTATCTCCCTATTAGTCATTCCTGAGGGAATTGATGAGGTCCTGTTGGGGATACCATGGCTTCGCTATCATTCTCCTCATATAGAGTGGTCCTCAGGGAAAATTTTGGGATGAAGTAAATCATGTGAGGGTAGATGTGAGAGGGAGTGCATTCAGGTTGCTTCTACAGACGTACCCGCAGATCTTTCCTCTCTCCCCAAGCACTATTGGTCCTATGCGGACGTGTTCTCCAAAAGGGCTGCGGAGACCCTTCCTCCTCACTGCCCCTATGACTGTCCTATTGACCTCTTGCCTGGTGCAGAGCCTCCCCGGGGTCGAGTCTATCCATTATCTCTCCCGGAGACAGAGGCAATGTCCCAGTACATTCAAGAGAATCTGGCAAGTAGATACATTAGGAAGTCAGTGTCACCTGCAGGGGCTGGGTTCTTCTTCATGCAGAAGAATGGAGAACTATGTCCATGCATAGACTACAGGGGTCTTAACGCCATCACCGTTAAGAATAAATACCCACTACCCCTGGTATCTGAGCTTTTTGATAGGCTACAGGGAGCAAGGGTATTTACTAAGTTAGATCTGCGGGGTGCTTACAACCTGATTCGCATCCGTGAGCGGGAAGAATGGAAGATGGCTTTTAACACTAGGGATGGGCACTATGAATATCTGGTGATGCCCTTCGGGCTCTGTAATGCCCCAGCCATTTTCCAAGACTTTGTGAACGACATCTTCCGGGAGATGCTCACCACCTTGGTCGCAGTCTATCTGGATGATATTCTCATCTACTCTTCAGATATTGACTCCCATCGGAGAGATGTTCGCAAAGTTTTTGACCTCTTATGAGCAAACTCCCTCTACGCCAAGTTGGAGAAGTGTGTGTTTGAGCAGGAGTCCTTGCCTTTCCTTGGCTATATCATCTCTGCCCAGGGATTGGCTATGGATCCTGCCAAGCTACAGGCTGTGATGGACTAGCAAGAACATCATTCTCTTAAAGCGGTTCAGCACTTTATGGGGTTCATTAATTACTATCGCCAGTTCATCCCACTTTTCTCAACTTTGGTAGCTCCCTTGGTTGCCCTCACCAAGAAGGGAGCAAATCCCAAGTTGTGGTTGGAGGAGGTCTCCAAGGTCTTTCTCTTGATTAAGTCACACTTCGCTAGCGCTCCCATCCTACATTGCCTCTATGTAGATAAGCCATTTATTACGGAGGTGGATGCCTCATCCGTTGGTGCTGGAGCAGTCCTCTTCCAAAAGGATGCTCAAGGTCAGAAGTATCCTTGCTTCTTCTTCTCCAAGACCTTTTCACCAGCGGAGAGGAATTATTCCATCGGGGACAGGGAGTTGCTAGTCATGAAGTTGGCTTTCTCAGAGTGGAGACACCTCTTGGAGGGAGCTCTCTTTCTCTTCCAAGTGTTAACAGACCACAAGAACTTGGTGTACTTACAGACGGCCCAGCGGCTGAATTCTCGCCAGGCTAGATGGTCCCTGTTCTTCTCTCGGTTCCATTTTACTCTCCATTTGCTCTCTGGGGAGAAGAACATTCGTGCCGACGCTCTCTCTCTCTCGCTCCGTAGTGTCATCTGAGGAGGAGGAGCCTCGGCTTATTGTCCCTTCTGAGAGCCTGAGAACTGTGGCTCCGGTTTCGCTAGAGTCTGTGCCCCCAGGCAAGACTTTCGTTCCATCTAATTTGCAACCGGAGGTTCTCTCTTGGGCTCACCTATCCAGGGTGGCTGGACATTTTGTGACCAAGAGGACATCTGAGCTTTTGGCGAGGACGTACTGGTGGCCGCATATGGCCCGTGACGTCGGGGACTATATTCGGGCGTGTGTCTCTTGCGCCAAGACTCAGTCTCTTCGGCAACGGCCTGCTGGGCAACTTTACCCCCTGCCGGTGGCAGACAGGCCATGGGAGATGGTTGGGATGGACGTCGTGGTGGGCTTACCCAAGTCTCATAACTGCACCGTTATCTGGGTTGTCACTGATCATTTCTCTAAGATGGTGCACTTGGTGCCGCTTCCACGGTTACCTTCTGCAGGGGCCTTGGCGGCATTGTTCATTAAACATATTTTCCGTTTACATGGCATGCCTGATAAAATTGTCAGTGACTGGGATCCCCAGTTCGCATCTCGGTTTTGGAGAGAGCTCTGTCGTTTACTCAGCATAGAACTAAATCTCTCCTCTGCATACCCCCCCGAGACAAATGGGTTGGTAGAGAGTGCCAACCAGACTCTGGTGACATATTTGCGACATTTTGTCTCTGCTAGGCAGGATGACTGGGGATCTTTGCTACCTTGGGCAGAATTTGCTCTGAACAACGCCGTAGCCGATTCCACTGGGCAGACTCCTTTTCTCCTTAATTACGGCCAGCATCCGCGTGTCCCTGTGCCCATGCCCGTGTCTTCCACTGATTCCAGGGTGGCAGACTGGGCAGTGGAGGCACGTGAAATTTGGGACCGCACACAGGATGCCATTCGGGCTTCCAAGGAGAGAATGAGGGTTTCTGCCGATGCTCACCGACACCCCGCTCTGACTTTCACTCCTGGTGACTTAGTGTGGCTCTCCACCCATAACTTCAGGCTGCGAGTTGAGTCCACTAAGTTTGCGCCTCGCGACATTGGTTCTTTCAAGGTTCTGGAACAGGTTAACCCTGTGGTCTACCGTTTGGCCATTCCTCCGCGCCTAGGTATCACCAACACCTTCCACGTTTCCCTCTTAAAGCCCGTCTATATGTCCCGGTTTTCTGAGTCATCTGCTGGGACATCGGGTTCGTCCACGGATGAGTACGAGGTGAATGCTATCATGGGGTGCAAGGTTGTACGTGGCAAAAAATACTATCTGGTGGACTGGAAGGGCCACGGCCCTGAGGACAGAACCTGGGAACCTGTAGAGCACATTTGAGCTCTGCTGCTCATTGCAGCCTTTGAGCGTGGTGAGGCCCAAGGAGGGGGGGGGCCATGTTAGGAATCGAGTTCCCGCCGCTGCACAGAGGGAATCTTGAACCATGTCTGCTCCGGTCTCTCATTCTGCATCAGCCGCAGTTGAGCCTGCTCAGCGGAGATGTCGGTCCCAGCGTCTTGCTCAGTCTGATTCGGTGCAAAGGGTTACTGCTGCCTTTCCAGGCTCTGCCATTGTAGCCTGTACTGATCAGCGGCGAGCAGACATCTCTGGGACTAAGTCCTGCTTTTCCCCTTCTGAGCATGCTGAAAGGAAGACCTCTCAGTGGAGGTCTGGGGTCACATGCTCAGGTACTGCAGTAGCTCCTATTGGTCCTCTAGGAAGGTCCTGAAGCTGCTCAGTTACTGTAGCAGTTCTCATTGGTCCTCTAGGAAGGTCCTGAACTTGCTGCATCTATAAAAGGTTCGCATGGCCTCACGGCCATGCGCTAGTATACACTTGTTTATGTGTGTGTTGTGAGTGAAAGTTGCTCTTTAATCATCCCCTCCCTTGTGTTTGAATGCTCGCGTAAGGAGGATGATTGTAATTTAGCGCTCGACTTGTAACCAACACTGGTACACAAACAGCGTCTATTGCTGTGACCCCCAGTACGGTGCCGTGCGCTATCACCGCGCTTTCCAAACCCAAGTCTGGGTGGTTAGTGGCGTCCGCCAGTGCGGCATCGCATGCACTCTTGTGCTATTTAATTATTATTTGTGTTACGTGCGGTGCTGCGGCCCTGTGACTCAACAGGGTTTGCTTCTTCCACACAGGGTGAAGCTAACCGGTGTGTATCCTCATTGTACCGCCATATAGTCCGTCATTGCTTAGCAGCAGGTTCCATCTCTGCACGGTGGACCCCGGGCTGCGACCGCACCTTATTCCTTTTCTCTATTTATTTGGTGCGTTCCGCTAGCCCTAACAATGTGACTATTAAAGTGGTACACAGAGGGCCTTATTGCTTTCTAGGGAGCAAAATGTGGGCACTGTTTTCTAGAGCATTTGCACCCGGCATTACTATATTCTAGAGGGTTGCTTTAGAATTTAGAGGGCACATAGCACCACACAGTAGGTGCAGTAATAGGGACACATACGGCAGTAGCATTGGGGTATTAGCAGGATGAGACGTTTGTGCAGGTTGGAAATAGATGGTACTAGTGATGAGCGAATATACTCGTTACTCGAGATTTCCCGAGCACGCTTGGGTGTCTTCCGAGTATTTTTTAGTGCTCGGAGATTTAGTTTTTCTTGCCGCAACTGAATGATTTACATCTGTTAGCCAGCATAAGTACATGTGGGGGTTGTCTGGTTGCTAGGGAATCCCCACATGTAATCAAGCTGGCTAACAGATGTAAATCATTCAGCTGCGACGCTGAAAACTAAATCTCCGAGTACTTACAAATACTCGGAGGACACCCGAAAGTGCTCGGGAAATCTCGAGTAACGAGTATATTCACTCATCACTAATGGTGACGTGCTGAAAATATGAGAAGTGAAATGTGTCTTTGTTGTAATCTCTGCAGACAAATCCTGGGTGGAAGAAGTTATGTCGGTCTGGTTCAGATGGAAAAGACCGGAAAAGTGAACGATTCCATCAGAAAGAACGTCAGCGGTAAGTCACCATCTGTAACTGTGCTGTGATCTCTTATATGTTCTGTTGGACTGGTATCTACTAGTGATGAGAAAATATACTCATTACTAGAGCATGCTCGGGGGTCCTCCGAGTATTTTTTAGTGCTCAGAGAGTTTGTTTTTCTTGCTGCAGCTGAATGATTTACATCTGCTAGCCAGCATAAGTACATGTGGTGAATCCCTAGCAACCAGACAACCCCCCCATGTAAGGTTATATAGTAGCCAATAGGCCTATGGTGTACCAAAAGAAAATTAGACAGTTATATAGTAATTATATGTATATGTCTCCCAAATTAACTAAAAATTGAAACGTTAAAGGATAAAAAAGTATCCCATAATAGGGTTAAAAAGGAAAGTGACAAAAGTGCAAAGTGCAAACGTGCAATATAGGTTGGTGTAAATCACTCACAAATCTATCAAGTGCATTGCACACAAAAGACAATAAATTGGCCAATATAAAATATGGAGGACATATACCTGATGGTAACACCGTATCCAACAAGACGCACCCCGACGCGCGTTTCGGATACACGATCCTTCGTCAGGATGCACTTGATAGATTTGTGAGTGATTTACACCAACCTATATTGCACGTTTGCACTTTGCACTTTTGTCACTTTCCTTTTTAACCCTATTATGGGATACTTTTTTATCCTTTAACGTTTCACGATTTCATGAATTTTTAGTTAATTTGGGAGACATATACATATAATTACTATATAACTGTCTAATTTTCTTTTGGTACACCGTAGGCCTATTGGCTACTATATAACCTTTGGAGATTCAATTTTATTTATTTTATCCAACATGTGCACTTTTATTTATATGTATCATTACCATTAATAAAGATTTATATACATTAATACATATACCCTGCTCTATTTTCCTTTTTCTGGGACTGGTATCCAGGCTTTAGGTGTTTGTTTCTTTTTCTCCATGTTATGAGTGGATTCCACTCACGTTTTGTTGTTTTCACTGGGGTCATTATAATATCTTATATAATAATTTATTACCCCTTTTGTGGTTACAATTTTTTTCTTCATAAAATGTGCAGCATTTTACAGTACCAGCATAATCAATGAGATTTCTGAATTGTTAAGCATTTTCAGTTTTTTTTCTGTACAGTTTTTGAATCCTGCTACGTTTTTTCCATGACGCAGCGCACCAATTCTTTCAGTGTTTTTGCAGTGCCTTTCATCCATTCACGTGAATGGGTAAGAAACGCAAGTACGCAAGTAAAAACACTGTTAGGCCACGTGCACACGTTGAGTATTTGGTGAGGTTTTTTTACCTCAGTATTTGTAAGCCAAAATCAGGAGTGAGTAAAGGATACATTTAAACAATGAGTTTTGGATGAGTTTTTTACTCTGTGCATTTAAAAAAAAAGGCAAGTACTGGTAACCTATTTTACTTAATAGATGCAGAAATGGTGCAGAAAATCTGCAAAATCAAAAACTTACCAATAGCTCATGGTAAGAACCTAGCCTAAAAAAGCATATAAAAAGTGACCAAAAAAGAGTGCATTATACAAAATGTGTGAATATACCCCAAGTACAGATTGTCTCTGCATAGTTGTATGATTATTATTATGGACAGGAAAGTTTCTTTATTGTTTGAATGAAATACAGAAAGAATAAAACTAAATTGTAACTAACGAGAACTCATTACATGATATAAAGGCTTTGAGCACGTGCAGTCTGACAAGCTTTATTTCCATAAATTACAGTATGTGAGACACTTTAAGCTTCCAGATAAGCAAAGCAAATGACAATTCATTTACCGTAGTTTACCGCAAGTGAAACCGGAATAGTAAGCAAATGCATTAACATAGTTATAGAAAGGAAATTTGTACAGGAAATGAAATAATTTTTCTTCCTACTATGAAGATTCGTCGCGTCGCATGATCTAAAACAGAGAAAAATGGAAATGAGTTTATATAAAATATGAACTACTTGTTGAGTAATCCCAGAAATTTATTTTATGGAAGATAGAATTGTGAAAAAAATGAGCTCAAAATAGTAAAATAAAAAATGGTTATTTGAAAAGCAGCTTTGACTCACATTGTGACTCTTCTAAGCATACCGCATTACTTGTGAACTCATAAATTAGGCCTTAGCAACATTGATATTTATTGGATTGTCCAGTCAGGCACCAATTTGTAGATTATAAAGGGCTGGGAACAAGGTAAATGGATTGCCTACTGCTAGGACAACCACTTCTAACATTTTATATTCCCATTTGTAACATAAAACTTCCCAATGAAAATTGTCTCTTCAGAGAGAAAGAGGCCTTGAACTCTAGTACCACCTATTAAAAGTAGCGCTCCTACAGATCATTATCAACTTAGTCAATAATGGCTTGTAGGATTACTATTTCCTATAGGTGGCACTAGAGTTCAAGGCCTCTTCCTCTCTGAAGAGACAATTTGCATATTTAATTTCCCAGAGGAGCATGCAAGGCATTTAAGTCTCCTCATACAGACATGCCAGAGCTGGCATGTCACTCTCCAAAAGGAGAAACCTTATCTCTTAGATAAAAATACCCTACACTCACGTCATATACCGACACCATTCCAGTGGTAGAGCGCAATATTAGCTACCACTGATTGGCTGCAGAGCTCACGGGGCATAACAATCAGTGGTCGCTAATGTTGCAGCAGGAAGTGGATGAACAGCAGCTCCATTGTGGCTGCTGATTGGCTGCAGGGCTCACTCATATGGCAAGACAAAACTATATCATGGGAGCATCAAAAGACTGCGTCGACAATTTGGATTGGTGCCAGTGACAGAGGTGAGTATAGGGTAGTTTTATTTTATGGCTGGGGTCACAATTGCGTGTGTAATGCGAGAAATTCGAGTGAGTCTCATCAATACCTGGCACTCAGGACTGGAGCGTTCAGCTGTGTGTATTTCTATGCAGCCGCACGCTTCGGTCCCTAGTGCCGGCAGCAGCCCCTAGCGCCGGGTATTGATGCGATAGACTCGCGCAAGTTTCCTGCATTGCACTCGCAAGTGTGACCCGGCCTATAAGAGAGAATATAGTAATTAAGAAGGATTTGTCCTAGTAGTAAAAATCCCTTTTTAAAAAGCAATAAATAAATATATATACATACATATATATATATATATATATATATATATATATATATATATACACTCACTCGAACCTCACATATTTTTCAGTCTGGTCCCCAGTGCGGTTTTCACAGGGCCATCTTTATTAACTGCACAGGTCAATGGACCAAAGAAGTTGACTGGGTGCATTGCACGGTGAAACAGGTGAGGGCCAGGTGAACAAAATTTTTTTATTTCTTTTTTCAGATTTGCTAATAATGCTCTGTGGGCTGAACAGATATCAGACTTTACTTTAATTTACATAAATTCAATACAAATCATTTTTCCCTGCCAAACTTCAGCCAGTCTCCTTCTAATCATCATAAGAGGACTAAGATGTCAGTGACGAGAGCCTTCAGCAGGCCAGGTTAACTCATTGGCTCTCCATAGTTGCATTATGCTGGGGCCAATGTGAGTAATCCTCGCAATTATGCTATTTAAATACTGCTGTCAGTGATTGACAGTGGCATCTAAATGGTTAACAGCAATGATCAGAGTTTACTCCAGTCGCTGCTGTTACAGAGAGATGCCAGCTTATGTAACACAGCCAGCATCTGCCGTGCATAAAGTGGGATTAGGTCGCTAAGCAGTTAAGGTGTAGATGTGCAACAGCAATGTATTAGGAATTATAGGAAAGATTACACCTTACAGCAGATATATACCATTGGCTTTGCTGTGATATAATACATTTAAACCCACCCTTGCTGTGGCAAAGTCTTACAGGCTAGTATCCTCCATGGTGTCCATTAGACCAGTTGGGCCTGGGAGGTCCATTATAACTAGGTGGATGATGAACATTGCTCCAGCTGGGTCCATGATGCGGAGGAGGTGGTTGGTAATGTCCATGATGGGGAGGTGGTGGTTTGTAATGTCCAGGATGGGGATGTGGTGGTTTGTAATGTCCAGGATGGGGAGGTGGTGGTTTGTAATGTCCAGGATTATAGTTGGGTTGGGGGTGATTCACGGGGTAGTTCCCTGTAAAATGAATATTACAGTTTGTTCATAAACAATAGATTATTACTAGAATCACAACTATGATATGCATCACTTATTACACTAAGGCTAGCTTCACACTAGCATTCGGCAGAGCTGCAGACGGCAGCCTGCTTCCCTCGTGAAGCCCTGCCTACTGCCACGCCTCTTCCTTCAGCTCCGCCTATGCCTGCATGCGTTCTGCATACCCTAACTTTAACATTGGGTACGCAGGCCATGCGGATGTATGTGGATGCCTCCGCATGTGGCGTTTTGAAGCTGCGCCGACCGCAACAAAATCCTACATGTTGCATTTGATGCAGATCATCGCAAGCAATCAATTCCACCCCTGGACGAAGCTTTCCTCAGCAAAACGCGCGTCGGGTGTCGTGGGTCCCTGGCTGGTGGCTGACATTGGGTAATATGTTCCTTCTTTTTGCTATACTGTGACCTTGTTATATTGTTATTATATGGTACATTCCTGAACGCTGTGGCTGGTGGTGATTCTGCACCTCTTATATACTTATTTTATCTTTTTTATTATGCGATTTTGCACATATATTATATACTAATTTATGTCACGATATATATATATTGTATTATGTGGTGCATGATCATCAACGGCCGCCGCGTTGAGTGAATTGTTAGTTATATTTACATTACCTTTCAATAGGTGGTTAGATTTTCCTAATACGATTGTTAATTTGAGGGTAACTTTATATGTACTAGTACCACTTTACCAGCCATACCTGCCAGTTGCTCCTGCATCTTGTGTTTTTCTCTACTTTTATATATCATATATATGTTTTTATCCTTGTTATAAATAAAATTCATTTATTTTACTGGTTCCCAGCCTAGCGCTTATTTGGTGTTTATTAAAATTTTGTTGTGCGACAGTTGTTGCAGCCAAAGCCACCATGTATCCCCAACCTTATACATTTATGACATAACCTAAATGTATATGAATGGGTTAGCCATTTAAGATTCATTTGCTTCCGTTCAGAAACATAGTTTATAAAGTCTGCTATTGCAGGCATAAAACAGAGCTAGTAACATGTCCTTAAAGATTAATTTCTAACATTTGCATCTAAACTTTTTTCCATCAAACTGGGGAGCAGTGAGCGATGAGCACGATGAGAGATTTCACCACAATATTGCGGCTATGGAGAAAAGATATCAAGGAAAATGGAATCCATCAATGCTTGCAGATTACTGTTGGACAACTGTAAGAGATGATCTGATGCAGGAGTACAAGAGACAAGTAAAAATGAGTTGTCACTGAATGAGGACCAATTTTTTTAGTGCAATTTATGTAACTGTTTATAATTCACAATAGTAAACATGTTTTAGTTATTTGATTGTTGCTACGTTTTCTCTGAATGAATATCAGGCAAGTGGTATAACAAAATATTCTGCATTAATAGTTTATTTTATAAATTGAAGAACAAATGGAACAAATAATATAAAAAGATGGAGTTTCTAAGGTTTTATTGGATAGGAGAATATGTGAGAGGTCAAAAGATCTGTTAGTCACCTACCGTAATAAGACATGGTGGAGCACCTATAACAAAAAAAAAACACTTTATTAATTTATTTGGATATACTTTTGTTATAAGAATAAAGCTGGCCATACAGGTTCGATTGTTGTCAGACGAATATCAGTTGTCCCGACAGCTATCCCAACTCCCCCATACACAGGCCGCGTGCTGCGGGTTATCTCTGTGCAGAGGAGAAGGATCAACTGTTGAAATTTAACAGGTTGGATCCTTCATCCCCAACATAATCTGTCGGAGGAGAGTCTGGAGGTTTCCATACACATTAGACTGTCAGTCAACTGTGACGTTAGGTTCGGCAGACTTGAGTCTAATGTGTATGGGGGCAGAAGTCACATGTAATGAAAACAATGCACATGTCTGCATTTGTTCTACATAATTTTGTGCGTAGGTTAACTAGATTTTTGAAGGGCACGTCAGAAACACATGGTTAACCCTACAGATAAGTTTGCATAATATGATAACTTTACTAGAAATTCCACACCTACATGGATGAGTCATTCCTATTTATACTGTATATTATCATAAAATGTCATCAATGACTCCTGAATGCACATAATACATTTTAAAGGCTTAGACTTATTGTATATACAATTGTGTTATGTTTATCTGTGAATACTTGGGTAAGGGTTTGTTAACAATTTGTGAGTAATGGTGTAAGTCCAAGTCACGCCATAACCTGAGCATGTAAGCTGTAGCTAAAATAGTGGTTTTCTGTAAAGGGTTGTCCAGTACTTAGACCGTGATGAGTTATCCTTAGGATAGGTCATCCATGGTCAGACATACTATTGGTGCAACCTGTGCTGTCATGCAGGGGTCCAAGAGATAAGAGGGCGCACTACAACCTCCAAAGCAGGTGGGATTGTGCATTATGATGAGTTATTGGACTGCAAAGGGCCCATATATTGCTCTTGCATAGAGTCCTACTTATGTCTGCATCTGTTCCTGAGGTCATCAATATGTTGGTGGTTGTGTGACACCCAGTACTCCCGCCGATCAACTCCTGTGGGGGCCAGATGTAAAGTGAATGAGATGATAGCTGAGTACCCGGCCACTACACAGAGTATGGAGCTGTGCTGGTCTAGTTCTATACACTGATTACATTTGGCACCTGAGGAACCTACAAACAGCTGATAAGTGTGAATGTCCCCACAAATCTTATATTGATGAGCTATTCTGATAAAAGGTCATCAATAATTAAGTTCTCAACAGCTCCTCTAACGTCTTCCCAATGTAGGATGTACATGTGTGTCCTGCTTTGGGTGCAGGTGTATGGAGCAGGATCAGGAGCTGAGCCCGTCCAATACATAGTGGGTGTCAACTGTGTTGTACAGCCAGCACCGGTCTCTAACAGCAGCAACTGGAGCTAACTCCGATCTTAGCTGTTTAACCATTGAAATGCTGCAGTCAATCTCTGACAGAGGCATTTAAATAATTGTGCTCGGTGTGTGGCGAGATTTTGGGGTGCCAATGAATTACTATGGCAGCCGTGGACTACTGAAAGCCACCGTTACCACCATCTTTGTAATCTTATCAAGCCCAGCCTGCGACTTTATATGAGATAATTTAATTAATTACATATATGTAGCATTGCAGTATATAGTGCAAGTATATAGTTCAAGTTCACTAGGGGGCATAAGAGAAAAAAGGGAAAATCAATAAAACAAAGTTTTTAATAAATATGAAAACAAATAAAAAGTAGAAAAGGTTGAATCATCCTTCTTTTCCCAATATAAAAATAAAGATGAAAAGACCTAAATAAACATGCACGATATGACAGCATCCAAAAAAAAATCTGATTTATTAAAATAAATGTAACCTATATGGCAAAAGCCATAAATTGTTGTTTTTTGGTCATTGAGCATCACCAAATAAAACGGAATAAAAAGTGATCCTAATATTGGATATACACCAAAATGATGCCAGTAAAAAGCTTACAACACAAAAATCAAGCCCTTCAACTCCATAAATGAAGAAAATTAAAAAGTTACATTTCGGAAAATAGTGACATAAGCCAATTTTTCATTTTTTAACCATTAATTAAGATATACTTATAGAAATGTGGTATTGCCGTAGTCTGACCTGAAGAATCATATTACCATGTCATAGTTACCACATAATAAACGCTGCAAAAATTATAAAAAAAAAATTGGTATAACTGCAATTTTTCATAAATTTCCCTTATTTGGAATTATTTTCTGTACATTACATCATTCTGTACATCGGTACATTACTGTGTATGGCAAAATGAATGGTGTCATTCAAAACCACAACTTGTCCTACGAAACATATACCTTCATATGGCTATATTAACAGAAACATAAAATAGTTACGGCTCTTAGAAAAAAATTAAAGCGCAACAATGAAAATTGGCTTTAACGGGAAGGAGTTAAAGAAACTGGGGCAGAATCTATTCCCAGAACTGCTTCTTGTAAAATTGGAACAACAGCTTCAATAAAAAGTGTTTTATCATCAGGAGATTATCACTACAGGACTAGGTGTCTCCTGCCTCCTAGTCTAACTGCTCAGTAAAACCCCACCCACACCACTAACTGGCAGCTCTCTGCCAACATACAGTGTACACAAAAACCTGCCAATCAAAGGTGTGGGTGGGGTTATAGAGAGCTCAACATTCAGAGAACTGCAAGATCAGCAACCGAGAAAACTGTGATTGTATAAAAATGTTGACAGCAAGCAGCCCAGTAAGTGATACATCACTGGAATCAATGTCTCTGCTCTCGTATTAAATCGAAAAAACCTGCTGACCTATTTCCATTAAATATCAGAAAAGCTAAGATTTGGATATGCATTAAACCACACTGTATAGTAATAAAATTTCTAGCAATACTATACAATCTGAAATCAAGGTGTTGCTAGTTAAGTTATTTATATAAATCTTCCTTAAAGTATCACCTAAGATAGCTGAAACTTGAGGGAATGCATTCTCAAGACATAAAAAATATATTATAGATTCTAGTAACTGCTTATAGTTTGTTTTATTTTAATAAGTACTTACCTAGAACAGGAACTTTGGAAGAAATAGAATGTGTGTGTATTGCTGAGAAAGAGGCGGGCTACTTATAGAGCTGTGATAAGGCTGGGTGGAAGCAAGCATCATGCCTGGCACACAATGGGCATGGAGATCCCAATCTGCGTACCTAATTAGACTTAATTAACCTTTTCATGTGTCACTGGCAATGTGAAGACATTCTTCTTTTCTGGGGCACCTGTAAGACAATCACTGCTATAAATTACCTGTGATACCGTATGACAGGCAGGTGTTGCAATTTACAAGATTGTGCTCTACATAAAACTCTGTTCACACTTTTATCAGTTATCTCTGTTATGATAAGTATGACTGATCTAGAAATGAATCCATTCCCAATTTATCGTATTGGATTAAAAAGCCATGTAATTACATATAATGGGGTCTTTCATGGTGCTGCCAGGGTTACATGTTTTTTTCAATTGGCACCCTACACAGTGCCAATGTGAACAGAGCCTAAAATTCCATTTACACTGGCTGATTTCTGCACAATGGCTGATACAAACTGTAAGGGGAAGAACAATTGTTAATATGATCGTTCTGTCCCAATTTAGCATTCTTGTTTAGCGATAGTGTGGCTTTTGTTTGTTTTTTTTTTCAACATTTTCACTACAAAAACTTTGCAAAAAAATGCATCAAATACTGCAATAAAATGCTTCAAAGAAAAGCAAAAACGTAGCCCTCAGCAAACCCATAGGCGGAGGGACCCATGACTTGGTTTGTAGGGTAAGCAGGGGTTGAAAAATAAATATGGGTAGAAGCATGGGCTTTGTGGGATCAAAAGTTTAGATGGTTTGGACAGTAAGGGGGATGTTTACATTTGAGAAGGGTTTATCTGTCAGAGAAAGGGTGGGTGCTAGCAGTCAGCACCAAGAGCAAAGGTTCCACCCTCCTGCCCCTTAATTTAGGGGTTCAAGTAAGGTTCAATATGTTGGATGATGATGTCATTGGGTCATTGGGCGAGCAGAGGTGAGGGGGTTCTTAGAGTTGGTGGAAAAATTGTGGTGGGGCGTTGTATATCAGGTGGATGCTAACCTCCCCTTTATGTTTGGGTTTTGGTTAATTGCCTGGTGGATTTTGGGACTCTACAGGGTGGGATCCTTGGGAGTTGGTGTTATAGAATAGGTTTTCCGGCAGAAAATACACCCTAGGGGCTCGTGTAGACAACCACATTTTCAATTCGAGTGCAATCCAACAAGACATTGCATTGCGCTCAATCCAATGTTGTTCTATGGGGCCGTGTTAATGTCCAATTTTTTTTTCCCATTGTCCTGCATGGCCGAGTGCATCTGATTATCGGATCACACTTGACCATTCAAGTCAATGAGTGTGTGGATAACATCCTACTGCACTCAGATGACATGATTTTCATGGACTGACAGATTAGAGAAGATGGAGAATTTTTTTTCCATTTTCTCCTCATCCAAAAAAATTGGATCACACCATGAGCATACTCTGGTCAGAGTGTGATTAGCATAATTGGCCAGATTCTCAGTTGAGAGAAAATACGGTGGTGTGACCCTAGACTTAGGGTGAATAATGGCGCATGTCAATGTACCCAAATAGAAGACAGCCCAAGCAAATGTTTACTACAGTCAGGTCCCCACCATAAAGCCCAATAAATAGACCATAACCATCAAAGCAAAGCTTCACTTGACAGATTTATACTCTGGGTATCTGTTTCCTACAAGCTCTGGACAAACTTATGTTGTTGCAGAAACAACCATATTGACGTCTGTTCTAGACACTCATGATGTAAAAACTCCCAGTCCAAGACAACCATCAGGCATTTTAATATAAAACTTTAATTACTAATAATATGCAATATGATAATTAGGCTTGCTGACTTGTACCTTATATATTTAGGCACAATTAACTAAAGAGATTCCACATATTTAAATAGATGTAAACTAGCAGGAAACAGTAGGATTTAATTTGATGGGATAACAAAGGAGCGCCTAGAAACGTAACTTGTCATAGCTTTGATTAAAATATTGAACAACCACGTAATGCCTCACGCCAGGTTTTTAAGGTCATTTGGCAAAGGAACATCAGAAGAATTCAGAAGAGAGTAAAAAAGGGGTATGGTTTAGTGTTCCACCCAAACCCCTCCTTCACAGTGGTGCTTAAAAGTTTGTAAACCCTTCAGAATTTTTCATATTTCTGCAAAAATTTGACTTAGAACTACATCAGATTTTTACACAAGTCATAAAAGTAGATAATGAGAACCAAATCCTACAAAGAAAGGCAAAATATTAGGCTGTCATTTTTTAAATGAGGAAAATGATCCAATATATCTGTGAGTGGCAAAAGTATGTGAACCTTTGCTTTTAGTATCTAGTGTGACCCGTTTAGGCCGGTTTCACACGTCCTGACATTTCCAGTACCGGAAAAACCGGTACCTGAGATATTCGTGCCCGTGTGTCCGTGTGTGTAATATGTGTGGCACATAAGTGGCAACCATGTGCCGCCCGTGTGCCGCATCAGTACCACATGGAAGGCCGCCAGGGAAGAAGCGCTGCAGTAAGCGCTGTTTCCAGGCAGCTGGTGCTGAAGCCAGCTCTCATCATTCTCCCCTGCTCTGCCAGCGATTGGCGCAAGCAGAGGAGAATGATGAGAGTTATCTTAAGGTCCGAACGATGACAGCAGGTCCCCGGGGGCTTTTGGGACTCTTATCCCCATCATCTGACACCTGCTGCCACTAATAACAATGACAGCAGGAACGGATGATTGGGGTATTCCACAGCCGCCGCCTGCGATCTAACAAAATAAATGAATGAAAAACCCTACGTGGGTTCCCCTCTATATTCTTGACCCAACCAGGCAAAACTGCAAGGTTGGTTATCAAAAAATAGAGGGGTCCCCATGCTGTTTTTTTAATTATTTAAGCAAATAATTTAAAAAAAATGGTGTGGGGTCCCCCCATTTTTCACAACCAGCCTTGCTAAAACTCACAGCTGGTATTCTTATGCTGGTAAGGGGCCATTGATATAGGCCCCCCGCCTAACAACAGCAGCCCGCAGCTGCCCAGAAGAGGCGCATCTATTAGATGCACCTATTATGGCGCTTTGGCCTGCTCTTCCCACTTGCCCTGTAGCGGTGGCAAGTGGGGTTTATATTTGTGGGGTTGATGTCACCTCTGTAATGTCAGGTGACATCAAGCCCACAGCTTAATAATGGAGAGGTGTCTATAAAATACCCATCCATTACTAATCCTATAGTTGTATTGTTTGTAAATAAGGACACAGCCAAAATAAAATCCTTTATTTGAAAAAAAATACACAGAATCCTTTAATATTCTAAATTAAACCATACTTATTGCAACACCTAATTCCCCAACGCCCTCGATCTCCTGTAATAAAAGTAAAATACAAAAACAACAACATACCATACCTGTCCATCATTGTGTCCCATGCTGTAATCCATGTCTAGTGGCTAAATAGTTTTCAACCTGGACGGTGCTATTATGCGACCATCCCAGTTGAAAACCACTGGTGAATGAGCTGCTGAGAGTGCAGCATCATTCACCAGTGGTGACATCATCACCAGAATTTTCCCATGGTCCTGAGGTCACCGCAGTTCAGCCTGGCCTTGATGATGTCACAGTTCACCTGGGTGTGCTGATGACTTCCAATTACTGACCTGTTTTCTCAGGGTGCCAAATGCAAAAAGAAGGTGATAGGGAAGCACAGGGCAGCCACAGCATTTGATGGTGGCACAGCACTGCTGCCTGCTTAAAACAACAGCCTAGGAATCGAAATATTAAAGAAACTTTTCAGGATATGAGTGTTTCCATTTGAGTATTTGCCCATAACAAAAGAACTTGTATTAGGACATAAGAGATGAAACATAAGTTACAATACAGTTGAAGTATAAAAAAGAGACAGAGAAAAGCAGTAAACACAAAATAAGGATCAGATGAGGCTATATAAGTACGCCGGGTTTGGTGTTAACATTTCGTGGGATGCCTGCCAAAGTAGAGACAGAAATACAGTAACTAAGCGTAAGACACTGACTGCAATTTTAAATATAGATTTGAAAGTATCCTGATGATGATGGGCTTTTGCATACGTCTACTCTTTAATCTCTATGGGTCCTCTACCAGGTCAAAAGTTTCTGCTCAAAAAGAGAAAAAGAAACTGTCATGATATGTATTTTGCCCTGTCCTGTATTTGATTAATATGCCATTTGATGTATGTAACTGTTCTCTGGTTTCTATTAGCTGTAATTTATGTATTTTCTTGTGCTGGGAGTTCACCTGTAACAATATGTTTCATTCCCCCAATACTTGCAGCCCTAAGCTATAATGTAATTAAGCTTTGTCAACTAGTGAAGAATAGCCATTCTTCCTCACAGCAGGTGGCTAGTCAAATGTACATACTGGATAGACTAAGCGGAGCCGACAAGTCTGGAATCTTCTGGTGGACCCAGCCATTGAATAGAAGGTGAGACCCCTACCCCCTTCATGGGCAGATCCCAGGAGCACAGACAAGAGACCCATGTGTGATCTAGCCAGTTGTGTGTTGGATACTGGAAGAGAAGGAACCGAAGCTGTCTGAGGAAGCAATCGGTATCCGTGTGATTGTGGTGGATCTGTTGGACTCATGGAAGGACGATTGTTTCGTTTATCGGGTGCGGGATTACTGGAAAGATCTGTTTCTTTACTTGGACTTATTGTGGACTTCTCGTGGACTTGAAGGACATTATGGATATTTGATGTTGTATGCTCCCTGCTTTAATAAATCTCATTGGATCGTCCCTCGGCCTGTTGTCCCTTCTTGCTCTGCCATACACCCCATCACAAACTGGTTGGCAGCAGAGGGATCAGAGCAGAAGGAATGGAGGACAATGGCCCAACATCGAGAACCAGCACCGCAGAGTACAAGAACTGTACTTTGGGGAGCCTACAATCAAAGGCCCGTGAAGTAGGAGTCCGTTTTAAAGGACTCTCCAAGGAGCAGCTAATTGAGGCTTTGGAAGGAGTTCGCCTGCAAGATGACGCTGAGGAAGGATCCTCACAGCAAATGGAGGAAAGACTGCAGCCGGAGGTAAATATCCAAAAAAGTCAGTGGGCTGTGTGGTACGAGGAGGAGATGGCATTGCTGGGAGAAGAGGCCACCATAGACGATAAGAGGGAGGCCATTCACAGAGCTCAGGAGAGGGAGGCCATTCACAGAGCCGAGGAGAGGGAGGCCATTCACAGAGCTGAGGACAGGGAGAGGGAGGCCATTCACAGAGCTCAGGAGATGGCATTGCTGGAGAGGCAGATCGCTTTGGAAGCAGCTAGAAGCTCCAGACAGACTGTGACCCCAGCACCCACCATGAGGGAACTCCCCAGAGTGTCCCGCAAAGACTTTAAGCCCTTTAATGAGGCTGCAGGCGACATTGAGGGCTTCTTCCAGGACTTTGAGCATCAGTGTCGATTAATGGAAGTCCCGGAAAGGGAGTGAGTCCGACATCTTGTGGGGCTCTTAGAGGGTGGAGTTGCCGAAGCCTATAGAGCTATGGACCCTCGAGGGAACCGTGAGTATGCGGAGATTAAGCAGACTATTCTAGAACATTATGCTGTGATGTCAGACACTTACAGGACTCAGTTCCGTACTTTGGCCTGTGATGGGGAAGTGTCTTTTAAGATATATGCTCATAGACTCAAACAAATATGTCATCGCTGGCTGGAGGCAGAGGAGGCCTTAACATGGAACACCTTTCTCCAGGTTATCCTAAAAGAACAATTCTTTGCCCAGTGCCCCGTTAAGATCAGGGAATGGGTGCGTGAGAGGAGACCAGCGACAGTGGAAGAAGCTGCATCTCTCGCTGATGAGGCTCTCATCATCAAGCCTCAGTGGAGGGTTCTGTTAGAGGATCGAGAGAGGCCTACCAGCTCCATAACACTGGTGGCCCCCAGTTCTTCTGTCCCCATTGTTCCCCGTTCCTCTAAGCCACCACCTCATGCTGATACCGGTGTAAATGTGCCTTCAGTTGCTTCTACTGCGTTTTCTGGAATACGACAAGGAGAGGAAGTAGCAGAGCACAGGTGTTATGGTTGTAGGCATCCGGGGCATCTGCAGGCCTCATGCCCAGCCAGCCCATGGAGGAGTCATCCTCAAACCCCTACAGCACCTTCAGGTGGGAGCTGGCCTCCAGGTTCCCTTACCCCTCGCCCAAGAGGATGCCTTGGATGGAGTGAGACCCAGCACAGATGCTATCGATGTGGGCAGCCAGGGCATCTGCAAGCCTCCTGCCCAGCTGTTCAAATGAGGATTGATCCTGTACCCAGTTGTATTATTAATTATGTACAGCCAAGTGCCATGGAGGAAGACGTGTCACCACTACGTGAGGACTGGCCTAGTGCCTCACCCACCCATGTTGCACCACTAGGAGTTTATGGTGTGCAACCTGCAGCTATGACGACTTCTGCTCATCGAGGTAAGCACTTGCAGGAGGTCATGCTGGATGGACAGAGACTTATTGGATTTTGTGACTCAGGGGCTTTCCTCACACTGGCTGATCCCCGAGTGGTTCGGCCTGAGGCAATCCATTGAGGACCTGGGATTGTCATTGAACTGGCTGGTGGACAATGGAGGACTATTCCCACAGCCACTGTGGATCTGAACTTTGGTTTTTGGGTCAGGCGATGTGTGGTTGGGGTGATGGGTGGTCTGCCTGCAGATGTTCTCCTGGGCAATGATGTGGGAGAGCTACGATGCCAATTCGTGGCTGCATGAAGCCACATGTAAGTTACGCTCTGCCTGTGTGTACTTAACCAGCGACCTGTAGAGGTCCCTAGTACGTACACAAATTGGGAGGGGAAGGGATTGTCATGATATGTATTTTTGCCCTGTCCTGTATTTGAATAATATGCCATTTGATGTATGTAACTGTTCTCTGGTTTCTATTAGCTGTAATTTATGTATTTTCTTGTGCTGGAGTTCACCTGTAACAATATGTCTCCTTCCCCCAATACTTGCAGCCCTAAGCTATAATGTAATTAAGCTTTGTCAACTAGTGAAGAATAGCCATTCTTCCTCACAGCAGGTGGCTGGTCAAATGTACATACTGGATAGACTAAGCGGAGCCAACAAGTCTGGAATCTTCTGGTGGACCCAGCCATTGAATAGAAGGTGTAACCCCTACCCCCCTTCATGGGCGGATCCCAGGAGCACAGACAAGAGACCCATGTGTGATCTAGCCAGTTGTGTGTTGGATACTGGAAGAGAAGGAACCGAAGCTGTCTGAGGAAGCAATCGGTATCCGTGTGATTGTGGTGGATGTGTTGGACTCATGGAAGGACTATTGTTTCGTTTATCGGGTGCGGGATTACTGGAAAGCACCTCCAGATCTGTTTCTTTACTTGGACTTATTGTGGACTTCTCGTGGACTTGAAGGACATTATGGATATTTGATGTTGTATGCTCCCTCCTTTAATAAATCTCGTTGGATCGTCCCTCGGCCTGTTGTCCCTTCTTGCTCTGCCATACACCCCGTCACAGAAACCAGCTCACCTGCAGTGGCATATGGCCTGCTGAAGCACGGAACTCGTGTGATCACTCGTGTATGTCAAAAAAGGAAAAAACGTTCCAGCTTCTTCAAAGTCCAAAAAAGTTTATTTAGAAAATATTGTTAAAATTCATGGCAAAAGTTGGTTACCATACATGTCCTTGTGAACCAATTTTTGCCATGAATTTTAACAATGATTGGGGTGCTGGAGAGAGCAATGAAGGGGGTGGTGGAGAGGGCAATGATGAGGGTGGTGGAGAGGGCAATGATGGGAGTGGTGGAGAGGGCAATGATGAAGGTGGTGGAGAGGGCAATGATGAGGGTGGTGGAGAGGGCAATAGTGAGGGTGGTGGAGAGGGCAATTATGGGGTGGTGGAGAGTGCAGTGATGGAGGTGGTGGGAGAGGACAATGATTGATGTGGTGGAGAGGGTATTGATGGGGTGGTGGAGAGGGCAATGATGGGGTGGATTAGAGAGCAATGATGGGGTGGTAGAGAGTGCAATGATGAGGTGGTGGAGAGGACAATGGTGGAGGTGGTGGAGAGCGCATTGATGGTGGTGATGGAGAGGACAATGATGGGTTGATTAAGAGGGCAATGATGGGACTGGTGGAGAGGGCAATGATGAAGGTGGTGGAGAGTGCAATTATGGAGGTGCTGGAGAGAGCAATGATGGAGGTGGTGGAGAGGCCAATGATGGGGTGGGGAAGAGGGCAATGATGGAGGTGGAGGAGAGGAAATGGATGGAGGTAGGAGAGAGGACAATGATGGGATGCAGGGGAAGGTCAATGAGGGATGTGGGGGATTGGAATGGAGGAATGGGGGTGGAGGAGGGTCCTAAGCCCATGAGAGTGTCCTCCACCATCTCTACGCAAATTGCCTCTTCTGAGAAAAAGAGGACTTAACTCTATAGCGCCACCTGTTGGAAGTAGAGATCCTACAAGTCACAATCAACCCTTTAACAAGTCGTGCAATATGACAGGATAAAAGCCAAATCAGTATCTCAATTTGCAGACACCATGTTTCGGGCTGTTGGCCCTCGTTAGTGCGAAGCATGAGAACTGATTTGGCTAGGTGAGAGGCTCTGGACTGGGGTCTAAGGGGTAATGTTTCTCCTTATGGAGAGTGACATACCAGCTGGCTTGTCAAGGTAAGGAGGCTTATTCGCCGTGCAATGCTCCTCTTGGAAATTAAATATGCAAATTGCCTCTTCTGAGAAAAAGATGACTTAACTCTATAGCGCCACCTGTTGGAAGAAGCGATCCTACAAGTCACAGTTAAGTCCTCTTTTTCTCAGAAGAGGAAATTTGCATATTTAATTTCCCAGAGGAGCATTGCACGGCGAATAAGCTTGGAATAATAGGAGGAATGAGGTGAACAACCCAATGGTTGATTCTATCAAGATAACAGTGGAGAAGACCCTGGTGGACCTATCTAGGCTTGTACAAGATCGATCTTCCTACAGATCGTTCATCCATCATGTCGCAATGGTTCGAGACTGAGCCAAAGGTCATTAAATAAAGAAAAAATAATTCCCTGCAACATTTTATGGTCTTTTCTAAGGGATGTACCTGACAGAGAAATAATGCAGAGCCACCTAAAAACACGCCCAGGAGGATCTGTGAGTAACGTCCCAATAGTATTGCATGGTGGATTTAAAAAAAAAAAAAGTAATACTCAGAGGAGCAATAGGAATAAAATAAGAGCAAAAGTCGCATTTTTAACCTGGTGACAGGTCTTCTTTACTTATGTACATCGGGAGATTTTCAATTTATACTGTACACCAACGCTCCATCAAAAGCATGCTGTGAATTGAGTTTAGCACTAGCAGTATATCATATGCATCGGCAACAAACTAATAATTACCAAAGGCAGTTAGAGAAAAAGGAGGCAAACTTATAATTGCCCATAAAAAATGGAATGCAAGCAGTTTATCTATAAACTACAAGCCACAAAAACAGTGCGATGAGTCAATTAATTGTGTGTTAAATATAACATTACAAGACCAAGCAATCATTTAGTAATAATTATTGCTAAGCTGCCGTATTGCAAAATCAATTAAATAAGCTGAAATTGTCCTATTGTAAGAAACATTTTCGCGATGATAAAGTTCTGATGTAACTTTTCTTAACCTAATATTCGATCTCCGCAAGGAGAAACGATACTTCTTGCATAACGGTCTGACGCCTCTCACCCAGCCAAACCAGATCTCCTCTTTGCACTGATGAGGGGTTGTACCCCGAAATACAATGTCTGCAAATTGAGATTCTGGCTCGGCTATTATCAGTTGCAGGTAGATCGCGATTCCACCCGTGGCTGTTAGGGGCACATGTCAGCTGTTGAAATCTGCTGTATTATAGTCAGTGGCTGTAATCACGTCCTTGCCCTATGACTGACAGCTCGTACTGCACCAATGTGCATGCTGATCATGATTCCCCAACACCTCATGTGTACATAAGGAGTGATCTGTCAATCACCTCAAGCAGCACAGGGAACATCTAGCAGGGGCGTAGCCAAATAACTTGGTCTCCAGTTGTGTTTCCAGGCGAGATCTCGAAAGTACAAGTCTTCTGACATGCTGAAGTTTTTCAGAGAATAATAAACCTGGCCCCATTCGTACAGCCAGCCTGTGGTTGTGAGTGCCTGTGGTTTGGGCAGCATGAATGTTCTGATAAGTTCCCTTAATTTCTGAAGACGATTTACTAACACTTCTATTTTTTTAAATCATTAGCGCTTTCTTACTTTTACAGCATTCAAATAAGCCAGTGACACATATGTAGTGCACAGTGTCTGGCTTAGAGCCCATTAACCATGCCCCTCAATTAGATTCGGCAACTGAGCAGCACCCCACTGGGACAGGCACCATAACAAGGCTAACCGTTACAAGGCTAACATTATACAGCACTGGGCAGCCCGCCAAATCTAATTAGTATGGGCGTCGTTAATAGGCTGTAAGCAAGGCACTGTGCATTACATCTGTGTGACTGGCGCACTATACAAGCCTTATCCACAAAAATGAAGGCAGCACTCCAATAGAAAAAAATAAAAGTGATTTATTGGCCCATGTGCTACATTTCAGTCCAGGATGTGGACCTTTCTCAAGCTTGAGAAAGGTCCACATCCTGGACTGAAACGTCGCACATGGGCCAATAAATCACTTTTATTTTTCTCTATTGGAGTGCTGCCTTCATTTTTCTGGATAATAGCATGAGGTTTGGTATATACCTGGAAGGATTTTTTGCACCCTTTGTTTTCTTTTGGTGCTGCTTTTTGTTTTCTTTTTCTATACAAGTCTTATCCGTGTGTAATTCTATAACTAGGTGACCACTCCGATGTGAGAGTGGTTGGTTCATCAGCATTTTGCACCTACTGTATATTGCCTCCACCTTTATGAAGGGGGGCTGCTACATTCTGTAAGTCCATTAGTTTTCTGACATATGTTGGTAAATCCGGCTGCCTCTTTTCCCCCCGCTGTTTTTTTAATTTATGTCCTTTTGCTGTGTTTTAGTACATAAATCACTAACTGAACAAAGTTACAGCTTTTTTAAAATGTTTTTATTCTATTTTGGACAAATAAAAAAAAAACAAAAAACACTGACTCTACTAATACACCTGGAAGCCTATCATGCGGCAGCCGCAGACAGGAGTCGGGGATGAGTGCACCTGTACGCACACTGTGTGTATACCCACACTGACACTTTGTGAGCGTCACTGGTGATAACAAGCATTACAGGTGTAACCTGGTTAATGTATTGTTACTATAAGGCCGGGGTCACACTTGTGAGTGCAATGCGAGAAACTCGCGCATCAATACCTGGCTCTCGGGACCGGAGTGTGCGGCTGCATGTATTTCTATGCAGCTGAACGCTCCAGTCCCAAATGCCGGCGGCAGTTCCGGGTATTGATGCGAGAGACTCACACGAGTTTCTCGCATTGCACTCACAAGTGTGACGCCGGCCTTACAGGCATATAGTGCGGTAGGAATACAGCAAGTGTGAAATCTAAGATAAGTGATATAATACATATGTTAAGTTGTAGGCCATAAGGTAGTAACCATAGGATAACACAAACTTTGGTCTAAATGTGATATGTTCAATATACACAAATGCCATGCATAATGTTGTACTGTAAAGGTGTATCTGGCAGGTACAGACATAGAGACATACATAGTTATGCTAGCATAGTATGAACATCCCTTGTTTGGTAGAAAACAAACACTTTGAACAAGAATAATGCATTTATTACTATACACTTTTATACAACGACTACTGTAGCTAGAAAAGCCAATCTGTTTGTAACTCATATTTGCCATAGCAGAAAAGTATTTTTTAATTAAACGACAAGATACAAAATCCAAGTAATTCACACAGTTCACGTTTGTCAAATATTAAAATTAGTTTCGTTTCATAGTGCCGTATGCTGGCATTTTTAGTATAATCCTATATTCACTGCCATCGTGTCCTCTCTGCCCCCATGGCAAGACCACAATATCCTGTCATGAGATTATAGAGTATAATATAATAATAATAATAATAATAATAATAATGATTTGTATTTCTATAGCGCCAACATATTCCGTAGCACTTTACAAATCAGAGGGTGTTATGTAGGATCCAGCCATCAACTTAATAAATGAGAGCAATCACATATTGCTGCATGAATTGGCCATCAGCCAGTATCTGAATAAGTATAGATTGAAAGTTCTATTGAGTGTGTGAAGGGTGAGGAAACAGATGATAAAAGGGAACAGATTCCCAGGAAAAGTTAGGAAAGGAGAAAAGGGAAAGGATAAATGAGTGAGGTTATTGGTCAATGATCACACTTATATCTGAGGATGCTGGGGAAAACGCTGGCTTCACTCTCCTCTCCTTCGGACAAATCAAGAGCTGATGTTCTCTCATGTCTTCCGGTTGTCAATTACATCCATAGGAGGGGAGAGTGAAACCAGTGCTGATTGGTAGCGGGGGTCACGTGACATAACAATGTCATGGGAGCCTCGGCAGAACCAGTGGTGACCCTGGAGATGAGCACAAGTGTTGTTATTTTACTGGGGAAAGACATAGGGATACAGAAGGGGTTATCGGAATAGTGGACGATCCTTTTAGTGTTCGGCATAAACAAAGTATAATTTCATTTTGTGTCCACACCCTTAAGGTACCGTCACATTTAGCGACGCTGCAGCGATCTAGACAACGATCCCGATCGCTGCAGCGTCGCTGTGTGGTCGCTGGAGAGCTGTCACACAGACAGCTCTCCAGCGACCAACTATGCGAAGTCCCCTGGTAACCAGGGTAAACATCGGGTTACTGAGCGCTGGGCCACGCTTAGTAACCCGATGTTTACCCTGGTTACCAGCGTAAACGTAAAATAAAACAATAAAACAAACACTACATACTTACATTCCGGTGTCTGTCCCCCGGCGCTGTGCTTCTCTGCACTGTGTAAGCGCCAGCCGGAAAGCACAGCGGTGACGTCACCACTGTGCTCTGCTTTCCGGCCGGCTGGACCTTACACAGTGCAGAGAAGCACAGCGCCAGGGGACAGACACCGGAATTTAAGTATGTAGTGTTTGGGGTTTTTTTTACGTTTACGCTGGTAACCAGGGTAAACATCGGGTTACTAAGCGCGGCCCTGACAACCTTCCCCTGATGAAGACGCTCCAGTAGCGTCGATACGCGTGGGGCCTTGGTCCCCCCCTATGGACTTTTTTTGGTAATCTCTATTTGCACTTTAGCTTTGGAATTTGCACAGTTTGGATACTTTCATGGTCATGCCTATCCACACCAGGATCAGGGATAAGCCTTTATATGCATTAGGATTGGGGCAGACCTGAGATACGCTATAGGGTCTAGGACTCTTTTTTCACCCTTATATTTATTTTTTGATATAGGGTTGGTTACTGATAAGTATGTTGACTATTTATTATCATCTATACAAACTGGCAGTTCAAGGCTGAGGTTGGCTGGCAGTATAGGCTGTTAATAATTTTTTGATATTTATGTACTATTTATATACACCTGTATTTATCTTGTATATACCTATACTGGTCCGGTGTTTTGTTATTCAAGATTATCTAGGGGGGACCTGGGTTGGTCTTTTCTTTTAATTGTTTTTATACTATGTGTCCTTGTTGCTGTCCTTTGTGATTTCATGTTCAATAAAAGTTAATATTGATGGTTGATCCCACTGTTGTGCATATCTTTGTTCTTTGCGTAGTTTTCATATGTTGTTATATGCACGTGGTTGATCCCTGACCTACCATTTTTGTGCGGTGCCCGCCATTTCTCTTTTCTTGCCGATGTTTACCCTGGTTACCAGTGAAGACATCACTGGATCGGTGTCACACACACCGATTCAGCGATGTCTACGGGAGATCCAGCGATGAAATAAAGTTCTGGCCTTTCTGCTCCGACCAACGATGGCACAGCAGGATCCTGATCGCTGCTGCCTGTCAAACTCAACGATATCGCTATCCAGGACGCTGCAACGTCACGGATCGCTAGCGATATCGTTCAGTGTGAAGGTACCTTTACACTTAATAAGTATGAATCAAGTCTTACCTTATGTTTAAGCCTCTGGGTTGGCAGGTATTCAAAATAAAGACCCAGAAAAATTCTTGAATCTGCATTAAACAATTTTAATTTCTGGTAACCCCCTCTAACTGGTTGGGAAGCCAATAAATCCAACACTAGATACGTGCAGCCGTTATGTACCTTGAGTAGTAAATGAAAAATGAGTACAACTGAATTTGAAATCAATAGACGATCTTTCATCCTTTTGTTTATAGCACCCAAACACACATCAATGTGTAGCAAATTCACTATATGCAGCACATATTCCGCTGTTGGATCTAGCCCATGGGGTCACTCATTCTGCGTGGGGGCTATGGAGGCCCTCCTTCTGTGTGGGGGCCCTCAATCTCTGTGGAGCCATCATACTAAGAGGGGGCAACATACTGAAAGCCCATGATACTGTGTGTCGGTCATGATACTGTGTGTGTAGGGGGTGACTTTTGTGATATAATTCTATAGGAGGGAGCATTTTAGGGTCACCGTGCTGCGGGGGTGTTTGTGGCACTGTGGGGACATTATACTTTACTGGAGGCACTGTGAAGTCATCGTACAGTACGTGTGGCATGAAACTGTGCGTGGGGGAGAGGATTCACTGTGCGATACCATACTCATTGTGTGTGTGGGGCATTTTTGGAAAATCATACTCTATAATGGCCATAAAAGGGGTATCGCTGGTGAGAAAATTATGGGGCTTCAACAGAGACATAATTACTGGGTACGTGCCATAACACGTCATTTTCCCTGGTTTGTAAAAGTTGGGAGATATGACTCAAACATAGAGAATTTTTTTTAATTGGTGTGGTGATCTCTATGTATGCAAATGAACATTGTGTGTGTGCACGATACATGTGTATATGTATATAAGTGTGTGTATAGAAAGGGGGGACATAGTTGAATGGGATATTTCCTGTTTGGCGTATTTACAATTCAATTTTTTTTAACCCCTTAGTGACAGAGCCAATTTGGTACTTAATGACCGAGCCAATTTTTACAATTCTGACCACTGTCACTTTATGAGGTTATAACTCTGGAACGCTTTATCGGATCCCGCTGATTCTGAGACTGTTTTTTCGAGACATATTGTACTTCAAGTTAGTGGTAACATTTCTTCGATATTACTTGCAATTATTTATGAAAAAAACGGAAATATGGCGAAAATTTTTAAAATTTTGCAATTTTCAAACTTTGTATTTTTATGCCCTTAAATAAGAGAGATATGTCACGAAAAATAGTTAATAAATAACATTTCCCACATGTCCACTTTACATCAGCACAATTTTGGAAACAAATTTTTTTTTTGTTAGGGAGTTATAAGGGTTAAAAGTTGACCAGCAATTTCTCATTTTTACAACACCATGTTTTTTTTAGGGACCACATCACCTTTGAAGTCATTTTGAGGGGTCTATATGATAGAAAATAACCAAGTGTGACACCATTCTAAAAACTGCACCCCTCAAGCTGCTCAAAACCACATTCAAGAAGTTTATTAACCCTTTACGTACTTCACAGGAACTGAAACAATGTGGGAGAAAAAAATGAACATTTAACTTTTTTTTGCAAACATTTTACTTCAGAACCATTTTTTTTAATTTTCACAAGTGTAAAAACAGAAATTTAACCACAAATTTTGTTGTTCAATTTCTCCTGAATACGCCGATACCCCATATGTGGAGGTAAACCACTGTTTGGGCGCACCGCAGAGCTTGGAAGTGAAGGAGCGCCGTTTGACTGTTTCAATGCAGAATTGGCTGGAATTGAGATCGGACGCCATGTCGCGTTTGGAGAGCCCCTAATGTGCCTAAACAGTGGAAACCCCCCACAAGTGTCACCATTTTGGAAACTAGACCCCTTAAGGAACTTATCTAGATGTGTGGTGAGCACTTTGAACCCCCAAGTGCTTCACAGAAGTTTATAACGTAGAGCCGTGAAAATAAAGAATCGCATTTGTTTTCACAAAAATGATTTTGCGCCCACAAATTCTTATTTTCACAAGGGTAACAGGAGAAATTAGACCACAAAAGTTGTTGTGCAATTTCTCCTGAGTACGTCGATACCCCATATGTGGGGGTAAACCACTGTTTGGGCGCAGCGCAGAGCTTGGAAGTGAAGGAGCACCGTTTGACTTTTTCAATGCAGAATTGGCTGGAATTGAGATAGGATGCCATGTCGTGTTTGGAGAGCCCCTGATGTGCCTAAACAGTGGAAACCCCCCACAAGTGATACCATTTTGGAAACAAGACCCCTTAAGGAACTTATCTAGATGTGTGGTGAGCACTTTGAACCCCCAAGTGCTTCACAGAAGTTTATAACGTAGAGCCGTGAAAATAAAAAAATCGCATTTTTTCTACAAAAATGATCTTTTTGCCCCCAAATTTTTATTTTCACAAGGGTAACAGGAGAAATTAGACCACAAAAGTTGTTGTGCAATTTCTCCTGAGTACGTCGATACCCCATATGTGGGGGTAAACCACTGTTTGGGCGCATGGCTGAGCTCGGAAGCAAAGGAGCGCCATTTGACTTTTCAATGCAAAATTGACTGGAATTGAGATCGGACGCCATGTCGCGTTTGGAGAGCCCCTGATGTGCCTAAACAGTAGAAACCCCCCCAAAGTAACCCCATTTTGGAAACTAGACCCCCCATGGAACTTATCTAGATGTGTAGTGAGAACTTTGAATGCCCAAATGCATCACAGAAGTTTATAATGCAGAGTCGTGAAAATAAAAAATATTTTTTTTTTTAATAAAAAAGATATTTTAGCCCCCAAGTTTTTATTTTGACAAGGGTAACAAGAGAAATAGGACCGCAAAAGTTGTTGTCCAATTTGTCCTGAGTATGCTGGTACCCCATATGTGGGGGTAAACCACTGTTTGGGTGCATGGCTGAGCTCGGAAGGGAAGGAGCGCCGTTTTGGAATGCAGACTTTGATAGAATTGTCTGCTGGCGTTATATTGGGTTTGCAGACCCCTAATGTACCTAAACAGTAGAAACCCCCAACAAGTGACCCCATTTTGGAAAATAGACCCCCAAGGATCTTATCTAGATATGTGGTGAGAACTTTGAATGCCCAAGTGCTTCACAGAAGTTTATAATGCAGAGTAGTGAAAATAAAAAATATATTTTTTTTCCCACAAAAAAGATTTTTTAGCCCCCAAATTTTTATTTTCACAAGGGTAACAAGAGAAATTGGACCCCAAAAGTTGTTGTCCAATTTGTCCTGAGTATGCTGGTACCCCATATGTGGGGGTAAACCACTGTTTGGGCGCATGGCTGAGCTCGGAAGGGAAGGAGCGCCGTTTTGGAATGCAGACTTTGATAGAATGGTCTGCGGGCGTTATGTTGTGTTTGCAGAGCCACTGATGTACCTAAACAGTAGAAACCCCCCACAAGTGACCCCATTTTGGAAACTAGACCCCCCAAGGAACTTATCTAGATATGTGGTGAGAACTTTGAATGCCCAAGTGCTTCACAGAAGTTTATAATGCAGAGTAGTGAAAATAGAAAATATTTTTTTTTTCCACAAAAAAGATTTTTTAGCCCCCAAGTTTTTATTTTCACAAGGGTAACAAGAGAAATTGGACACCAATATTTGTTCTCCAATTTGTCCTGAGTATGCTGGTACCCCATATGTGTGGGTAAACCTCTGTTTGGGCACACAGGGCAGAGCTCGGAAGAGAAGGAGCACCATTTTGGAATTCAGACTTTGATAGAATTGTCTGTGGGTGTTATGTTGCGTTTGCAGAGCCCCTGATGTACCTAAACAGTAGAAACCCCCCACAAGTGACCACATTTTGGAAACTAGACCCCCTAAGGAACTTATCTAGATATGTGGTGAGAACTTTGAATGCTCAAGTGCTTCACAGAAGTTTATAATGCAGAGTAGTGAAAATAAAAAAATATTTTTTTCTCACAAAAAAGATTTTTAGCCCCCAAGTTTTTATTTTCACAAGGGTAACAGGAGAAATTGGACCCCAAAAGTTGTTGTCCAATTTATCCCGAGTACGCTGATGCCCCATATGTGGGGGTAAACCACTGTTTGGGCGCACGGCAGACTCAGAAGGGAGGGAGCACCATTTGACTTTTTTAGCTTTTTTTTGAAGACGCTCCAGTAGCGTCGATACGCGTGGGGCCTTGGTCCCCCCCTATGGACTTTTTTTGGTAATCTCTATTTGCACTTTAGCTTTGGAATTTGCACAGTTTGGATACTTTCATGGTCATGCCTATCCACACCAGAATCAGGGATAAGCCTTTATATGCATTAGGATTGGGGCAGACCTGAGATACGCTATAGGGTCTAGGACTCTTTTTTCACCCTTATATTTATTTTTTGATATAGGGTTGGTTACTGATAAGTATGTTGACTATTTATTATCATCTATGCAAACTGGCAGTTCAAGGCTGAGGTTGGCTGGCAGTATAGGCTGTTAATAATTTTTTGATATTTATGTACTATTTATATACACCTGTATTTATCTTGTATATACCTATACTGGTCCGGTGTTTTGTTATTCAAGATTATCTAGGGGGGACCTGGGTTGGTCTTTTCTTTTAATTGTTTTTATACTATGTGTCCTTGTTGCTGTCCTTTGTGATTTCATGTTCAATAAAAGTTAATATTGATGGTTGATCCCACTGTTGTGCATATCTTTGTTCTTTGCGTAGTTTTCATATGTTGTTATATGCACGTGGTTGATCCCTGACCTACCATTTTTGTGCGGTGCCCGCCATTTCTCTTTTCTTGCCGATGTTTACCCTGGTTACCAGTGAAGACATCACTGGATCGGTGTCACACACACCGATTCAGCGATGTCTACGGGAGATCCAGCGATGAAATAAAGTTCTGGCCTTTCTGCTCCGACCAACGATGGCACAGCAGGATCCTGATCGCTGCTGCCTGTCAAACTCAACGATATCGCTATCCAGGACGCTGCAACGTCACGGATCGCTAGCGATATCGTTCAGTGTGAAGGTACCTTTACACTTAATAAGTATGAATCAAGTCTTACCTTATGTTTAAGCCTCTGGGTTGGCAGGTATTCAAAATAAAGACCCAGAAAAATTCTTGAATCTGCATTAAACAATTTTAATTTCTGGTAACCCCCTCTAACTGGTTGGGAAGCCAATAAATCCAACACTAGATACTGTTGAGTCCTTATCAGTCCCTGGCTTCTTAATTGTAGGAAATCCAAGTAAATAACACACAGCACAAGAGTTGTGTATTCATATGCAGGGATCGCCCTCTGGAGCACGACTGACCCACTGAGGCTCACCCCTCCTTTTTATATAGGAAAGAGTAAGACATTTACAGACATGCGTACAAGCGCTTATATTTCACATTCCTTTACAAGCAGATCTATACTATGATGAGGTATTCTTTCTAGTATGTAGGTAAAAGGTTACACTATCAAAGGAATGCGTCCATAAAAAGGAAATGTCAACATTGCTCTAGTTTCTTGCTGATAAGCCAGACGTCTCAGCAGAAAGACACAATGGATTCTTTCAGTCTAATCTCTACAATTCCCCCCTTTGACATATTCCTTTTATTTATTACCACAGGGCCAAAGACAAAGCCTTTATTTTTGGTATTACACATGTACATGCTTATATTATTAATAAGAGAATCAAATCTAGTATTAATTATTCTATTGCAAATTATTTTCTTCTTTAGCAGTATACTAAAATATAAAAACAAAAATTAGTACAGTAATATTAATTAGAATCACTAGAGGATAACATAAGAATAAAGAAAAAAAAAAAAAAAAAAAAACTTTATACTCTTGCATCTATTACACAAAGTTTATCTGTGCATACTGAGATACCCTTGAGCACAATCTGGAATAGTACGTATATGACTACAATAATCATAACTATATGTATTATGCTCTGCATTATCCCAGCAACCCACCCACCGATCCCTCTGAACCAGTTGGCTGGGTTAAGAAAAGAAAAGGTATCTGACCACCAGCTATCCTTATTCTGGTCATTATCTTTGTCATACTGATCTCTGAGTCGTTGTACGTCCCCTAATTTAAATGTCATACTCATAGTACTATTCGGGTCTATACAATGACAGCAGGTGGGTCCGATGATTTGACACATACCCCCTTGTGAGGCAGTTAGGTAATCCAATACCAGAGTATGTTGGTTGATGACTATTATAAGCTGATTCTGTACAGCTATACTAGTGTTTAGTATATCCAATATATCCCAAATCTGATCATCTAGATAATCCGTGGCTCTAACTAATTTATCCCACATCTGTGTTAACATTATTAACATCAATATCATGAGTTTTGTACTGCTTTTTTGCAGTGGCTTGCATGTATCCATGATGCCTTTCCTTCAAGCTTGACTGATGTAGGTGTTGTCAACAGGACTTGGAAGGGTCCGTCAAATCTTGGTTCAAGAGCCTTTCTGGTGTGTCTTTTTACATAGACTTGATCACCTGGTTCCAACTTGTGACTTCCTTCAGTGTTGTCAGGATCTGGAAGAGAAGCAAAAACTTGTGCATGCACCTTAGTTAATTGTTTCTGGAGGTTTTGCACATAAGAAGTCAATGACTCAATATTTAACACAAGTTGCTGTGGAAAATAACATCCTAAATTGGCAGTCCTGCCAAACAAAATTTCATATGGAGACAGTTTAGTCTTACCCCTTGGGGTATTGCGTATTGAGTAAAGGGCCAGTGGAAGGCATTCTGTCCAAGGCTTTCCTGTTTCAGCCATGGCTTTCTGTATTTTTAATTTTAAAGTTCCATTCATGCGTTCCACCTTACCAGAACTTTGAGGATGGTATGGAGTGTGTAACTGACTTTCAACACCCAACATTTTCAGTACATTTTGAAATATTTCTCCAGTGAAATGAGTACCCCTATCTGACTCGATCACTTCAGGGAGACCGTAACGGGGTATCAGTTCGGCAACTAGCTTTACAGCAGTGTTTTTAGCTGAAGCCTTCCGAACTGGATAGGCCTCTGGCCACCCTGAGAACATGTCCACACACACCAACACATACTCATACCCATTACTTTTTGGCAGCTGGATAAAGTCTATTTGTAATCGCTGAAACGGATAGAGAGGTCGGACGTGGTGCTTCATAGGGGTCTTTGTCGTCTGTCCGGGATTATGTGCCAGGCATATAACGCATGCAGCACAATAGTCTCTTCCGTAGTTGCCAAAACCTGGAGCCAACCAGACTTGCTTTGCCAGTAGTGTCATTGCATTTGCAGACACATGAGTAGGGTGGTGCAGTCCACCAACTACAATCGGGTACCAGGCTCTAGGTAGACATATTAGTCCATCTTTCTTCCAAATTCCTGCTTGTTCTTCTGCCCCTTCCTTTTTCCACCTGTCCCTCTCCTCTTCTCCTGCATCTTCCTGTGCTTGTCTCAGTCTATCTTCAGTATTTTCTGTGAGGTTTACAGTATGAACCTGTCGTAAGGGTTTGACTGCCGCTGCTTTGGCTGCTTTGTCAGCCCTATCATTTCCCCTAGATTCCCTAGTGTCGAGTCTCACATGTGCAGCTACCTTAATTACTGCTACTTCTTTTGTTTCTTGTGCAGCCTCTAAGATCTGTTTGATCAGAGAAGCATGTTTTACAGGTTGGCCTGACGCTGTCATGTAACCTCTAGCTCTCCAGATTACTCCAAAGTCAAACACAATACCATGTGCATACCTAGAATCAGTGTATATATTAGCTGTCTGATTCTCAGCTATTTTTAGCGCTTCAATCAATGCTGTTAGTTCTGCTTCTTGTGCAGACTGTTTCGGTGGAAGAGGTTCTGCTTTGAGAGTTTCAGATTCTGACACAACTGCATACCCTGTATGAAAGTTACCTGTGTCATCTGCAAACCTACTACCATCTATAAACAGCTCTAAATCTGGATTTTGAAGTGGTGTTTCGAATACATTGGGTAAGCCTGCTGTTTCTTGTAAAATGAGCTCTGTACAATCATGTGTGTCTGTAGGGAAAAAATTTGCGTGTGGATCAGTGTCCTTATTCCCCCCTTCAGACTTGAGAGGTAGCAGTGTTGCTAAATTAAGAGTCTGAAGCCTTGCAAATGTGATAGTAGAGGGGAGCAGCAAAGAACACTGTAGCCGCAAATGTCTGGCCATGGAAATGTGTTTTGGTTGGACCTGGTTTAATATCCCATAAACATCATGTGTGGTTTGAACTGTGAGTGGATGCTCTAGGACAATTTCTGATGCTTTGTCCAACAATAGTGAGACAGCAACAACCACACGTACACAGGTTGGCGCTGCCTTAGCCACTGGATCTAACCTTGCTGAAAGATATGCAATTGGTCTTTGTTTCCCTGCATGCTTCTGGGTAAGAACTCCTGTAGCATGAGAATCAACTTCTGCAGCCATAAGCTGAAATGGTTTGGTGTAGTCTGGTAGCCCTAACGCTGGAGCTGAAACAAGGGCATCTTTTAATTGTTGGAACGAAATCTGACCTTCTTTTGTCAACAAATAAGGTTCACTTTTTACACAGTCATACAGTGATTGCATTAGTTGACTGGCATGTATAATCCATTGTCTACAATGAGACACTATTCCTAAAAATGCTCGTAGCTGTTTATGATTTCTAGGCTCATTCATCTGTCTTATTGCTTCAGTTCTTTGAGGTGTAAGATGCTTTTTACCTTGAGAAATGCAATGACCTAGAAAGACCACTTTGGTCTGACTAACTTGTACCTTTTGTCTATTCACTTTACACCCTTCTTTTTCTAGAAAACATAGTAAACTTACAGTGGACCTCTCTGCGGTTTCTAGATCTGGGCAACAGAGTAGTATGTCATCCACATACTGTAAAATTACTACCTGTGGTTCGGGTTCAAACCTCTGAAGGACTGTTTGTAGGGCATTTGAATAAAGAGTAGGGGAGTGTATCATTCCCTGTGGAAGGCGTGTCCACGCCAACTGTTTGCCCTTGAATGTAAATGCAAACAAATGCCAACTATCTTGGTGTAAAGGAACCGAGAAAAATGCATTTGAAAGATCTATTACAGTAAATACTTGAGAACTGGCTGGTATCTGTGATAGTAACGTATGAGGATTGGGTACAACTGGGGTGATTGGATCTAGAACTTTGTTTATTTCTCTTAGATCATGTACCATACGATATTTGGGCATAGAACTCTTATCAAGAGTTCTCTTCTTGACTGGATACAGAGGAGTGTTAGCAGGTGATTGTATCTCTACCAAAACTCCTTTCTCTCTGTATTCCTCTATCTGTTTTGTAATTGCTAGTTCCTGCTGGGCACTCACAGGGTATTGTCTGAGCTGTGGGAGAACAGTTCCTGGTTGCACAGATAGTTTTACAGGAGAGATATGCAATAATCCCACATCAGTGTCACCCTGTGCCCACAGTGTTTCTGGGACCATTGAGAGGTCTAGATCTGTGGTGTACTCTTTTTCTTCAATACAATCCTCAAAAGCCTGAATTCTGACATATTGTTCTAATGTTTCTGCATCATCAGGGATAGTCAGCATAACTGTGCCATCTTCCCTAAAATTGATGTTAGCTTCTAATTTCTTTAGGACGTCAGTTCCTAACAAACATGTTGGAGCACCTCTGGCATACAAAAATCTGGATGCAAAACATTTAGGTCCTAACGAGACCTCTAAGGGTACAGTATATGGCAGTGTTCGAATTACCCCATCATAACCCTCAGCAAAAGTCGTTTGTTGTGAAATATCTTCCGGGTTTGGAAGAAAATCTTGATTCAAAATTGAGGAAGTTGCACCTGTATCTATCAAAAATGGAATCTCTCTCCCCCCCACATTCACCTGTATCATAGGTCTTCTAGCTGGTAGGGAAGTTTGTAATACATCGAGTCAATCTGAATCTGATATGGGACCATCTACGATGGTAGATTTCTGCTGGTTATCCGTTTGGGGAGGGTTATTTCTGGGAACAAATTTGCCTGACTTTATGTCTGCCAACTTTTTCCTACACTCTTTTTGGAAATGACCTGGCTTTTTACAGTAGTGGCAAGGAAGATTATGTCTCGCTCTTCCTCCTGTATTAGCTTGTGCTATTCTAACAGGCTTGCGATTCTCTCTCATATCCATGGCTATTCCTAAACATCGTTGTTTCACAATATTTGGTTGTTCTAACGTTCTCCAGTCTGGAGTAGCAGCTTTGAATTTTCCTTTAAGTATTGGCTCTAACCCTTCTATCAGTTGTTTTGTGTAGAGCCGCAAGACACCTTGGTCTGTCATATCTAATCCTTCATCTCGGAAATTATTTTCCAATTCTCGACTATAGTCCTCAACTCCTTGCCCTGGTTTCTGCATAATCACACCCGTGGATCCCCTCTCTCTCTGTTTTCCCCTCATAAAAAGTATAAGCTGATTCACAAACTGAGTTCCTGATTCTACTGTCTGTAAGGCACCTCCTTCGACCGGCGGTCTATTTGGTTGTAAGTGTGCCAATAATTCCTGAAAAAGTCCTGGTGTCATTTTCATTCGACACAACTCTTCACCATCAGCCCAAACTCCAGCATGAGTTTGCACAATTTGTTGTATGTACTGCGCAAACCTTATGGGGTATTGAGTGGGATCTGGTGCATTATGCAAGAGTGACATACCCTCAGCAGGGGACCAAGGAAAGTATTGTCTGGTCTGATGATATCTGGTGTTCATTACTCCTCTTTCACCAGCTTCTCTAAAAGGTCTTGGCACTATCCTAACAGGGGCGAGAACAGCGCCATGTCTGGGTGCACCACAGGCTTGGCAATCATTTCTCCAATCTGGATTTTGTTGTCCACAGTGTGAACATACCCATCCTCCTGGTCCGCTAAGCCTAGGATATAACGATGGAATCTGTTTTTCCCCTTCTGCTGGTGTAAATGGTGGAGCATTTGGATCTAGGTAAGGAGGTGGAATACATCCTTTCCTTCCTATTGACCATTTGGAAGTGTCTGGGTCATATCTCCAATTTTCCTCTCTTGCTGTTTTTGAGACTTTTATCATGCAATGCACAATATCTTCCCACCCATTATCTTTAACTATTCCTCCTCTTTCTTTATTTACTCTTTCCCATTCTGTGCTGAACATAAGTGCTTCTGAAATTCCCAATTTTTCTCTTACCCTTCTAATCTGCCTTCTGATTGTCCTTCCACATCTTTCTTGTATGATATCTGCTGCTTCCACTTGTCCTAGGACGGTTTTTGTCTGTTTATTTCCCATTTTAGCTATTTCTACCCCAGGTGACGTTTGGACAATCACTGTGGTGATGTCTCGTTGCCTTCTCTCCTAGGGAGCTAAAATATCCTTTTAATATTTGCTATTTCTACCCCAGGTGACGTTTGGACAATCACTTACTCTGTGGTGATGTCTCGTTGCCTTCTCTCCTAGGGAGCTAAAATATTGAAAGACTTGTCTGCTCTGTTCTTCCTAACATGCAGAACGTACTTAAGTGCTATTATGCACGCAAACAGACCCAGCAACACAGAACCACAAGTAGAGAAAGCTGGAGACCAATACAAGGGGATCACCTCAAAGTCACCCCTGACGAAGCCACCTGCTGGTGGCGACACGCGTCGGGCATCTCCACGGGTCCCCCTTCCTGATTTATTTGGTGTGCCTCTTGTCATATGCATGGTCTACTGGCTAAGTATATACATGTCTGAAGTGATGTTTTGTTTATTGAACAGCCGGTTGTACTCAGTATTGCCTAGTCATTGAATGGTTATTATACCGGTGTACTGGATTTACGTGGTGTACATGTATCAGGGCATGCATTGGTATGTGTTCTACTGCCACTAATAGACAAGAGGTATATTTATATCTTGGACTTGGGGAGGGGAGACTCTCTGCTTTATTATAAGCTATTTGGGTTGTTATGTGTCATGTCTATGACTTTTAAATGGTCTTAATTGTATGTTGTATGTTTTGTTGTATCCAATAAAAGTTATTTATTACTTTGAGGTGATCCCCTTGTATTGGTCTCCAGCTTTCTCTACTTGTGGTTCTGTGTTTATATGGAGATCCAGGGTGTATCCCTATTCAAATTATTTGTGTGGTGCCCTCTCTAACATATGTGCAGACCCAGCAACACCATACAGATCACAAAACTCTCAGTCTCTGTTATCATACTTGTCCCAGGCTCATGAAACCGCGTCCTGGGCTCATTCTATCAAACCTTATCCAGAAATGAAGGAGGTTAAGCACTTAATGAGAGTCAAGCATGGGCGGAGGTCTCCTCGAAAGGACACAACCACATGACCCAGTTAGGCTGACTTCCGTGTATAAGGCTTATACCCCAACTATTTTGGCTTATTTTTCTACGTACTTTTGCTCTTCTTTCACAACATGCCACAACCTTCACACTGTTCACACACTGCCAGGGACAGGACTTATAAATCTATACAATATGGTAACCCGAGTTTTATAGGTATCTACTCACTACTAGACTAACCCAGCGTGACACGGCTCGTAGAGATCTTTCGGATAATACAGGGCAGATAAAAGAGAACTAATAATGTCTCTTACCTGGCCAGGTTTTTCAGTTCATTTGCCGTCCATTATCCCAGATCTCCGTTGTCCGTATCCGCAGGTGAATCTCGAGCAAATACTCTCGCCTCGGGTCCCTGTGTTCGGGCGCCAAGAAATGTTGAGTCCTTCTCCGTCCCTGGCTTCCTGGATGGGATCCAAATAAATAACACGCAGCACAAAGGTTGTGTGTTCATAAACGGGGATAGCCCTGGAGCACGCCTGCCTCACTGGGCTCTCCCCCTTCTTTATATAGTAAAAAGTTAGACATTTACTGACATGCGCACAAGCGCTCATATTTCACAATCACTTACAAAGCAAATCTATTTTAGTGAAAAGTTACAACAACTGGTATGTGGATAAAGGCTACAATATCAAGGAGAAATGTGCGCGTGATTACTTTCATAAAAGGAAATGTCAAGTTTGCAAAAAATGTTTTCTGCTGTAAGTCAGATTTCTCAGGAGGAAAAACAAAATGGATTCTTTGGTTCAGTCTGATCTCCACACCGGCCATCAATGTAACCAGAAGCCTTTCTGTTGCATGTTCCTGCTCCTAGACTACTACCAGCTAAGTTGGACCTTAGTCCTTAGTTTGTTTTTGCATTTTTGTTCCAGTTCACAGTAATTGGTTATTTCTGTGCCTGGAAGCTCTTGTGAGCTGAAATTGCCACTCTGGTGTCATGAGTTGATATTAGAGTCTTAAAGTAATTTCAGGATGGTATTTTGAAAGGGTTTTCAGCTGACCGTGAAGTTCCCTTTCTGTCTTCCTGCTATCTAGTAAGCGGACCTCCATTTTGCTAAACCTATCTTCATACTACGTATGTCAATTTCCTCTGAAATCACCGTCAATATTTGTGGGGGGCTTCTGTCTGCCTTTCGGGGAAATTTCTCTAGAGGTAAGCCAGGTCTGTATTTTCCTCTGCTAGGGTTAGTTAGACCTTCGGCTGGCGCTGGGCGTCTAGGGATAAAAACGTAGGCACGCTACCCGGCCACTGTTAGTTGTGCAGCAGGTTTAGCTCATGGTCAGCTCGAGATTCCATCTTCCAAGAGCTAGTCCTTATTTATGCTTGGCTACGTTCTCTTGCCATTGAGAACCATGACAGGGTTCCCTCTGGTGGCTGAAAGTGGAGCTGCCGGTCTTGAAGTGACTTCCTCACCTGCATCGTTTAGGACTGGGCTGGTTCCTCTATTTAACTCTGCTCAGATCGTTACTTGATGCCAGCTGTCAATGTATCAGTACTGGTTCAGATCTCACTTGGATCTCCTGATGACCTGTCTACTTCAACAGAAGCTAAGTCCCTGCTAAGCTCATTTGTTGTTCATTTGTGTGCTGAATATATTTCTGAGTACCTGCTAAGTTTCTGTCCAGCTGGCTATCATGATATTGTCTCGCTAGCTGGAAGCTCTGGGTTGCAAAGTGGCACCTACCACACCGTGAGTCGGTGCGGGGTTTTTTTTGCTCACTCTGCGTGGCGTTTTGTAGTTTTTGTGCTGACCGCAAAGATCCCTTTATCTATCTTCTGTCTATTTAGTAAGTCTGGCCTCCTTTGCTGAAACCTGTCTCATTCCTGTGTTTGTGCCTTCCTCTTAACTCACAGTCAATATATGTGGGGGGCTGCCCTTTTCCTTTGGGGAATTTCTCTGAGGCAAGGTGAGGCTATATTTTTCTTTAGGGGTAGTTACCTCTCAGGCTGTGAAGAGTCGTCTAGGCAGAGTCAGGCACGATCCACGGCTAATTCTAGTGTGTGTGATAATAGGATTAGGGTTGCGGTCAGCAGAGCTCCCACTTCCCAGAGCTCGCTCTATTCTGGCAGTTTGACTAGCAGGTCATTCCAGGTGCTCCTAACCACCAGGTCCATAACAGTACAGCTGGCCACATACTGTTAATGCATCTCAATAGAGGGATAAGAGAAGTCCTGAGACCATTTTTTTTTTTCTGCAGTGTGTTTTGCCTTTCTTTACCCCTAAACCTCTGGGTGGTTCAGGACTCAGGTGTAGATATGGACATTCAAGGTCTGTCCTCTTGTGTGGATCATCTCACTGCAAGGGTACAAAGCATTCAGGATTATGTAGTTCAGAATCCTATGTTAGAGCCTAAAATCCCAATTCCTGATTTGTTTTCTGGGGTTAGATCTAAGTTTCTGAATTTCAAGAATAATTGTAAACTGTTTCTTGCTCTGAAACCTCGCTCCTCTGGTGACCCTAGTCAGCAAGTAAAAATCATTATTTCCTTGTTGCGTGATGACCCTCAAGACTGGGCATTTTCCCTTGCGCCAGGAGATCCTGCATTGCTTAATGTAGATGCGTTTTTTCTGGCGCTTGGATTGCTCTATGACGAACAAAATTCTGTGGATCAAGCAGAGAAAATCTTGCTGGCTCTATGTCAGGGTCAGGATGATGCTGAAATGTATTGTCAGAACTTTAGAAAGTGGTCTGTGCTTACTCAATGGAATGAGTGTGCCCTGGCAGCAATTTTCAGAAAGGGTCTTTCTGCGGGCCTTAAGGATGTTATGGTGGGGTTCCCCATGCCTGCTGGTCTGACTGAATCAATGTCCTTGGCTATTCAGATCGATCGGCGTTTGCGGGAGCGGAAAGTTGTGCACCATATGGCGGTGTCCTCTGAGCAGATGCCTGAGCCTATGCAATGTGATAGGACTTTGACCAGAGCTGAACGGCAAGAACACAGACGTCAGAATGGGCTGTGTTTTTACTGTGGTGACTCCACTCATGCTATTTCTGATTGTCCTAAGCGCACTAAGCGGTCCGCTAGGTCTGTCACCATTGGTACTATACAGCCTAAATTTCTTTTGTCCGTTACTTTGATTTGCTCTTTGTCATCCTACTCTGTTATGGCGTTTGTGGATTCAGGCGCAGCCCTGAATTTGATGGACTTAGAGTATGCCAGGCACTGTGGTTTTTTCTTGGAGCCCTTGCAGCATCCTATTCCATTAAGGGGAATTGATGCTACGCCTTTGGCCAAGAATAAGCCTCAGTACTGGACCCAGTTGACCATGTGCATGGCTCCTGCACATCGGGAAGATATTCGCTTTTTGGTGTTGCATAATTTGCATGATGTGGTCGTGTCGGGTTTGCCATGGCTACATGTTGTGAATTCTGCTTGTGGGCTCCCCCGGTGGTGTTTTATGGTAGTGCCTCTTATGTGCCTTCTTCTATCCCTGATCACCTGTTGCCACCCATTAGGGGAGTTTCCTATTTAAGGCTGCTTGGCTGTTAGCCCTATGCCGGCCAACAATGTATCAGTAGCATTCTGTTGCATTCTCCTGCCTCAAGTTCCAGTTCAGCTAAGTTGAATTTTGTTTCTAGTTAATGCTATTTTCTGTCCAGCTTTCTGCAATGTGACTCTCTTTAGCTGGAAGCTCTTGTGGACTGAAATTGCCACTCCAGTGGCATGAGTTGTCACTGGAGTTTAAAGTAATTTCAGGATGGTGTTTTTTGAGTAGTGTTTTGAAGTTGACCGTGAAGTAACTCTTTCCTATCCTTCTGCTATCTAGAAAGCGGACCTCACTGTGCTAAATCTGCTGTTCATCCTACGTATGTCTTTTCCTCTTAACTCACCGTCAATATCTGTGGGGGGCTGCTATTTCCTTTTGGGGTTCATCTCTGGAGGTAAGGCAGGCCTGTATATTCCTCTGATAGGGGTAGTTAGATCTCCGGCTGGCGCGTGGTGTCTAGGGCATCGTAGGAACATCCCCTGGCTACTTCCAGTGTTGTGTCAGGTTCAGGTCACGGTCAACTTTAGTTTCCATCACCCGAGAGCTAGTCTGTTTTGTTATTTTTATTCCCCTGCCATTGGGGTAATCATAACAGCTACAGGTCCATAATCCAGTATTGGACTGGAAATCAATGTCTGTGTCCAGTTGGTGTTGTCAAGGGGCCCATGGTGATGTTCCAGCATTGTCAATTTCTTCTTCCACTCCTTCTGAAGTACCTGAGTTTTTGTCAGATTACCAGGATGTATTTGATGGGCCCAAGTCCAGTGCCCTGCCTCCTCATAGGGATTGTGATTGTGCTATTAATTTGATTCCTGGTAGTAATTTCCCTGTTATGATCCTAATGGCAGAGGATCTCAGGAGTACCAGCTAAGTCTGCAAACACAAAAAAACAGCTCATAGGGAAGTGGTAACTTGACTGACCGTATACCTGATCCTAGCACAAACAACTAGCAGCAGCCGGGGAACGTACCTACGTTGGTTCTAGACGTCTCGCGCCAGCCGGAGAACTAACTAACCCTTTCAGAGAAAATAAGACCTCTCTTGCCTCAAGAGAAAGGACCCCAAAGTTATAATACAAGCCCCCAACAAATAATAACGGTGAGGTAAGAAGAAATGACAAACGTAAGAATGAACTAGATTTAGCAAAGAGAGGCCCACTGACTAATAGCAGAAAATAGAAAGATGACTTATACGGTCAGCAAAAAACCCTACAAAATATCCACGCTGAATATCCAAGAACCCCCGCACCGACTAACGGTGTGGGGGGAGGATAACAGCCCCCCTTGAGCTTCCAGAAAAATCAGGAATCACATTTTAAACAAAGCTGGAACAAAATAAGGGAAATTCAAATGCACAAAAATAAGAAAGCAAGGCTTATCTTGCAAAATCAGGAGACAGGAGAAAACAGACAAGGTCTGATAACAACGAATCCAGGCACAATACAGAGAATCCAGGAAGTTTATATAGGCACACCCAAGCCAAACGAAGCAGGTGAGTGCCAACCTGGGGAAAGACACTCCAAGTGCCATACCGCTAATGACCACAAGAGGGAGCAAAGAACTATAGTTCACAACAGTTCCCTAAAGGCCGACTTTTCAATTTATCTGTGCCAGAACACGCCGCTATGCGGAGCTATATAAAGGAGTCCTTGGAGAAAGGGCATATTCGCCCGTCGTCATCACCGTTAGGAGCAGGGTTCTTTTTTGTGGCCAAGAGTGTTGTGAACTCCGTTTTCAGGCTCCCTCTTGTGGTCACAGATGGTATTGTGTGACTTTGGTTTTTTGGCTCCCCCTGGTGGTTTGGTTTATTATCCTGCGGGTCTGCTGGATCAGCTGCCTCGTTATTCACCAGGGAGGCTCCTATTTAGCTCTGCTTCACTTCCACGTGTTGCCGGCTGTCAATGTATTCAGTGCTATTCTGATTACTCCTGATTATCTCGTTTTCTGCCTCTTCAGGATAAGCTAAGTTCTGTGTGAATATTTTTTGCTCATCTGCCTGCAATATGGTTTCTGTGTATGATCAGTCTAGTCCAGCTTGCTAACATGTGATTTCTTTTTGCTGGTAAGCTCTGGGGTACGGAGTTGCTTTCCCCGCACCGTTAGTTGGTGCGGGGGCTCGAGCAATCTCTGCGTGGATATTTTGAATAGGGTTTTTTATTGACCGCACAGTTTCCTTCCTATTTTCTGCTATCTAGTATTAGCGGGCCTCATTTGCTAAATCTGATTTCATCTCTGCGTTTGTGCTTTCCCCTTAACTCACCGTTAATATTTGTGGGGGGCTATTCTATATCTTTGGGGTCTTCCACTGAGGCAAGTGAGGACTTACTTTCCCTCCAGGAATAGTCAGTTTCTCAGGCCGTGACGAGACGTCTAGGATTTTTAGGTAACGTTCCACGGCTGCCTATAGTTGTTTGCGGATAGGATCAGGTTGCGGTCAATCTAGTTACCACTTCCCCAGAGCTAGTAGTCTGTTCAGTTACTTAGCTAGTCCGACCTGCAATCCTTGCCACTAGGATCATAACAGTACAGCCGGCCCATAAAGTGTTAACTGCATGGCAGAAGCAGGAGAAAAGAAGCTTGGAGATATTTTTTTTTTTTGCTGCCGTGTGTCTAGCTGCTGTGTGTCTGGCTTTTCTCCTCCTTTTAATCTTGGTGTGGCTCTGGAGTTCAGCTGCTGACATGGATATCCAGAGTTTGGCCTCCAGTGTAGATCATCTTGCTGCAAGGGTACAAAGTATTCAGGATTTTGTTGTGCACAGTCCTATGTCAGAGCCTAGAATACCTATTCCGGAGTTGTTTTCTGGAGGTAGATCTAGGTTCCTGAATTTTAAGAACAATTGCAAGTTGTTTCTTTCTTTAAAACCTCGTTCCTCTGGGGATTCTGTTCAGCAAGTTAAGATTATTATTTCTTTCTTGCGTGGCGATCCTCAAGATTGGGCTTTCGCATTGGCTCCAGGGGATCCTGCATTGCTCAGTGTGGATGCGTTTTTTCTGGCCCTTGGATTGCTCTATGAGGAACCTAATCTTGAGAACCAGGCTGAAAAAGCGTTGTTGGCCCTCTCTCAGGGGCAAGATGATGCAGAGGTGTACTGCCAGAAATTTCGGAAATGGTCGGTGCTTACTCAATGGAATGAGTGTGCCCTGGCTGCAAATTTCAGAAAAGGTCTTTCTGAAGCCATTAAGAATGTCATGGTGGGGTTCCCTACGCCTGCAGGTCTGAATGAGTCAATGACTGGCCATTCAGATTGATCGGCGTTTGCGGGAGCGCAAACCTGCGCACCATTTGGCGGTGTCTTCTGAACAGACACCTGAGTCTATGCAATGTGATAGAATTCTGACCAGAAGTGAACGGCAAAATTATAGACGGCAAAATGGGTTGTGCTTTTACTGTGGTGACTCAGCTCATGTTATCTCAGCATGCTCTAAGCGCCCAAAAAAGATTGATAAATCTGTCACCATCGGTACTTTACAGCCTAAGTTCATTTTGTCTGTTACCCTGATTTGTTCCCTGTCATCTTACCCGGTTATGGCTTTTGTGGATTCAGGTGCTGCCCTGAGTCTGATGGATTTGTCATTTGCCAGGCGCTGTGGTTTTGTTTTGGAGCCTTTAAAATTCCCTATTCCACTAAGGGGAATTGATGCTACACCATTGGCTACGAATAAACCTCAGTACTGGACACAAGTGACCATGTGCATGACTCCTGTTCATCAGGAGGTGATTCGCTTTCTTGTATTGCATAATTTGCATGATGTTGTCGTGTTGGGCCTGCCATGGTTGCAGACTCATAATCCAGTCCTGGATTGGAAAGCAATGTCTGTGTCAAGTTGGGGTTGTCAGGGAATTCATGGCGACGCTCCTGTGGTGTCAATTGCTTCATCCACTCCTTCTGAGGTCCCTGCGTTTTTGTCAGATTACCAGGATGTATTTGATGAGCCTAAACTCAGTTCTCTACCTCCTCATAGGGATTGTGATTGTGCTATAAATTTGATTCCTGGTAGTAAGTTTCCTAAGGGATGACTTTTCAATTTGTCAGTGCCGGAGCATGCTGCTATGCGGAGTTATATAAAGGAGTCTTTGGAGAAAGGACTTATTCGCCCCTCCTCCTCCCCTCTTGGTGCGGGGTTCTTTTTTGTGGCTAAGAAGGATGGTTCCTTGAGACCTTGTATTGATTATCGCCTTCTAAACAAAATCACGGTCAAATTTCAGTATCCTTTGCCATTGTTATCTGATCTGTTTGCTCGCATTAGGGGGTCTAGTTGGTTCACCAAGATAGATCTTCGTGGTGCGTATAACCTTGTGCGTATTAAGCAGGGTGATGAATGGAAAACTGCATTTAATACGCCCGAAGGCCATTTTGAGTACTTGGTGATGCCTTTTGGACTTTCTAACGCTCCTTCTGTCTTTCAGTCCTTTATGCACGACATCTTCCGCGAATATCTGGATAAATTTATGATTGTGTATCTGGATGATATTCTGTTTTTTTCAGATGATTGGGAGTCCCATGTTAAGCAGGTCAGGATGGTGTTTCAGGTCCTGCGTGCCAATGCTTTATTTGTGAAGGGCTCAAAATGTCTTTTTGGAGTCCAGAAGGTCTCTTTTTTGGGTTTCATTTTTTCTCCTTCTGCTATTGAGATGGATCCAGTCAAGGTTCAGGCTATTCATGACTGGACTCAGCCTACATCTGTTAAGAGTCTTCAGAAGTTCTTGGGTTTTGCTAATTTTTACCGTCGCTTCATCGCTAATTTTTCTGGTGTTGTTAAGCCATTGACGGATTTGACCAAGAAGGGTTCTGATGTTACTAATTGGTCTCCTGCGGCTGTGGAGGCCTTTCGGGAGCTGAAGCGCCGGTTTTCTTCGGCTCCGGTCTTATGTCAGCCAGACGTCTCCCTTCCTTTCCAGGTCGAGGTTGATGCTTCTGAGATTGGAGCAGGGGCTGTTTTGTCGCAGAGAAGCTCTGATGGCTCTGTGATGAAGCCATGTGCTTTCTTTTCAAGAAAGTTTTCGCCTGCCGAGCGGAATTATGATGTTGGTAATCGGGAGTTGTTGGCTATGAAGTGGGCATTTGAGGAGTGGCGACATTGGCTCGAGGGAGCTAAGCATCGTGTGGTGGTCTTGACTGATCACAAGAATTTGATTTATCTCGAGTCGGCCAAGCAGCTGAATCCTAGACAGGCTCGTTGGTCGTTGTTTTTCTCTCGTTTTGATTTCGTGGTCTCGTACCTGCCTGGTTCGAAGAATGTGAAGGCTGATGCTCTTTCTAGGAGTTTTGTGCCTGACTCTCCTGGTGATTCAGAGCCAGCTGGTATCCTCAGAGAAGGGGTGATTTTGTCTGCCATCTCCCCAGATTTGCGACGAGTGCTGCAGGAGTTTCAGGCGGATAGACCTGACCGTTGTCCACCGGAGAGACTGTTTGTCCCGGATAAATGGACCAGCAGAGTTATTTCCGAGGTTCATTCTTCGTTGTTGGCAGGCCATCCTGGGATTTTTGGTACCAGAGATTTGGTGGCTAGGTCCTTCTGGTGGCCTTCCTTGTCGCGGGATGTGCGTTCCTTTGTGCAGTCTTGTGGAATTTGTGCTCGGGCTAAGCCTTGCTGTTCTCGTGCCAGTGGCTTGTTGTTGCCTTTGCCTGTCCCGAAGAGGCCTTGGACGCACATTTCCATGGATTTTATTTCAGATCTCCCTGTCTCTCAGAGAATGTCGGTCATTTGGGTGGTGTGTGATCGTTTTTCTAAAATGGTCCATTTGGTGCCCTTGCCTAAGTTGCCTTCCTCCTCCGAGTTGGTTCCTCTGTTTTTTCAAAATGTGGTTCGTTTGCACGGGATCCCTGAAAATATTGTTTCCGACAGAGGATCCCAGTTTGTGTCTAGATTTTGGCGGACCTTTTGTGCTAAGATGGGCATTGATTTGTCTTTTTCGTCGGCCTTCCATCCTCAGACGAATGGCCAAACCAAACTAATCAGACTTTGGAAACCTATTTAAGATGTTTTGTTTCTGCTGATCAGGACGACTGGGTGACTTTTTTGCTATTGGCCGAGTTTGCCCTTAATAATCGGGCTAGTTCTGCTACTTTGGTTTCGCCTTTTTTTTGTAATTCAGGGTTTCATCCTCGTTTTTCCTCGGGTCAGGTGGAGTCTTCTGACTGTCCTGGAGTGGATGTTGTGGTGGATAGGTTGCATCAGATTTGGAATCATGTGGTGGACAATTTGAAGCTGTCACAAGAGAAGGCTCAGCGCTTTGCCAACCGCCGTCGCTGTGTGGGTCCCCGACTTCGCGTTGGGGATTTGGTGTGGTTGTCTTCTCGCTTTGTTCCTATGAAGGTCTCCTCTCCTAAGTTTAAGCCTCGGTTTATCGGTCCTTATAAGATTTTGGAAGTCCTTAACCCTGTGTCATTTCGTTTGGACCTCCCGGCATCGTTTGCTATTCATAATGTGTTCCATCGGTCGTTGTTGCGGAGGTATGTGGTGCCTGTGGTTCCTTCGGTTGAGCCTCCTGCCCCTGTGCTGGTTGAGGGAGAATTGGAATGCGTGGTGGAGAAGATCTTGGATTCTCGAATTTCTAGATGGAGGCTTCAGTATTTGGTTAAGTGGAAAGGCTATGGTCAGGAGGATAATTCCTGGGTTGTCGCCTCTGATGTTCATGCGGCCGATTTGGTTCGTGCCTTCCATGTGGCTCACCCTGATCGCCCTGGGGGTTTTGATGAGGGTTCGGTGACCCCTCCTCAAGGGGGGGGTACTGTTGTGAACTCCGTTTTCAGGCTCCCTCTTGTGGTCACAGATGGTATTGTGTGACTTTGGTTTTTTGGCTCCCCCTGGTGGTTTGGTTTATTATCCTGCGGGTCTGCTGGATCAGCTGCCTCGTTATTCACCAGGGAGGCTCCTATTTAGCTCTGCTTCACTTCCACTTGTTGCCGGCTGTCAATGTATTCAGTGCTATTCTGATTACTCCTGATTATCTCGTTTTCTGCCTCTTCAGGATAAGCTAAGTTCTGTGTGAATATTTTTTGCTCATCTGCCTGCAATATGATTTCTGTGTATGATGAGTCTAGTCCAGCTTGCTAACATGTGATTTCTTTTTGCTGGTAAGCTCTGGGGTACGGAGTTGCTTTCCCCGCACCGTTAGTTGGTGCGGGGGCTCGAGCAATCTCTGCGTGGATATTTTGAATAGGGTTTTTTATTGACCGCACAGTTTCCTTCCTATTTTCTGCTATCTAGTATTAGCGGGCCTCATTTGCTAAATCTGATTTCATCTCTGCGTTTGTGCTTTCCCCTTAACTCACCGTTAATATTTGTGGGGGGCTATTCTATTTCTTTGGGGTCTTCCACTGAGGCAAGTGAGGACTTACTTTCCCTCCAGGAATAGTCAGTTTCTCAGGCCGTGACGAGACGTCTAGGATTTTTAGGTAACGTTCCACGGCTGCCTATAGTTGTTTGCGGATAGGATCAGGTTGCGGTCAATCTAGTTACCACTTCCCCAGAGCTAGTAGTCTGTTCAGTTACTTAGCTAGTCCGACCTGCGATCCTTGCCACTAGGATCATAACACAAGATGGATGGTTCTCTGAGACCTTGTATAGATTACCGCCTTCTTAATAAAATCACGGTCAAATTTCAGTACCCTTTGCCCCTATTGTCTGATTTGTTTGCTCAGATCAAGGGGGCTAGTTGGTTTACCAAGATAGATCTTCGAGGAGCGTATAATCTTGTGCGTATTAAGCGGGGCGATGAATGGAAAACCGCGTTTAATACGCCCGAGGGCCATTTTGAGTATCTGGTGATGCCATTCGGGCTTTCTAATGCGCCATCTGTATTCCAGTCCTTTATGCATGACATCTTCCGAAAGTATCTGGATAGATTCATGATAGTATATTTGGATGATATTTTGGTCTTTTCGGATGATTGGGAGTCTCATGTGAAGCAGGTCAGAATGGTGTTCCAAGTCCTTCGTGCTAATTCCTTGTTTGTGAAGGGGTCTAAGTGTCTCTTCGGAGTTCAGAAGGTTTCCTTTTTGGGCTTCATTTTTTCCCCTTCTACTATCGAGATGGATCCAGTTAAAGTCCAGGCCATTTATGATTGGACTCAGCCTATATCTGTAAAGAGCCTTCAGAAATTCCTGGGCTTTGCGAATTTTTACCGTCGCTTTATCGCTAATTTTTCTAGTGTTGTCAAACCACTGACTGATTTGACCAAGAAAGGTGCGGATGTGGTAAATTGGTCCTCTGCGGCCGTTGAGGCGTTTCAGGAGCTGAAACATCGTTTTTCTTCGGCCCCTGTGTTGTGTAAGCCAGATGTTTCACTCCCTTTTCAGGTCGAGGTTGATGCTTCTGAGATTGGAGCAGGGGCTGTTTTGTCTCAGAGGAGTTCTGATGGTTCTGTGATGAAGCTATGTGCTTTCTTTGCTAGAAAGTTTTCACCTGCTGAGCGTAATTATGATGTGGGCAATCGGGAGTTGTTGGCCATGAAGTGGGCATTCGAGGAGTGGCGACATTGGCTTGAGGGCGCCAAGCATCGCGTGGTGGTCTTGACGGATCACAAGAATCTGACTTATCTCGAGTCTGCCAAGCGGTTGAACCCTAGACAGGCTCGATGGTCGCTGTTTTTCTCCCGTTTCGATTTCGTGGTTTCATACCTTCCGGGTTCTAAGAATGTGAAGGCTGATGCCCTTTCAAGGAGTTTTGTGCCTGATTCTCCGGGAGTTTCTGAGCCGGCTGGTATTCTCAAAGAGGGGGTAATTTTGTCTGCCATCTCCCCTGATTTGCGGCGGGTTCTACAGGAGTTTCAGGCAGATAGACCTGACTGCTGTCCTGCGGAGAGACTGTTTGTCCCTGATAGATGGACTAGTAGGGTTATCTCGGAGGTTCATTGTTCGGTGTTGGCTGGTCATCCTGGAATTTTTGGTACCAGAGATTTGGTGGCTAGGTCCTTTTGGTGGCCTTCCTTGTCGCGGGATGTGCGTTCTTTTGTGCAGTCCTGTGGGACTTGTGCTTGGGCGAAGCCCTGCTGTTCTCGTGCCAGTGGGTTACTTTTGCCCTTGCCGGTCCCGAAGAGGCCCTGGACGCATGTTTCTATGGATTTTATTTCAGATCTCCCTGTCTCTCAAAGGATGTCGGTCATCTGGGTAGTTTGTGATCGCTTCTCTAAGATGGTCCATTTGGTACCCTTGCCTAAGTTGCCTTCATCCTCTGATTTGGTTCCGTTGTTCTTCCAGCATGTGGTTCGTTTGCATGGCATTCCGGAGAACATTGTGTTGGACAGAGGTTCCCAGTTTGTTTCAAGGTTTTGGCGGTCCTTTTGTGCTAAGATGGGCATTGATTTGTATTTTTCTTCGGCTTTCCATCCTCAGACAAATGGCCAAACTGAACGAACCAATCAGACTTTGGAGACCTATCTGAGATGCTTTGTTTCTGCTGATCAGGATGATTGGGTGACCTTCTTGCCATTGGCTGAGTTCGCCCTTAATAATCGGGCCAGTTCGGCTACTTTGGTTTCACCTTTTTATTGTAATTCTGGTTTCCATCCTCGTTTCTCTTCAGGGCAGGTTGAGCCTTCGGACTGTCCTGGTGTGGATTCTGTGGTGGACAGGTTGCAGCAAATTTGGACTCATGTAGTGGACAATTTGACATTGTCACAGGAGAAGGCTCAACGTTTCGCTAACCGCCGTCGCCGTGTTGGTCCTCGACTTCGTGTTGGGGTTCTGGTTTGTTGTCATCTCGTTATGTTCCTATGAAGGTTTCTTCTCCTAAGTTTAAGCCTCGTTTTATTGGGCCTTATAAGATTTCTGAAATCCTCAATCCTGTGTCATTTCGTTTGGACCTTCCAGCTTCTTTTGCCATCCATAATGTGTTCCATAGGTCGTTGTTGCAGAAATATATGGCGCCTATGGTCCCTTCCGTTGACCCTCCTGCTCCGGTGTTGGTCGAGGGAGAATTGGAGTATGTGGTGGAGAAGATTTTAGATTCTCGTATCTCGAGACGGAAACTTCAGTATCTGGTCAAATGGAAGGGCTATGGTCAGGAGGATAATTCCTGGGTTCTTGCCTCCGATGTCCATGCTGCCGATTTGGTTCGTGCCTTTCATTTGGCTCGTCCTGATCGGCCGGGGGGTTCTGGTGAGGGTTCGGTGACCCCTCCTCAAGGGGGGGGGTACTGTTGTGAACTCTGTTCTTGAACTCCCTCCTTTGGTCAGGAATGGTATTTCTGTGAGTTCTGTCCGTGGGTTCCCTCTGGTGGCTGAAAGTGGAGCTGCTGGTCTTGAAGTGGCTTCCTCAGCTGCATCGTTTAGGACTGGGCTGGTTCCTCTATTTAACTCTGCTCAGATCGTTACTTGATGCCAGCTGTCAATGTATCAGTACTGGTTCAGATCTCACTTGGATCTCCTGATGACCTGTCTACTTCAACAGAAGCTAAGTCCCTGCTAAGCTCATTTGTTGTTCATTTGTGTGCTGAATATATTTCTGAGTACCTGCTAAGTTTCTGTCCAGCTGGCTATCATGATATTGTCTCGCTAGCTGGAAGCTCTGGGTTGCAGAGTGGCACCTACCGCACCGTGAGTCGGTGCGGGTTTTTTTTTCCTCACTCTGCGTGGCTTTTTGTAGTTTTTGTGCTGACCGCAAAGATCCCTTTATCTATCTTCTGTCTATTTAGTAAGTCTGGCCTCCTTTGCTGAAACCTGTCTCATTCCTGTGTTTGTGCCTTGCTCTTAACACAGTCAATATATGTGGGGGGCTGCCCTTTTCCTTTGGGGAATTTCTCTGAGGCAAGGTGAGGCTATATTTCTCTTTAGGGGTAGTTACCTCTCAGGCTGTGAAGAGTCGTCTAGGCAGAGTCAGGCACGATCCACGCCTAATTCTAGTGTGTGTGATCAGGTTCGGACTGGGGCACCGGGACACCGGAGAATCCTCCGGTGGGCCCCGCCCCCATCCTCCTTCATTTGTGATTTGTCCCTGCCCTGCATGCTTTGCACGTTTATTTAGCATAGTTTATTTATTCTATAGCCGGGGCCCGGCGCACAGCAGGCTGTACCAAAGAGGAAGAATGTGATGTGATTGAAGTGCTGCGCGGCAGCTGCTCGCTCCTTCACTTGATGAAATGATCATCTTTCGCACTGCTGCCGACGGCGCCGAGTCTGTGCTCTTGATAAGAGCAGGCTGCAGCCCGTGCGCAGCGTGGTGCGAGTGCCGACCTCATCTCACTGACTTCTGCCAGCACAGTCCAAGGAAACAGCTGAGCTGACTGACTGTGTGTGTGAGTCAGAGAGGAGAAGACAGGGACGCACGCACACACTGCACTGTGTGAGTCTGCAGCACGGGTCATCACTGACCTGTTTCTTGTTACTTTGCCCGCCCTCGACACCGCCTCTCTGTCTGAGTGACTCTGGAGTCTTGGGACACAGGACAATATCCAACATCCAAAAAGTCACCCAAAACTTATCGTGAGCACACAGCAAATTATAAAGGCCACCATATCCGCATACTTTATGAAGCCGAAGATCCTTCATGAAAATGCCAGCGGCGTGTCATACTCACTAGCATGGTACGGGGCTGCTGTGCTTCACCTTGCACATTGCTGGTATCTGGTAACCGTTGGGGCTGATTTCAGCTGATTGTCTCAGGTGCCAAGTGTTGGACCACCCCCGATCTCATGATGATGCCCTATCCTACAGATACAGCAGGTCATCGGTTGTTTTGTCTCAGAACCCCTGTAATTTTGCTTGTGGTAGAGCTGTAGGGAAATAAATCATTTGCTGTCTGGTTATCCCTCTGAATACAGTGGACGGTCCTGGAGATGGAAAACTTTGTCGTCATCTTATTGTCCAAGAGCCCTTCTAACATGCAGACATCGTCCAAAGCAGACAACACCTGTACCCCAAGTCTCTATGTATTATTTGTCCCAACAGGGTAATGTCTCTTCTTATACGGAACCTGCAGCATGTGATCCCTCTTCGCAGAGCCCATTTACGCAAGAATCTAGAAATTACCAGAAGCTGTCTCGGTGTGAAGAGGTTTGATGTTGGGGTAATATGTATAAATGATACCAAGATCCGACAACTGAACAAACGTTATAGACGACAAGACAAAGCTACAGACGTGTTATCATTTCCATTTCATGAGGTACACCAAATAGCAGAGCAGGTTGTCTTTAAAGGGAACCTGTCACCAGGTATAAAAAGTAACCACTTTTGGCTCTGGTTTTATTCCTATCACTCCCCTGAGCACTCAGTTTTTTTGCTTTTTTTTAGTTGCTATACCGTTCCAGAGATATAGGCTTCTTTATTCAGTGCTAATTTTTATAGTCTTTATAAGGGGGTGTGGCTCAGAGTAATAATTCAGAGGAGCCTAAAGACACGCCCCTGAGGATCCTCTCTTGTGAGCCACGCACCCTTGTAAACACCATCAAAATTAATATTAGATAAAAAGGCCCATATATTTAGAATCATATGGCAGATTTAAAAAAAAACTGCATACAAGCAACTTTTGCTCAGGTGATAGCAACTCTTTAAGTAATTGCACTTATATACAATATGTGTTAGCTGCATCTGACTGTGTAATCCATGTATACTTCCAGAATTTGTGTCCCGGATTATTGCCTGATCCAGCATTCCCAGATGAATACAATTTAGGAGACATTTACCTTGGAGTAGAGTTTATATATCACCAGTGTGAAGAAAAGCAGGAGGATTTTAACAATGTCTTGACTGTAAGTTTTGGAGAATGGAAATCAAATGGTGTTATCATGCTATCAACAACAATTTTGTCACGACTCTGTTGTCGGGTGTCCCGGGACCAGGGGCTCCTTTCCTGTCCCTAACGCCAGGGGCGCCTTATCTTGCCTTATGCACCGAATTACTTCTTATGGTGAAGAAGCCGGCACCACATACTTTGCTTTAGCTCCTGAATCCTAGCTCAGTCTGTACCCTTTCCCCACCCAGGGAAGAGGAGAGTAGTAGTGTTCCGTAATACACCAACCAAACTAACAAGGTAGGTAATAAAAACAGGGATAAAGGAACATTCCCAGTCATACAAATATACTCACACAAACAACAGAGGTAAACACCGGGGAGTTGAGAATGGGGAAAAAAAACAAAGTAAGGGAAGGAATGGAATTATCACACAACCAAAACCTAGCAACAGTGTCCGATAAATCCACTAAACCACAAGAAACCACCATCTCGTAACCATGCAGCATAAGCTAGCTCTGGCAATGAGTGCTTGACGGGGCCCAGAATATATTGGAGAGGGGTGTGGCTACCAGTGAACCGCTGAGAGCCTTAATGCAGGAAAGCTTCTAAGAACTCTCAACTGAGCAGATTCTACACTGCTAAAAGAAACTTGTACCGCTTAATATGAAGGTGAAGTGCTTCTAAACAGTGCAGGAGTAGGAGAAATCAGACACTGCGATCTTCTGGCTCTTATCTGTCATGGTAAACCCATGGCAAATTATTTGTAGCTCAAAGGTTGGTTGTTGCGAGGTACGACATAGTAAAATGGATCTGAGCTGAGTTGGATAAGGACTTGTAGAAGATTTGGTAAAAATAAAAAAAAAGTAGAGAAGCAAAGGATTTATTACTTGTACTGATGCTTCAGGAATGTGTAAAGAGTTGTGTCCTCACTGAGAGTAGCACCTAACATTCAGGGGTAGATCTACTGGTGAAACATAACTACCCTCGCTAGTATCTGCTCCACAAGCGAGTACGTGTAGTCAGGGCCGGTTTTATGCAAAGTGGGGCCCTAGGCAAAGTTTAAAATGGGGCCCCAAATGCTAACATACGAGTATTGCGCATCATACAGAAGCATTTCGGTTGTATTTACATGCGCTGATCTCAGGCCGCTAAACGAGTGTGATCGACAATACTGAAGTCGTTGGACGCTTGTTTCCCCGCCTCTTTCCACCATCTGAGAAAGAATGAAGGGGACAGAACCATCACTAGTAGATCACTAACAGATCACCATACAGTATTATGTTATCAGCAGCACATCTACAGTTAACATCGGCGATGTGCTGATGAGAACAATGATTTTTATTCCGGCATAAACAATCCAATCACCCAATAAATATGCAGCATTTTGCTTGTTTAGTATAATACACCCCATAGTCCTCCATATATTTTAATGTGTACCATAGTCCTCCATATTGTAAAATGGACACCCCATAGTCCTCCATATAATATAATGTGCCCCATAGTCCTCCACATAGTATAATACACTCCTCATAGTCCTCCATATAGTATTATACACTTCCCATAGTCCTCCATATAGTATAATACACTCCTCATAGTCCTCCATATATTAAAATATACTCCTCAGTCCTCCATATAGCATAATACACTCCTCGCAGTGCTCCATATAGTATAATGCACCGCCATAGTCATCCATGTAGTACAATTCACTTCCCATAGTATAATGCACCCCATAGTTCTTCATATAGTATAATGTATTCCCCATAGTCTTCGATACAGTATAATTCAACCCACATATAGTATAATGCAGCCACCCCACAGAGTATACCGTATTTTTCGGACTATAAGATGCACTTTTCCCCCCCCAAAAAAAGGGGGGAAAATGGGGGGTGCGTTTAATAGTCGCAATGCAGGCTTACCGTGGCGGCAGAGGTGCGGTGGCAGAGGTGCGGCGGCAGAGGTGTGGCGGCAGAGGTGTGGAGATGAGGAGGCGCAGTGAGCGGGGTCCGTTTCCCCGATGAGGTGATGCAGCAGCCCGGTAATGCAGCAGAGCCGGGTGAATCCTGTTGTTATCGGTGCGCGCGGCCATCCTCCTGAGGCCGCGCGTGCGCAGATGGAGGTCTCTGCTGCCCGGGGCTTCAGGAAAATGGCCACGGGATGCCACGCGTGCGCAGATGGGGATCGTGGCGGCCATTTTCCTGAAGCCGAGATGCGAACTCGGCTTCAGGAAAATGGCCGCCGCGATCCCCATCTGCGCACGCGCGGCATCCCGCGGCCATTTTCCTGAAGCCCCAGGCAGCAGAGCCCTCCATCTGCGCACGCGCGGCCTCAGGAAGATGGCTGCGCCCACCGATAACAACAGGATTCATCCGGCTCTGCTGCATTACCGGGCTGCTGCATCACCTCACCGGGGAAAGGGACCCCTCTCACGCCATACCTCTCACTGTGCCTCCTCATCCCAGCACCTGTCGGTAACCACTGCTGCCACCCTCCCATGGACACCATGCCGTGGCGTCGCCCACCTAAGCAGGAAGGTACCCTGCTCAGGTGCACGCCGTACCGCATCACCCCACCTCTGCCGACACCATGCCTCCTGTGATCCTGCTCTGCCACCACCAGCCCTCAGGTAAGATTCTGTAAATTCGGACAATAAGATGGACCCCCATCTTATAAAAAATATTTTTTCTGCAATTTTCACCCCAAATTTGGGGTGCGCCTTATCGTCCGGTGCGTCTTATAGTCTGAAAAATACGGTAATGCAGCCCTCACAGAGTATAATGTAACCCCCCACAGAGTATAATGTAACCTCCCCATAGAATATAATGCAGCCCCCCCATATAGTATAATGTAGCCCCCTCATAGAGTATGATGCCATCACCCCTCAAAGAATATAAATATAATACAGCCTCCCCCATAGAATATAATATACCCTCATAGTATATAGCACAGCCCACATAGTAGTATATAACAGCCCACACAGTAGTATAAAGCACTGCCCACACAGTAGTATACAGCACTGCCCACAGTAGTATACAGCACAGCCCACAGTAGTATACAGCACAGCCCACAGGAGTATACAGCACAGCCCACAGGAGTATACAGCACAGCCCACAGTAGTATACAGCACAGCCCGCAGTAGTATACAGCACAGCCCGCAGTAGTATACAGCACAGCCCGCAGTAGTATACAGCACAGCCCGCAGTAGTATACAGCACAGCCCGCAGTAGTATACAGCACAGCCCGCAGTAGTTTACAGCACTGCCCGCAGGAGTATACAGCACTGCCCGCAGGAGTATACAGCACTGCCCGCAGGAGTATACAGCACTGCCCGCAGGAGTATACAGCAGAGCCCGCAGGAGTATACAGCAGAGCCCGCAGGAGTATACAGCAGAGCCCGCAGGAGTATACAGCACAGCCCGCAGTAGTATACAGCACAGCCCACAGGAGTATACAGCACAGCCCACAGGAGTATACAGCACTGTCCACATCCCTCCTTCCCTCCCCGCCTCTCTCCTCCCGAGAATGGCCGCATAGTCTAGTTAAAAAAAAACAAAAAAAAACAAGCTCCTCACCTCTCCCCGAGCCCGCGCTGCTCCCTCCCTGCTCCTGTGTCGGCGGCGGCCGCCGCACTGCCTGACACACAGCGAGTGCGCGATGATGCGCACCCGCTGTGTCAGAGGTGTGGGAGAGGGAGCGTCAGGTGGCGCGCTCTCCTCCATCATTGCTTTGAACTGTATCGGCAGACGCTGGTATAGTTCAATGCGGCGGGGGAGTCGGCTGCGTGACTTGCCGCTAGCTGGGGGCCCCTGGGGGAGCGGGGGCCCCAGGCAGCTGCCTGGTCTGCCTGCCCCCAACGCCGGCCCTGCGTGTAGTAAGTGAATCTGCCCTAAGTCTGGCTGGTCACATTTTATGGTCTTGTTCCTTCCAGTGAATATTTATAATGTGTTTCTACTGACGGAAACTCAAATATAAATTACGTTTCTCCCAGGTGACGGCAGTGCATGGCTTATGTCACCTACTAGGTTATACTCATCATAGCCCAGAAGACTGGAGAAAGGTTAGTTTTGTGGGATTTTTCTTTTTAAATTAAGATTGTGCTGATATTACAAGGCTTTTAGCTTTACATGAGTATATAGTAATGGCTTATATTTGCAGTATTATTTTATTATAGGAAATCTGCTACAATCAGCATAAATTAGACTCTTCTGTGCAATTACAGCCAGGTTTGTTTTTAGTTTGAGATGCTCCTCCGTTTCAGAGAAAACATAGTTTAAAAGGCTGTAGAGACGTGAGTCATCTACTGCCAGGTCTGTTCATAATGCACATACATGGAGAGACCTGAAAATCAACAAGAGCAGAACAGGAACAGCACCTGATGAGCTAGCTTTCTCTCTATCCTCCCCGGCCAGCTTTTAAATCTGTGTTTTCACTAAAATGTCCCAGCATTTCACAGTTAAAGTTACATGTGCAGCCAGCATCTGATTCATACTGCTTGTAGTTCAAGCAGTATGAATCTAGTGACAGTTCTTCTTTAACGGAAAACCACTGGTTTGATCTCTTTACAGATCTCCAGTAGCTCCAGACATAAGGTGTTGTTTCATGTGCACAGGGCCGGACTGGGACTAAAATTCAGCCCTGGCATTTGAAGTCACACAGGCCCACTTGTCACATGGTGACTGTATAATATCTTTGTACACTTGTAGGCTACAAGAAGTGAGGGGAGTGTAACACGACTATATAACATATAATTACAGCTGTATCCAGCATTACAGCTCAGCCCCCATAGAATGTAATACAGCAGAGCCCCATAGAATGTAATGCTGCACAGCCCCCATAGAATGTAATGCAGCACAGCCCCCATAAAATGTAATGCAGCACAGCCCCCATAGAATGTAATGCAGCACAGCCCCCATAGAATGTAATGCAGCACAGCCCCCATAGAATGTAATGCAGCACAGCCCCCATAGAATGTAATGCAGCCAGCCCCCATAGAATGTAATACAGCCAGCCCCCATAGAATGTAATGCAGCACAGCCCCCATAGAATGGAATGCAGCACAGGTCCATAGAATGGAATGCAGCACAGGCCCATAGAATATAATGCAGCACAGGCCCATAGAAAATAATGCAGCACAGGCCCATAGAATATAATGCAGCACAGGCCCATAGAATATAATGCAGGACAGGCCCATAGAATATAATGCAGCACAGGCCCATAGAATGGAATGCAGCACAGCCCCATAGAATATAATGCAGCACAGGCCCATAGAATATAATGCAGCACAGGCCCATAGAATGGAATGCAGCACAGGCCCATAGAATATAATGCAGCACAGCCCCATAGAATATAATGCAGCACAGCCCCATAGAATATAATGCAGCACAGGCCCATAGAATGGAATGCAGCACAGGCCCATAGAATGGAATGCAGCACAGGCCCATAGAATACAATGCAGCACAGGCCCATAGAATATAATGCAGCACAGGCCCATAGAATGGAATGCAGCACAGCCCCATAGAATGGAATGCAGCACAGGCCCATAGAATGGAATGCAGCACAGGCCCAAAGAATATAATGCAGCACATGCCCATAGAATGGAATGCAGCACAGGCCCATAGAATATAATGCAGCACAGCCCCATAGAATATAATGCAGCACAGGCCCATAGAATATAATGCAGCACAGGCCCATAGAATATAATGCAGCACAGCCCCATAGAATATAATGCAGCACAGGCCCATAGAATATAATGCAGCAGAGGCCCATAGAATAAAATGCAGCACAGGCCCATAGAATATAATGCAGCACAGGCGCATAGAATATAATGCAGCACAGGCCCATAGAATGGAATGCAGCCAGCCCCATAGAATATAATGCAGCAGAGGCCCATAGAATATAATGCAGCACAGGCCCATAGAATATAATGCAGCACAGGCCCATAGAATATAATGCAGCAGAGGCCCATAGAATGGAATGCAGCCAGCCCCATAGAATATAATGCAGCAGAGGCCCATAGAATGGAATGCAGCCAGCCCCATAGAATATAATGCAGCAGAGGCCCATAGAATGGAATGCAGCACAGCCCCATAGAATATAATGCAGCAGAGGCCCATAGAATTGAATGCAGCCAGCCCCATAGAATATAATGCAGCAGAGGCCCATAGAATGGAATGCAGCCAGCCCCATAGAATATAATGCAGCAGAGGCCCATAGAATGGAATGCAGCCAGCCCCATAGAATATAATGCAGCAGAGGCCCATAGAATGGAATGCAGCCAGCCCCATAGAATATAATGCAGCAGAGGCCCATAGAATAGAATGCAGCCAGCCCCATAGAATATAATGCAGCAGAGGCCCATAGAATGGAATGCAGCCAGCCCCATAGAATATAATGCAGCAGAGGCCCATAGAATGGAATGCAGCCAGCCCCATAGAATATAATGCAGCAGAGGCCCATAGAATGTAATGCAGCACAGCCCCCCCCAATAGCTCCACAATCCAGTCATCACTCATTGATTAAAAAAAAAAAACAAAAAAACACTCTACTCACCTTTCCTCCTGCCCCGCGCTGCTCTGGCTCTGGTCTCAGCAGTCGCAGTCTGCCCGCCCGGACACACAGCAGGTGCGCTATGATATGACGTCATCGCGCACCCGCAGTGTCAGCGGCAGGCAGAGCGGGGAATGATGGGAGAGGGGGCGTCAGCAGACGCTCTCTCCTCCATCATTGCATTCAACTGTACCGGCGTCTATGACGTAGGTATAGTTGAATGCGGGGCCGGGAGTGCGCCGACAGTGGGGAGAGTGTGCCGACAGCGGCACACTCGAGCGGCCCACTACTGCCACCGGCCCTTCTGGCATTTGCCAGAACTGCCCGATGGCCAGTCCGGCCCTGCATGTGCATTTTGGGGGAGCGCACGCTCCCTTGGCCCCTGGCTTCGTGCTTGATAGGGGCAGTGTGCTCCTGCATGATTGACAGTACAGACTAGTGGTATAGTCCTGTAATTGGCCCAAACTGTGTGCTCCAATGCTGCAAGCAGAAGCAGCTTTGCCTCCGTACCATTTGAAGACCGTAGTTACACTGAAACTTCTGGGACCCGGAGCTATTAGAAAGAGGTTGTAACCACTGCACATGCTCGGCCACCGTTGCTAGATTGCATTGATGGTCAGTAAACAAGGCAACAAGCAGTAAACAAAAAAATGAAAAATCCTCTTTGCAATTTTGCTCATTTTTACAACTTTACCCATTAATAAAGAGAATGGACCTTTAAAGACGTCTCATGTTTGATAATGGTCAAAACGGCAAAGTGCTTGTAAAAACAAGAAACTTTGCAATGTACGTCTTATTCTCCGATATCAAGAACGGGTGAATATTTAGTTATACAACTTGCTAGCACCACTCTGAAGTTGGCAGGATTGCTGGATCTGGGCAGCTTTGGTGTCCCTGCCATACCATGCTGCAAAGACAAACCTGTCTGTACTAACAGCACGGGAGAGAGCAACGTTCAGGCCAGTGATGCAAACATGCCAGTGGTGTGAACTGTCAGTCTTCATGAGCACACCATTACACGAGGCAAGCAGGAAGGCTGAAGGCAGGGAAGCGGTGCGCCCTGGCAGACAGAAGATGTGCTAGTAGTATTTGATATTTCTACTCAGGATTTGAGGTCATGCAGCAGGTTTTCATATCAGGAGGTGGCCTATTATGCTAAATATTTTCCATTCCATCCTGTCCACTAAAGAAAATGTTTGCTGCTGATCCACAAATACGTGGCCGTTACAATGCTGCTTTTATTGTTGAACTGTAGTAGCAAGGTCTTCTGGCCATTGGGGATACCTGTAGTCTCTGTGACCTGTATATTATGGTTTGTTTGTTTTTATAAAGGAACACTAATATAAAAGTTGACCCAAGGATTCAGATATTTAGGATTAATCTATGTTAATAAATGCTAATTGTTTTCATATCATTTGTTCACTTTAACAGATGTTTGAGAAGGAAAGTGAAGTTCTAATGGAGATAAACCGAGTTACTGGATCTGCACTTACGCCACTGACTTCAGAGCATTATGACCGAGAATAATCTATCACTTCCATGTCATGGGGTGCACAGATGGCAGAGAAAGCACAAATGGAATATTTGCAATTATATTTGTTTATATGTTTTCCCCGAGTTTCCTCCGGTTTCCTCCCACACTCCAAAGACATCCTGATAGGGAATATAGATTGTGAGCCCCAATGGGGACAGTGATGATGTCTGTAAAGTGCTGTGATAATTAATCGGCTGTGTAAGTAAACTAAAACAAATTATGCATCAATTATAGGATATGAAGGTATGAGCTAACTCGATAATCCTGTACTTGTATACTTCCACAATTTGTGTCCCAGATGACTGCCTAATCCAACATTACTAGTTGAATGCAATATTGGAAGCATTTCCCTTGAGATGAGTTCGTTTATTAACATTACGAACAACAAAGGGGGATTTTGATAATGTCCTGACTGTAAGTTATCATCTTTGCAAATCTTATGGTGGCCTTACCTTACAATGAAAAACAATTCTGCGCACTGTGGTAGCTTGTTGTCCAGAGGTACGCCACAGGCAAAATGAGATACAGGATCTAAGTAAACTTGGACAAGAGTTTATGAAAATCAGAAATGAAGAGAAAGAATAGTAAAAATACAAAATATTGTCCTGGGAGCAATAAGACTTAGGCAGGGGTGACACAAGTGTATGTATAATCGTTCGGTTTTCATCCAGAAACCTCAGATGATTTTCCTTGTGTCCCATTTTTACATCCGTGTGCGATCTTTTTTCGGACATTTACATTCAAAAATGTATATGATCAAATACCGTTTCCTAGGTTAAAAAAGTCAGGTGAAATACGGATGTTCTGTATAGGATCCAATTTTTTTACACACCCATAGACTTAAATAGGAGACAAATGGAGTCTTGGAAGAAAATAGCTAATTCTTTAATTTGTTTTTCACACGGACACTCTATCACCTGAATAGCCCCAAATTTGTGACAACAATGACATTACTGATCCTATCTTTTGGGTATGGAGGTCTTTGACTCACTGTGCAGAAAAGTCTCTCTACCTGCTAAAATTATTCTTCAATCAGCATCAGACTACAGATTTATCCAAGTCTAACTTGACAAACAACTCATCACCTTGATAACTTGATAAAAAATAATTTCATGGGGTTGTTCACCGCTGGGGTCAATGTTGTTGTTTTTTTTTATTTGGGGTTAAAAATCACTTTTTCAATTCGGCTTCATTCAAAATGTTGCACTTTTTTACTTTTACAGGACAATCATTCTTGTAGATGTCTTAAATAATCCAAAAAGGCCTTCATCAGAGAAAGTAACTTTGCAGGAAGTACAGGGGTTGGACTGCAGTAGACTGGGGTAAAGTTATTTAATCTGATGAAGCCCCCTTCAGACTGTTTGGGACATCTAGAAGAATGATTGGGGAAGAAAAGGCGAGCGAACAGGAGTTTCACCTTAGAACACTGCTATGAATAATGAATGGTAGACATCCTCCTAGAGCAAGTTCTCCCAATGATCCAGGTGGAATTTAGGTGATGAACAATGCTTTTCCTAGCATTTCACAAAGAGAAATGTGTTAACTGAGAGACTCGGGGAACAAAACATTGAAATTTTGCGCCAATGGCCAGGAAACTGCAAAGATTGAAAATCTGTGATCAATCCTCAAAAATCTGTCACAATTCCTCCACTCAGTGAGTGATTTCTATGCTGTCCGATGGATACTGTGTCAAAACTGTAAAGCGCTGCGGAATATGTTAGCGCTATATAAAAATAAAGATTATTATTATTGCTGGAGTGTCAGTGTATTGATTGACAGGTCAGCTGTCCAATCTGTGATTAGGAGGTGCGGGACTTTCTCCAGGTGTTCAGTGTTCTGGAGATTGTCCCAGCCTATTTACCTGATCTGTCTGCCCCTGATCCCTGTAGTTTGTGCTTCCTGGTGAGTGTTAGCCTGATTTTGTTGCCTAAGGCCAGTGTCACACTTGAAAGTGCAATGAGAGAAACTTGCATCAATACCCGGTACTGTGGCCGGCACTCAGGAGCGGAGAGTTCAGCTGTATAGATATACATGCAGCCGCACACTCTGGTCCCGAGTGCCGGGTATTGATGCAAGAGACTCGCGCTGCATTCACAAATGTGACCCCGGCCTAACCATTTGAACTGTGTTCAGAAAATCCCTTTGTCTCCTCCTTTTGCGTTGATCCGCTATTTCTTGTTATTGACCCTGGACTGTGACCTGACTTAAGGTACCTTCACACTGAGCGACTTAACAACGATAGCGATCCGTGACGTTGCAGCATCCTAGATAGCGATATTGTTGTGTTTGACACGCAGCAGCGATCAGGATCCTGCTGTGATATCGCTGGTCGTTGCTGAAAGTCCAGAACTTTATTTGGTCGTCAGATCGGCGTGTATCGTCGTGTTTGCCAGCAAAAGCAACGATGCCAGCAATGTTTTACAATGGTAACCAGGGTAAATATCGGGTTACTAAGTGCAGGACCGCACTTAGTAACCCGATATTTACCCTGGTTACCATTGTAAAAGTAAAAAAAACCACTACATACTCACCCTCTGATGTCTGTCACGTCCCCCGGCGTCCGCGCTGCTGCTCAGAGCTTCCTGCAGTGAATGTGTCAGTGCCGGCCGTAAGGCAAAGCACAGCGGTGACGTCACCGCTGTGCTTTAGGGCCGGCGCTTACACAGTGCAGGGAAGCTGAAGGCGAGGGACGCGACAGACACGGCAATGTAAGTATGTAGTGTTTGGGGTTTTTTTTACATTTACACTGGTAACCAGGGTAAACATCGGGTTACTAAGCGCGGCCCTGCGCTTAGTAACCCGATGTTTACCCTGGTTACCTGGGGACTTCGGCATCGTTGGTCGCTGGAGAGCTGTCTGTGTGACAGCTCCCCAGCGACGCTGCAGCGATCGGCATCGTTGTCGATATCGCTGCAGCGTCGCTTAATGTGACGGTACCTTTACAACTTTGTCTTTTCCCTTGGTTATGTACGTGCTCTCTTGGTATTGACCCCGCAATCTCTGACTTTTCTGCCTCACATTCTTACCGTGAGAAGTAACTAAAGTCACAATAGCGAGTGGACAAACAAAAATTGTGAAAAACTTCAAACACTGATTAGACAAGATTGTGTTGTCAGGATTTGGCCCAGAAGCTGATATCCAGACTCCTGGACGAGTTGCAGGAGTTTTGAAAAAGTAAGGGACAACGCTGTATACCGGTATATTGAGTCTTTGCCATTTGTCAATAAAATATTATACACTTTTATGAAGTTCTTGTAATTGTTCTTCAGGAACTATAGATACATCTGACTAAAAGGTCTAAAAACACTGAAGTAGCAAAATCTGAAAACCAAAATTTGTGTCGGTCTCAAAACATTTGGGCCTGACTGTTGAAAACTAAGTCAGAGCTTTCTGATTCTCCGGCTCAAACCTTAGTTCTTCTACAGCTATATAAATGATATGACATAGCTATGTATAGAGCTCAACTTAATTTTTGTGCTTTACTTCTTATTCATTCATTTTTGTTGGATGTGTTTTATATATGTTTCTCATATTTTTTGGCCTTTTCTACATGAACTTTCTTGCAGTTTGTAAATAAAACTGAAGAAATGTCCAATTTGAATCCGATTTGGGAAGTGAAATCATCCATCTTAGACCGGGGTCACACTTACCAGTGCAATGCAAGAAACTCGAGCCTCAATACCGACAATCGAGACCGGAGTGTGCGGCTGCGTGTATTTCTATGCAGCCGCACGCTCCGGTCTCGAATGAATTGAGGCGAGAGACTCGCATGAGTTTCTCAGATTGCACTCACAAGTGTGACCCCGGCTTAAGTCATTAGATCTGCGAAAAAAACAGACTAATGTTGGATCCTAGTGCTGTTTGCTTCACTTGTTTTGTTCTCCCAAAAAAATGTAATTGAAAGTTGTTGCTATCAGAAGGTGGGCATGAAAAAAAAATCATTGAAAGCCAAATTAGTCTGCGTCCTTACAAGGAATGAGGAATTGGATAGAGGATGACTTTGTCTCTGGGGGTCCTGAATGGAGTGAAGGAGCCCAGCTTGGTCTCAGCTCTGTCTCTGGGATTGTTGGAGAAAGCAGAGCACAACGCTCGCTTCTTCTGGCAGTCCTATAGGCAATGAGTGGAGCAGAGGATGAGAATTCGCACCTCTGCTCCATACAATAGGGGGCTGCGGAGCCCTTTTCTTAGGGATTCCGAGCCCCTTTGTAAGACCGGGGTTACACTTGCGAGAAACTCGCACGAGACTCACGTCTCAATACCTGGCACTGCCGCCGGCAGTCGGGTCCGGAGTGTGCGGCTGCATGTATTTCTATGCAGCTGAACGCTCCAGTCCGAGTGCTGGCGGCAGTGCCAGGTATTGAAACGCGAGTCTCGTGCGAGTTTCTCGCAAGTGTAACCCCAGCCTTAATCATGTGGTTTGACTCCAGCCCAGTGATTTTCTCCCTCCTTCCCCTACAGCTTGCACCATCTGTGCCAGTATACGTCGAGTTCCTATAGTAACGTGGCACGCACCTATGATAAGATCTTTTCAGGTCAGGCACCTGTGCACGGCCGGAGTATTGAGGTAGCAGGTGCACGCTGCTACCACTCACTGTATAGGATTCTATCCACATTTCCGATTGTGTTCAGCTCTTCTGCAGTAAGGTGCCTTAATCCCAACACAGCTCTGCTGTTCCTGGGTGCTGTGTGCACATACAACTCTGCTACAACCAGGAGCTGACAACCAACTTATCTCTGCTAATCCAAGGAGCTGTCTGCACACTTGTATGGAGGTACTTGTCCGCCTTCTCATTTCAGCTGATTCACAGTGCTGTCTGCAGGGCTGCCACTAGAAATTTCGGGGCCCCATACTGGCAACATTTTCGGGGCCCCATTAAGACTCCGCCCAGGCTCCACCCCAGCCCCGCCTCCAACCCTCGAACTGTCTACAGCACCACCGCTGACTCTTGGAAAAACTACACTTCTCACCAATCACACATTAACAGTTCCCATCACCAGATCACACACATAGCCAGCAGATTTTGTTTTGGCCAAAAGGTTTTTTTAATCTGCCACGATGACAAGGTAGAGTCTTTTGGCCGGGCCCTACTCTACTCTAACTTATTAAACATTTGTTAAAATATGCAATACAATTTAGGTATATTTTTATTTATTTTTCAATTTTTCAAATGACCAATAATTCCACATACAAGGGACAAATAACACAACACCATGACCAGACACCACATTATCACCATAGTGACCTATAATACTATCTACAAGGAATAAATACTGCCACACCATGTGCAGACCACATATTACCACCACAGTGACCGAACAATATCGCATACAAGGGACAAATACCAAAGCAGCATGTACAGACCACATATTACCACCACATGGTGACCAACTACATACAAGGAACAAATACCAACACAACATGACCAGACCACATATTACCACCACACGGTGACCGAATAATAGCACGTACAAGGAACAAATTTTCACCACAGCATGACCAGACCACATATTACCACCAAATAGTGACCAAATAATAGCACATACAAGGAACAAATACCGCCACACCATGGCCGGACAACATATTACCACCACATTGTGACTGAATAGTACAATACTGATCATTAATAAAAAAAAAAATACTATCACCATAAGTGCTATTATACATAGGAGATCTGTACTTAGTATGCAGTGTCTGTGTACAGGTAATACAGTGGTCACCGATGCCATTATACACAGGAGCTCTATATATAGTGTCAGTGTACAGGTAATACAGGGATCACCAGTGACCTTATACACAGGAGCTCTATATATAGTGTCAGTGTACATGTAATACAGGGATCACTAGTGACATTATACACAGGAGCTCTGTATACAGTGTTTAGTGTACAGATAATATAGTGATCACCAGTGACATTATACACAGGAGCTCTGTATACAGTATATGGTGTCAGTGTATAGGTAATACAGGGATCACTAGTGACATGATACACAGGAGCTCTGTATACAGTATATAGCGTATGGTGTCAGTGTACAGGTAACATACTGACTCACCAGTGATGTCTCTAGCTGAAGTCCTTCATCTTTGCGTTTCTTTTTAGTCCAGCGCAGACCGCCATCACTTCTTTCAGCCAGGACTCGTCTCTGCATAAAATAACAGTTATCTAGAGCACCGCTTTCAGAGCACATTCCCCACTTTTTTCCTTTCTTCTACACTACCCATCTGAATACAGACATTCACCCACCATTAATATATACTGTAATTGGTTATTATGCAACCCACCATTCCAAATATAAATTATAATACGCCACTGAGCCCCTTCTAGCTATACATAGCCACTTTCCCCATTTAATATATAAATTAATTAGCACCTGTACTCTTTCTCCCAATTTATTTCCAGTCACTTTATCCTCAACGATCCCACTATGCACCTCCCGCTCTAACCCTAACTCCGATTCATTATAGTTACATGCCCCTTCTGCCTCAATTCATTGTCATGTCTTCTCTCTCTCCCACCCTCTATTCATTATCAACTGCTCTTCCCCACCCTCAAAATTCATTATTTGCTCTCCCTACCTTCAATATACCATTGGCTCTCCCCACCCCCACCTACAAATCAATTGCTGTCCACCGTCCCTCACACTCACTTGATGTGCATGCAGTCCCCATCACCCTTACTTTATCATTTGCAGCCCCCTATCATTTCATCATGTGCAGTACCCCCTCAAACACAATTCATCATCTGCAGCCCCCTATCATTTCATCATGTGCAGTGCCCCGTCAACCACACTTCATCATTTGCAGCCCCCTATCATTTCATCATGCGCAGTGCCCCCTTAAACACACTTCATCATCTGCAGCCCCCTATCATTTCATCATGTGCAGATCCCCCTCAACCACACTTCATCATCTGCAGCCCCCTATCATTTCATCTTGCGCAGTGCCCCCTTAAACACACTTCATCATCTGAAGCCCCCTATCATTTCATCATGCGCAGTGCCCCCTCAAACACACTTCATCATCTGCAGCTCCCTATCATTTCATCATGCGCAGTGCCCCCTCAACCACACTTCATCATCTGCAGGCTCACTCTCACCCACCTCACCCATTTAAAAAAACAAAAATAAAAATGTTTTTTATACTTACCTCAGTCGTTCCCGTCCGTCTAGTGTTTCCAGCAGTGAAGCAGCAGCTAGAATGTATGGGCTGCTGAGAGGACCTGACAGGAGCCCCTACATTCTAGCACATTCACTACTGAGACTGCTAGAATCAGAGGCGTAGCTAGGGTTTCAACTTAGGGGGGCGCGAAACATCTGAGTGGGCCCTTAACCAGCTAACCCTGATTACAGCTACGGTTGAGCACTTATTGTGAATATAGGGGAACCTCAGAATATGACCCTACTGTTATTGAAAATAAATCTCTATACAAAAACGAACATTGATTTTACCGCCATATTGTGATAATATGCAACTTTGATGGTCACAATACTCCGAGTGCCCCTATAACAATGATGCTTAAGTGCCCACTTAACATTTAATAATGTCCCCTAAGTTCCCCCTTGTACTGCTCCATTATACAGTATGGTGAGCTTAAAGCTTCCATATACACTGTATAATGATTCTATAACTCCCCCATACACCGTATGGTGTTCCCACTTCTCCCCTATTTACACAGTATGATGTTCCCACTGCTCCCCTATAGATAATGAGCCCAATGCTCCCCTATACACAGTATAATGCTGACAGAACTCCACTATAGAAAGTAGAATGCCCCCCAGAGCTCCCCTATTATTATTATTATTATTATTATTTATTGTTATAGCGCCATTTATTCCATGGCGCTTTACAAGTGAGGAGGGGTATACGTAATAACAAGTACAATAATCTTGAACAATACAAGTCATAACTGGTACAGTAGGAGAGAGGACCCTGCCCGCGAAGGCTCACAATCTACAAGGGATGGGTGAGAATACAGTAGGTGAGGGTAGAGCTGGTCATGCAGCGGTTTGGTCGATCGGTGGTTACTGCAGGTTGTAGGCTTGTCGTATACAGTGTAATGGGCCAACAGCTCCCATATGCACAATATGCCTTCACAGTTTCCTATACACAGTATGATGGGCCGGCAGCTGCCGTCAAACAGTATGATGTCCCTCACAGTTCTCCTGTACACAGTATGATGGGCCCACAGCTTCCTTATACACAGTATGATGGGCCCACAGCTTCCTTATACACAGTATGATGGGCCCGCAGCTCCCGTATACACAGTATGATGGGCCCACAGCTCCCTTATATGTAGTATGATGGGCCCGCAGCTCCCATATATACAGTATGATGGGCCCGCAGCTCCCTTATACACAGTATGATGGGCCCACAGCTTCCTTATACACAGTATGATGGGCCTGCAGCTCCCGTATACACAGTATGATGGGCCCACAGCTCCCTTATATGTAGTATGATGGGCCCGCAGCTCCCATATATACAGTATGATGGGCCCGCAGCTCCCTTATACACAGTATGATGGGCCCACAGCTTCCTTATACACAGTATGATGGGCCCGCAGCTCCCGTATACACAGTATGATGGGCCCGCAGCTCCCTTATATGTAGTATGATGGGCCCGCAGCTCCCATATATACAGTATGATGGGCCCGCAGCTCCCTTATACACAGTATGATGGGCCCGCAGCTCCCGTATACACAGTATGATGGGCCCGCAGCTCCCGTATACACAGTATGATGGGCCCGCAGCTCCCGTATACACAGTGTGATTGGCCCGCAGCTCCCTTATACACAGTGTGATGGGCCCACAGCTCCCGTATACACATTATGATGGGCCCGCAGCTCCCGTATACATTGTATGATGGGCCCACAGCTCCCTTATACACAGTATGATGGACCCGCAGCTCCCGTATACACAGTATGATGGACCCGCAGCTCCCGTATACACAGTATGATGGGCCCGCAGCTCCCGTATACACAGTATGATGGACCCCAGCTCCCTTATACAGAGTATGATGGGCCCGCAGCTCCCGTATACACAGTATGATTGACCCCCAGCTCCCTTATACACAGTATGATGGGCCCACAGCTCCCTTATACATAGTATGATGGGCCCGCAGCTCCCGTATACATAGTATGATGGATTCACAGCTCCCGTATACACAGTATGATGGACCCCCAGCTCCCTTATACACAGTATGATAGGGCCGCAGCTCCTGTATACACAGTATGATGGGACCACAGCTCCCTTATACACAGTGTGATGGGCCTGCAGCTCCTCTATACACAGTATGATGGGACCACAGCTCCCTTATACACAGTATGATGGGCCCGCAGCTCCCTTAAACACAGTGTGATGGGCCCGCAGCTCTCTTATACACAGTATGATGAGCCCACAGCTCCCTTATACACAGTATGATGAGCCCACAGCTTCCTTATACACAGTATGATGGGCCCGCAGCTCCCTTATACACAGTATGATGAGCCCACAGCTCCCTTATACACAGTATGATGGACTCACAGCTCCCTTATACACAGTATGATGGACCTGCTGCAGCTCCCTTATACACAGTATGATGGACCTGCAGCTCCCGTATACACAGTATGATGGACATTTACTCATCCTCCGGCGTATTCAGTATTTTGTGGCACTGCTGCAGTGCCGCTGCTCAAACTTGTGAGCGCAGCTTCTGACAGGCCAGAAGTTAGAAGCTATGTCACAAGCGCTCAATGTAAGACTATGAGGCTATGTGCACTTTGTTGCGGATTTACTGCGGATTTCCTGTGTTTTTTGTGCAGATTTCACCTGCGTTTTACCACCTGCGGAATCCTATACAGGAGCAGGTGTAAAATGCTGCGGAATCTGCAAATAGAACTGACATGCTATGGAAAATACAATGCAGCGTTTCCGCACCATGTGCACTGTGGATTTGGTTTTCCATAGGTTTAAATGGTACTGTAAACCAGATGGAAAACTGCTGCAGATCCGCAGCGGCCAATCCGCACCGTGTGCACTTAGCCTGAGAGTGAGAAAGAGGCCAGAACGAGGCTCCCACAGACTCACACTCATTAGTGACCTCTGCGCTGCTCCATGAAACACTGGCGCCTCGGACAGGCCACAAACTGCAGGAGACGGAGCCGAGCGGAGACTAAAACAGATGAAGACGCCAGAAGGTGAGTATCAGACAGGGGGCAGGGGACGCGGATTTTCAGCACCTGGAAGTGGTGCTGTAAATGTGATGCAGCTCTTGGTTACTGTATGCGGGCTCCTTATACTAACACTCATAAAATATCCAGGTGGTACGTATCAAAGGCCCCCTACCCCCCATCTCCAGCCTCCCCGTACATATACTATCATAACATTATAATATTCAGCCCCCAGTGACCTGTCCCCCTCCCCCACAATACCCCGATCGTCTCACAACCACCCCTCAGTGCCCTGTCCCACCTCACCCACCTTCAGCCCCCACAACACCCCCATGGTCTCACATTCACCCCCCAGTGCCCTGTCTCCCCTCCCCCACAACACCCCCATGGTCTCACATTCACCCCCCAGTGCCCTGTCTCCCCTCCCCCACAATACCCCCATGGGCTCACATTCACCCCCAAGTACCCTGTCCCCCCTCACTCACTTTCAGCCCCCACAATACCCCAACGGTCTCATAGTGACATACCTGAATTTAATAAACCTAAAATGTCCCATCCCCAGCACTTACTGATAACGTTTGCACTGCAGGACCAGGAAGTGTCAGTGAAATGCAGAGTGTGGGCACTAGGACCCAGCGTGCCTGAGCCAATCCCAGCGTGCACAGAGTGAGGAAAACTGCAGCCAGGAAAAGCTTCATGATCAGGTCAGAGGGGGCGAAACCATTCATTGCAGGGGGAGACTGCAGCCAGCCACTGTGCTAGTAGCCAGCGTGCAGCTTGTCAGACGGGAGCAGACGTTATACTGCTCTGCTCCTATGTGTTCTGCCTCGTCATAGAAGTGGCCCTGCCCTGGCTCCCTGCGGGCCCCTGCATGTGACAGGGCCCGGGGCGATCCCCCCTACGCTACTGGCTAGAATGGATGGGCTGTAGTCAGGACCTGCAGGGAGCCCATACATTCTAGCTACAGCCGAGCAGGAGCTGCGCAGCCGACTAGGTAAGACGGCCTGCACAGCTCCAAGACGGCTCCCGGGCCCCAGCACCGACATGTGCGCCGCAGTGCATAGTATTTTAGTGCATGATGGGGCCCGATCAGTAGAACCACAACAGTGGGGCCCCAGATCTGCGGGCCCCTCTGTGTACTGCTGCTGACCGGGCCCCATACAGCAGTAATGGCTGTCATGCCCTGATGGCGGCCCTGGCTGTCTGCACACTCAACTCTGCAGCATCAAGGTATCCAACAGCCTATTTGTCTGCTGTTCAAGGTGCCGACTGCATTCTTAACTCTGCTGCATCTAGCACTTCCAGCTGTGCTGCTCCTCTTGCTGCCTTGCACATCCAGCTCTGCTAGTCTTCGCTATTCACATGCTGTCCGGTGAGGCCAGTCCACTGAATCATCACCTGGCACAACGACTTAGTGGCTCCACCTCTCCAGGTGAGCCCATAACACCCATTTTTGAGGGTCCCACTTGTGGGACCTATGGAAGGAGGAGAACTTTTATTTTTAGGAAGGACCCTTTCAGGGTGTATGTCACCTACTGAGTGTCAGGGTGTTATAGAAGGGGCTAACACGTTCCTTTCACTCTGCATACCATCCGCACACTAATATGAGGTCGTGCTGTAATTGTCAATGCTATCACTACACAAAGCCGCAGCTTCTCCGTCTCCCGACAGCTCTGACCTCTCACTACGAGACCAGCTGCACAACTACAGCAGCGACAGCGCTGGAAGGAACACGCTATTCCATATTTCTCATCACCCATTGGCTGGTAGCTGATGGCCCCGCCTACGTGTATACATCTATCTGCGCCGTGATTGGTTCCTGCTGCCTCTGCTCATGTCAGGATAGTGTGACGTAAATCTGGAGGCGTGGTGTTGTCTGGGAAATGTAGTCCTTTACTGTAACACTGACTAGGGCTTGGGGAGCTTCAAGAACTACAAGTCCTAGAATGCTTTGCGTTTAATGCAGTAGCCACTTTGGTTTTAAAGGATGGATCTATCGTTAGACTGTAACCAGGTGAAGCGCAGAGAAATGAGTGAAGGAACGTGAGTATTAGGCAGCTGTATGGGGACGGTCCCTGGAATCTCTGCTGCATAGGCATATGGGGGAGCACAGACTGTAGAAAAGCAAACTTTACAAATGTGCTGCCTGATCTAACACTATTGCATCATATAGCCTTGAATAGAATCAGTTTTTGGTGCTTACAGCCCCGGAGTGATTTTGTAGTATTCTACTCATGTCATCACTCCTGCTTATAAATGGGAGTTGCTATTTATGCAGTTGTCCGATATTTTAGTCCACGTACTGTAGTCATTGTAATGAAAGAAACCTAAAAAGTAATTTTGCAATGTTTTGTTCCAGGCGTCTCCGCAGAAGGGGGGGTCCGTACAAGACCGATCCAGCAACAGACCTCACACGCTGGCGCCTCTCGTGTACGGAGGGCAGGCAAACCTGGCGCTATGTGGAGGGAGAAGATCGCCCACAAACTGCCCTGGAGGCGCACTCTCTGGGGCTGGACCCGGTACATAAGACTACTTAAATTCAGCCCGTATTATACGCTAAGGATTTTAGAGCAAAAAAATGATCCAGTATTAAAATCCCTTTAAATAACTATAATATTATTTTATTATTAGAAAGTGAAACCCTCCCTTTAACTGCAGGAGAGCAAACACCAGGGGTTGTCCACCTCTGGGGACATTTTTGTCATTGCCGATCTGCTTTGAGCGCAGCCCTGTGCCCGGCGTTCATAGCAGATGAGCTGAATGTCTGATCTGTTCTAGGATCTGTTAATGGCGCTGATCATCAATAACGCGGATTTTGCTTCCTGCAGAACGAGTTTTTTAAAGACTTACCCAAGGCGCATACGGCCCACGATGGAGCAGAAAATGGACTAACTTTTTATTCTGCCTTACAAGCGGAGGATGGGCATTGGGCGGGGGATTATGGCGGACCACTGTTCTTGATGCCAGGTGAGGCTTTTCAGCGACATTGGACCACTATGACTAGATCTGTCTGCCATAGAATATACTCACGGTAAGTCCTCCTTCAGACTTCTCATAAGAGTGCTATCAGTGTTTTCCACGGATAGCGCTCGCACCTACAATAGTGAATGCGGTCAGTCATATGTCCGTGATTTTCCGGAGACCGAGTGCAACAACTGTGATCTGAGTGTCTGATCATAAACAGCACGGCAAGACTAAGGCTGCCGTCACACTAGCAGGATTTGGTCAGTATTTTACATCAGTATTTGTAAGCCAAAACCAGGCGTGGGTGATAAATACAGAAGTGGTGCATATGTTTCTATTATACTTTTCATCTATTTGTTCCACTCCTGGTTTTGGCTTACAAATACTGATGTAAAATACTGACCGAATACTGCTAGTGTGACGGCAGCCTAAGGGTCCGTAAAAAAAATGGCCAGCAGTTAGATGACATCCGAGTGTGGTCTGTTTTTACGGAGTGTTATGTTGGAAAAGAATATAGAAAAACTGATGACACTTGGATGAAACTCTGACCAAAAATCACTGATGAAACTTGGTCAGTTTTTCATGTATGTGAAAAAAACTTGTGAATGTGGCCTAAACCTGTGACACTTTTTAGGTCTCCTTATTGTATGTCACGTGACACAGACACCCCTCCCTGACGCTACCAAGAAGGAGATGGTGCGCTACCTGCGATCTGTGCAGCTACCTGATGGCGGATGGGGCCTGTGAGTATCTGACTGACTTCATATTTTGTGATCACCCATGCCGCATACATAAAGCAGGGTGCAGAATCTATGTGCGCTGTATATGCGCACAGTCAGACAGCCGTATAAATCGCACTGAGATCAGACTGCAATGCATGGACTGGCCGGTGACTCTCCCAGCCCGAGCGTGACAGGTTCATGTATTTCTATGCAGCTGTCACTCTCAGGTCAGGAGAACTGCATTCTGTCCGAGCACTGAGGTGCAATCTCTGTCCGATCTATACGGCCATCTGACTTTGCCCTTTGTATGTATAAGGGTATGTGCACACGTCTTTTTGGGGTCTGCGGATTTTTCCAAACCGCAGGTAAAAGGCACTGGGTTTTACCTGCGGATTTCCTGCAGAATTACTGTGGATTTATTTCGGATTTTGTGCGGATTCCTATTGTGGAGCAGGTGTAAACCACTGTGGAATCCGCACAAAGAATTGACATGCTGCGGAAATGTAAACCGCTGCGTTTCCGCACGTTTTTTTCCGCAGCATGTGCACTGCGGATTGCGTTTCCCATAGGTTTACATTGTACTGTAAACTCAGGGGAAACTGCTGCGGACCCACAGCTGTGGAAACGCAGCTAAAACCACAGCGTGTGAACATAGCCTAATTGTGCAGGATACCTTTAGGCCGGTTTCACACGTCAGTGTCTTCAGTACGTGTGGTGACAGTTTCCTCACGTACCGGAGACACTGACACACGTAGACCCATTAAAATCAATGCATCTGTGCAGATGTCATTGATTTTTTGCGGACCGTGTCTCCGTGTGCCAAACACGGAGACATGTCAGTATTCGTGGGAGCGCACGTATTACACGGACCCATTAAAGTCAATGGGTCCGTGTAAAACACGGACCTCACACGGACATTCTCCGTCTGCAGTCCGTGTGCGTGCAGGAGACAGCGCTACAGTAAGCGCTGTCCCCCCCACATGGTGCTGAAGCCGCCATTCATATGTTCTCTGCAGCAGCCTTTGCTGCAGAGAAGATATGAATAATAGTGTTTAAAAGACAGATCTATGTGTCCGCCGCCCCCCCACCCCCTGTGCGCCCCCCTGCTGGTCAGAAAATACTCACCCGCGTCCCACGTTGGCTGTCGCTCCTTCCTCTCTGCCCCGCGGCTTCCACTGTATGCGGTCACGTGGGGCGGCTCATTTACAATCATGAATAGTCGGCTCCACCCCTATGGGAGGTGGAGCCGCCTATTCATGACTGTAATCGCGGCCCCACGTGACCGCATACAGTAGAAGGCACGGGGCAGAGAGGAAGGAGTGACAGCCAACGTGGGAGCGGGTGAGTATTTTCAGAACAGCGGGGGGGGCGCACAGGGGGTGGGGGGGCGGCGGACACATAGATCTGTCTTTTAAACACTATTATTCATATCTTCTCTGCAGCAAAGGCTGCTGCAGAGAACATATGAATGGCGGCTTCAGCACGATGCAGGGGACAGCGCTAAACTTTAGCGCTGTCTGCACGCTCCGTGTGGTACCCACTCGCCACACGGGTGGCACACGTGTGCTGCACGTATGGCCTACGTGAGCTCACGGGCACACGGACACGGATAACTCCGGTACCGATTTTTTCCGGTACCGGAATTATCTGGACGTGTGAGACTGCCCTTAAGGTTTACTTCTAGGTTTATCTAGACCGACTGTGAGAGCACTAGCCAAAGGTTAATTGACAAGTTTCCAGAGTATTTATTTATTTTTTTAAACTTTGCATTACCATTTAATTTTTAAACAGGTATTTTGTTTGTTTATTTGTTTGTTTTTGCATTTTCCTTTATTTTTTTTTCTCCCCTTCTTCCAAGAGCCATAACTTTTTTTTTCTGTTGGATGGACGAGTTATAGTTTTGATTGGCATAATTGAGTTAACTGTATAATGGCTGAAAAAACGGGTAAAATAAAATTTCAAGTGGAATGAAATGGTGAGAAAAAAAAGCAAAAAACACAAATGTTTGGGTTTTACTGTTTACTGCATTAGGTGTGTGGGAAAAAATGACTTGACATTGATTCCTTAGGTCAGTACAATGACAGTCATACCTAGCTAGTATAGTTCTTGTTTGGTTTGTTTGTTTTAGCAGATTTAAATTTATATATATATTGTTTTCGATTGCTATTTTCTGATGCAAATAGCTTTATTTTTCTTCTGTGAGGACTTTTTTTTATGTATTGATTAGCGAGCCATAGTATTTATTGAGGTATGTATGATTTCTTTTCATTGCATTTTGGGGGGGAAGGCATGGTGACCCAAAAAATGTCAATTCTGTAGCTGTGGCAACCCCCAATCACATCGCGATTGGTGATGGTATAGGCGTGTATTGGCAACCAAACTTTTTCAATGCCGCTGTCAACGACATATACTGTATATAACAAAGCCAGCACCTGCCCTGTAAGGAACGGACTTCTACACGTTCACCAGCACATGAAGCAGCCGCTGATTGGCTGCAGTGCTCACGCGGCATAACATTAAGTGAGCCCTAGGAGACCTGATGCTGCTGGAATGGCACTGGTTAGTAGATGCTTTTTTATTTTATACTGGGAAATATATCAGCTGAGAAGGGCATGTCCGAATGGTGGACAGCCCCTTTAATGAGTTCTTTTTAGACGTGGATTTGGTCGTGAATTACTTCTTTTTGTTTTTTGTTTGCCAAAAATCAAATTGGTAATTATAGATTCTATGGGTTTTTTTTCTTTATTTATTGAGTTAGAAAAGAAGGAAAGAAATACAATCACAAGGCACTAACTGTGCCAAAATGAAGAAAAATCACGATGAGAAAGTAGTAACCATAGACAGTGTTATCATTTCCAAGGATCTGGCACCCAGACTAGGACCTCATCATAAAACATAGATTGAAGGCAGAATATTAATTCCCTAAACATAATCTGGGTCAAAGTGATCTAAAAGCAACATATGAGTAAGTTCAGAAGAAAAAGAGAGAGAAGCAGAAGAGAGAAAGAGAAGAGAGGGAAGGTGGGAGGGCAGGAAGGAGAGGTGAAAGGTGGATGTATGTAAGGATGGGGCTAGAGAAAATGCGGATTCAGTTATCCCCAGTTAGAGCCAGATATTCACCACAGGATCTAAATTGCAGCCAGTAAAACCAAGATTTATAAAAACGTTTGTTATTGATTGTAGAGGTCAGGTCCTCCATAAGCGTCACATCATTCACCTTGGCAAGCCCTTGGAAGATTGTTGGGGTGGCGCCTTTTTTTCCATAGTAGAGGAATACACGCTCTGGCAGTCGCGATTAAGTGTCTCAATATTGAGTTCCTGTGTATTTTTAATGGTACATGACAATGATGGATATTGGTTCTATGTTCCCATAGTAAATAACTCTCCTAATCGTAGGCATATTGAAGACAAGAGCACTGTATTTGGCACGGCTCTCAGTTATACCTCTCTGCGGCTTCTCGGAGTGTCGCAGGATGATCCAGATATGACCCGTGCTCGCAACAATCTTCACAGTAAGGGTAGGTTCACACGAGCTTTTAACTTTAGCACATCTCACACTTGCTGACCATTTGCAGCAGATAGTCAGTATCTATATATATTTTTTCCATGTTTGGTCTAATGCATCTTACTTTTGTTGCAGGTGGTGCCATTGGAATTCCTTCTTGGGGGAAATTTTGGCTAGCTGTGCTCAATGTGTACAGTTGGGAGGGAATGAACACGCTGTTCCCGGAGATGTGGTGAGTTTCTTTTAGAATTATTCAGACCTGATATGACACTATTGGTGGCTGTGACCATCAGAAAATTATCCATACCTTTATTAGTGGGATATACTAAAAGTCATACGACTATGGGCCTGGACCCCTGCATCAAGTTTCAAGCAAATTGGATTTCTTGCACTTAAGTGTTCGGCAACGCCAAGGGTGCACCGCACACCGGTACTGGGTGTGATCAGTCATTTTCAGGCTCCCTTCAAAAGGGTTGTCCACTATTCCGACATCCCTCTTCTGAATCCCTATGTTCCCCCCTTGTAAAATAATAACACCTATACTCCCCTCCGGCGGTGTCGCTCTCCCGGGGCTCACGTGACGTAACAATTAGACATGGGTGCCGACACCGGTTGAACGGCTCCAGCACCGGAGGTGAGTATAGGTGGTACTATTTTACAAGAGGGAAACATAGGGATTCTGAGTAGTGGACAACTCCTATTAAGCAGCACTGCTCTGCGTCACATTTAGTCACCGCCTGTCTCTTACTATCTTGCAGGGACAGTGATGTGAATTCTCCTTTACTGATTTTCTCTAACGTCCACCATTGTCTTGTAGGCTTCTTCCCCAGTGGTTTCCGGCCCACCCCAGCACCATCTGGTGTCACTGCCGTCAGGTTTACTTGCCCATGAGTTACTGCTATGCTACACGTCTGAGGGCCTGTGAGGACGACTTGATCCGCAGCTTGAGACAGGTAAAGGCATAACAAGAACTTGTATCTAGCAAACAGGCAATCCCTGCATGTGTTACAGCTGTCGAACAGCCGTGAGACATGTGTCCGCGAGGAGTCAAACCTATTTTTCGAGCACTCCGAAGACACTCTATTAGCACTCGAGCATGTTCAGATAACACCTTACCCGAGCACGTTCACTCATCACTAGTATCTCCACATCTGCTTCTCATGCAGGAGCTGTACGTGCAGGAATATAGCAGTATAAATTGGCCCACGCAGAGGAACTGTGTTGCTGCTTGTGACCTGTACACACCGCACAGCGCACTGCTGGACATTGCTTACGGTAAGAGGCACTGATTATGGTCAGAATGTTGAATGTAAGCCCGCGATGGCAGTGTCCTCGCCCCTCTGTATCAGTCTGTAATTGTTAGTTTGCTCACTGTAAGGGATGTCTGTAATTTGTATGTAGCTCCCTCTCATGTACAGCACCATGGAATCAATGCTGCTATATAAATAAATAATAATATTAATAATAATAATGTGGCATTTGCACCTATGTAATTCTGCAGATATATGTGGCTGCACAATAACGACATTTTTTAGCTATACTCTAGATATAGTATTTTATTTTGATCAGTAATTTTTGCCCTTTTATTCACAGTCCTGCTGAATATATACGAGTCGTACCACATTCCCGCCCTTCGCCGACGTGCGGTGCATGAATTATACGACCATGTAATAGCAGATGACCGGTTTACAAAGTGTATCAGCATTGGTCCAGTAAGTGTCATGGAAACATGAGTTATTTTTTTTTTATTAAAAATGTCTGGTCTTAAAAACAAATCTTCTTGTTTCACAGATCTCTAAAGTGATTAATATGCTGGTCCGGTGGCATGTCGATGGACCAGAATCTCCTTCATTTCAGGAACATGTAGATCGCATCCCTGATTACCTCTGGTAAGTAGTGATTCCCCACCCTGGGTCGAGTGTTATGATCCGGTGACTTTGGAGCCGCATGAGACTTTCTCAGGAGAAGTGGAATCTGTGCTGACAAACCCTGAACTTAACACCGCAACTAGAAGTAGCCGTGGGGTGTGCCTAACAAACCCTAGACACCTGGACACAGCCGGAGGACTAAATACCCCTATAGATAGAAATAGGAATACTCACTTGCCTCAGAGCAGAACCCCAAAGGATAGGCAGCCCCCCACAAATATTGACTGTGAATAGGAGAGGAAGGACACACACAGAGAGAAAACAGATTCCAGCAAAAGAGGCCACTCTAGCTAAACAGGGAAGGATAGAACAGAATACTAAGCGGTCAGTATTAAAACACTAAAAATATCCACAGCAGAAAATACAAAAAGTTCCACAATCTAACTAAAGACATGGAATGTATATCTGCAACTCCTGAGAATCCAGCAAGACTGAGAAATCACTGACACAATCTAAGCTGGACAAAAAAGGCACTGAATAGCACTAAATCATAAACACACGGCATGTGTGCCACGAACACCAGACACTTATCTTTGTAGATTTGGCAGCAAGGCAGAGGAACCAGGCAAGGAAAAACCTCCAAAAACAATGGACAACTGGCAAGGACTAATGAATCCTGCTAACCTAAATACCCCAGTCAGAACTGCAATCAGCAGAAACACCTGACCAGGGCTGCCACTCAGAAGCAACTGCATTACCACCTACAACCACCGGAGGGAGCCCAAAAGCAGAATTCACAACAGCCGAGATACAGGTCTTAGTGCTCGTGTTCTTAATAAGATCCTATGATTACAGCAGCCTCTGCATTATATGGGCATGTAGGTCATAGGAAGCTGAATATAATGATACCTTGATATCTGCGATCTGATGTCTTATTCCTGAGAAATCCACAATTTTCTTAGGTGTAAATGAGCTGTTAAGATCTATGGGCCGGACATAGATCTCCCTGAGAATCTGCCTCCAGGCCTTGTTTTAAATAGATGGGGGTATTACCAGTGTGACGTGTAATGGTTACCAGTGTGACGTGTAATGTCCGTTCTCTGCTCTCCTGATCTCACTGCAGAACTGTGTGTGATTATACCTGACACATCTGCAGGTTCCTCTCAGCTTCAGCTTCCATCTCACAGGCAGACAGTATTGCAATACAGCAGAGCTGTGAGAGCTGCAGCAAATGTGTAATAAGACAAAGTTCAGTTCTACTGTTCTGTGTTAGTTACACTGGTAACGCTCCCTGCCATTCAAAATTAATCTCTGGAGGCAGATTCTTATGCAGATCAGTGTCCGGCCCATAGCCTAGAACAGCTCCTTTACATATAAGAAAAACGTGGATTTCTCTGGAATAAGACATCAGATCACAGATATCAATGTATCATGTTATTCAGCTTCCTATGACCTACATGCCCATATAGACGGCTTAGGAGGGTGGATCCTACTGACAGATTCTCTTTAATAACATGTGCATTGAGAGGAAGAAGATATCTGCAAGTGCGACACACACAGCTGAGCTGTGAAGGGAAAGGCGTCTCAGGTACTGCACATGGGGACCTAAAACTATTGCACCTGTTTTCTTTTTTTATTAGAGCTAGATGTTACTGTACAATGTAGCATAAGAATTCACCTCGAAAAAAAAATATTTTATTTTATGCTGCCACATGTAACTGAAACTTAGTTCCTTTCTCCATTTTTCTTTAAACAATGATCTTCTTGCAGGCTCGGATTGGATGGAATGAAAATGCAGGTAAATGAATTCTTTTTAATCTTTTCTTCTTCCTATACACTTGGAAAATAGGAACTAGACAACCCTTTAGTAATGGGCACAGGGTGATGAGAAAAAAAATTTCTTTATCGCCTCTGTAATAATTATAGGGGATAATTCAGGAGACTCTTTGCGTGGAACAAGACAACAGGACACAGTTTTATAAGTGGTAAAGTTTATATTATCACACGGTGATTCAAGCAGGTGCAGAGAGAAACTCAAGTCCACAACACTTGGTCCAAATAATAAACGCAGCTTCGCAGTCAATAGGAAACTTCAGAGTTAGATGCAAACAAACAGAAAGTCTATGAAGCACAGTTATACTTGAGGAAACTTGACACGAATAGATCCTTGACTTAGTCCAGACACAGATAGATATGCTATTAGGCAGTTCAAATCATATCTTAGCTCAACCAGGGAGGCCTGGTTAATAGTCTCAGGTTTTGCAGAGCAGAAACAGCTTACATGTCCAGCAAATGCAGATGGAAGTAACACGAGCAGCAGATGAAGGAGGATTACTGAACACTGATGTATGCAGCAGGAACTCAGAGCAGAGTGGCAGGATCTCCAAAACAGGTTCACAGGAGCAGGTGCAAGTGCAAGGCCAGGGAGTAATAAGGAGCTGGATGCAAAGCAGAATAATCTAGCACAGACTGAAGGCTGGGGTGGAGTTTTATAGCAGGAAGACAAGTGCACATGAGACCAAAGACGCCATGTTGGAAAAGGGCAGTAATGCACAAAAGGTAAAAAATGTTCAGAGTCCTGACAGCCTCTCATTGGGGGACACAGGAACCATGGGTGTATGCTGCTGCCACTAGGAGGCTGACACTATGCAAATAAAAAAGTTAGCTCCTCCTCTGCAGTGTACACCCCACCGACTGGCATTATGCTCTTCCGTTTAGCTTAGTGTCAGTAGGAGGTGGACACGGGTGTTTCATTAGACCCTTATCTACCTCAATGTGTGTCGTTTCTTTTCAGGTTTTTCCGGAGGGATACAGGGTGAACAGTCACACCTGTAGTCCCATAATACAGACTATGAGTACGGCGTGTACTGCCACCTCGTATCCTCATAGATCCCTCTCCAGGACCAAGAGCCTAGCACACCAGCGTGCTTAGAAGTCCGGTCCTGGCTCTGTCCCCCACCCACTCGCCCACCAGAGCCTGTCGGTTGGAGGGGAAGAGGACGTCCATCACAGTTCCGTGGACGTCTCATTCCCCTCAGGTTAGTGTTATGATCCGGTGACTTTGGAGCCGCATGAGACTTTCTCAGGAGAAGTGGAATCTGTACTGACCGCAAACCCTGAACTTAACACCGCAACTAGAAGTAGCCGTGGGGTGTGCCTAACAACCCTAGACACCTCGACACAGCCGGAGGACTAAATACCCCTATAGATAGAAATAGGAATACTCACATGCCTCAGAGCAGAACCCCAAAGGATAGGCAGCCCCCCACAAATATTGACTGTGAATAGGAGAGGAAGGACACACACAGAGAGAAAACAGATTCCAGCAAAAGAGGCCACTCTAGCTAAACAGGGAAGGATAGACCAGAATACTAAGCGGTCAGTATTAAAACACTAAAAATATCCACAGCAGAAAATACAAAAAGTTCCACAATCCAACTAAAGACATGGAATGTATATCTGCAACTCCTGAGAATCCAGCAAGACAGAGAAATCACTGATACAATCTAAGCTGGACAAAAAAACACTGAATAGCACTAAATCATAAGCACACGGCATGTGTGCCATGAAAACCAGACACTTATCTTTGTAGATTTGGCAGCAAGGCAGAGGAACCAGGCAAGGACAAAACCTCCCAAAACAATGGACAACTGGCAAGGACTAATGAATCCTGCAAACCTAAATACCCCAGTCAGAACTGCAATCAGCAGAAACACCTGACCAGGGCTGCCACTCAGAAACAACTGCATTACCACCTACAACCACCGGAGGGAGCCAAAAAGCAGAATTCACAACAGGGGACATCCAGGCCGGCAGCAACCTGGTATCCGTTTTCTCGTCTGCCGTGAGTAGCTCTGCACTGCAGACTGACACCCCCCTCTGCCCCACTGTCCCTTAACCCACTCGCATTTTCTTCAGGGACCTCTTCAATATGTCTAACTCTAAAGGGGGCTGCTCTTGTCCTCCTACTTCTTCCTCTTCTGCCTTAGTCAAGTACTTTGCATGTTCGTGCTGTAACAGCAAACTTCCCTCAGTTCAGTCCTCTCCGCTCTGTCAGGCCTGCAGCAACCCGATTGTTCCCACCGCCCAGGATCCCCCGGCCGATCCACCCGAGAGTGATACCCCCATCCCAGGCTGGGCTTCCTCTCTGTCACAATCGGTGGCCGATCTAACACTGGTGTCTCAAACCCTGGTGTCCGTGCTGGACCGATTAACTCTGCAGACCCCCGCAGTAGCCAGCGGGTCGCAGGAGCCTCCGCCCAAGCCTTCCTTGATTAGCCGCAAAAGGTCCAGACAGGAACGTCGGTCTGAGTCCTCTTCTCGCTCCATCTCGCCAGTCGGTCCTCTGCGGTCGGCGTCCTCCCTCTCCTGAGTCAGGCGAGGCGTTCTCTGATGCGCTTTCGGAGGATGTTTCGGAGCTGGATTCGAACCAAATCGCTACCATGAGGGATATCGTTCAGAATCTCATTGGAGCGATAAATCTAACCTGTGGCATCAAGGAGTCCTCTACGGAACCCACAGATCAGGCGGTTTCGTTTAGACGGGCTAAACCACCTTCCAAGTTTTTCGCTCCTCACCCGGAATTCGAAGAGATTATGACCAGAGAAAGAGAGAACCCAACCAGACGCTTTCAGAGAGGAAAGCGACTTGGCGTTTTATATCCCTTTTCTCCGGAGCTCACTGCTAATTGGACTGCTTCTCCTTCGGTGGACCCTCCAGTTTCCAGACTGTCCACCAACACAGTCCTCCCACTGTCCGGCGGAGCATCTCTGAAGGATTCTAACAATAGAGTCATAGAATCTTTCGCAAAGTCAGCCTTTGAAGCGGCCTCAGCTAGTCTTTGCCCGGCCTTTGCTTCCACTTGGGTTTCAAAATCCATATCCAAATGGGCCAAACAGCTCCGTCAGGGCATTCTGGACGGGGTTCCATCTGGACAGCTGGTGGAACTTGCCAACCAGATTTCTCACGCAGGTGAATATCTGGTCTCCACCTCCCTGGACGCTGCGTCTTGTGTGGCTCAGGCGTCCGGCAACGCGGTTGCCATCCGCCGGACCGTTTGGCTTAAGGCCTGGCAGGCGGATTTGTCTTCTAAAAAGTCCCTTAACAGCCTGCCTTTTCAGGGGTCTCGTCTCTTTGGTTCTAAGCTGCACAAAATCATTAAGGACGCTACAGGGCGCACAAGTTCCCTTCTTCCCCAGGCCAAGCCTCGTCGCCCTCCTCCTAGACATCAATTTCGGTCTTTTCGGCCTTTTTGTCGCTTTGCGGCATCGAATTCCTTCTCCCAGCAGCAACAGAGGCCACAGGCACGTCATGAGAAGAAGACGGTATCCTTTAGGCCCACTCCTTCCTGGCATCCTCGCTACTCCCAGGGTAGATCTTCCAGGTCCAGGACTGGAGGAACCACCTCGGCATGACTCTCGGCTAGTCGTCAGCCCACCTCCCAGGCTGGGCCGCCGTCTCCTCTTCTTCAGGGACGTCTGGATCTTCTCAGTAGAGGACGCATGGCTCAGGGAAGTTGTATCCTCGGGATACAAGATAGCGTTCGTTTCACGACCCCAGGATCGTTTTTTCGAATCCCGATCTCCAAGAGATCCCACTCTAGTTCTGGGTTTCTTTGCAGCCATCACTTCTCTCCTCAAAGCCGAGGTAATTGATTCCGTCCCAGAAAAAGAACGGTTCACAGGTTTCTATTCAAACCTTTGTGGTACCGAAAAAAGACGGCAGGGTGCGTCCCATCTTCTGATATTCCCGGGACATCACCGATACCTGCGCTTTGCAGTGCTTCAGGAACATTTTCAGTTCGTCGCCCTGCCGTTCGGTCTTGCAACCGCCCCAAGAGTTTTCACGAAGATCATGGTGGCGCTGATGGCCATCTTGAGGGTCAGAGGCCTGGTTCTGTTTCCATTCCTTGACGACATCCTCATCAAGGCTCCGTCCTTTTCTCAGGCCCACGAAAGCCTGTCCATCGTTCTCGACACCCTAGCCCGTTTCGGGTGGCTGGTCAACCAGAAGAAGTCCTGCCTTATTCCTTCTCAGCGCATCATCTTTCTGGGCATGCTCTTCGACACTCGTCAGACCAAGGTCTTTCTTCCCGAAGACGAGATCCATTCTTCGTCGGGACATACGCGTGCTCCAGGGCTCTCGGTCTCCCTCCTTCTGTTCGACCATGAAGGTTTTAGGGAGGATGGTAGCAACATTGGAAGCAATTCCCTTCGCCCAATTTCACTCGCGACCTCTTCAGCAAGCCATCCTGTCTCAGTGGAGCAGGTCTGTCTTCTCCCTGGACCGCCCGATCCGACTCTCTCCCCTGGTCAAACGGTCTCTCAACTGGTGGCTCACGTCACCTCTCGTCTCCCAGGGCAGGTCCTTCCTTCCAGTTCACTGGCAAGTGGTGACGACGGATGCTAGCCTACTCGGCTGGGGTGTGGTGTTTCGCCACCTGACTGTACAGGGCCGCTGGTTGGCGCAGGAGTCAACCTTGCCGATCAATGTCCTCGAGATCCGGGCCATTTTTATGTTCCTTCGTCACTGGGAAGGGATTTTCAGGGGCCTTCCAATCCGAATCCACGGCGGTGGCATATGTCAACCATCAAGGGGGGACTCGGAGCGCCTTGGCCGAGGTATCCAAGATCCTCCTCTGGGCAGAGGCAACAGTTCCGGTGATATCCGCGGTGCATATCCCCGGCGTGGACAATTGGGCTGCCGACTTCCTCAGCCGTGAGGGTCTCGCGGCAGGGGAATGGTCCTTGCATCCGGAGGTCTTCCATCAGATTTGTCTTCGATGGGGGACTCCGGACGTGGATCTCACGGCGTTTCGAATGAACAGGAAGGTTCCGCAGTTCGTCTCCAGGTCTCGCAATCCTCTTGCTGTGGGCGTCGACGCTCTGACCATTCCTTCGTCACAGTTCGTGCTGCCCTACCTGTTCCCACCCTTTCCATTACTTCCCAAACTGTTGAAAAAGATCAAAGCGGAAGGGGTGCCGCTCATTCTGATCGCCCCGGATTGGCTCAGGAGAGCTTGGTTCGCGGAGCTCGTCAATCTTCTCGCGGACGCTCCCTGGCGCCTTCCAGACAGGCCCGATCTGCTGTCTCAGGGTCCGATCTGCCACCTGAATTCTCGGTCGCTCAGTTTAACGGCGTGGCTGTTGAGACCGCAGTTCTAAGAGCGTCCGGCCTTTTGGACCGGGTGATTCACACCATGATCCAGGCTCGGAAGCCTTCTTCCAGGATCTACTATCGTACCTGGAAGGCTTACTTCCGTTGGTGCGAGTCCAACCGCATTTCATCTATGTCCTTTTCCCTGCCTTCCATTTTGGCCTTCCTTCAGGCAGGACTGGATTCGGGCCTAGCACACACTGGACGAGCGGTGGATACCGCGTCCATCTTATCTTCCACTTGTGCCGGATTTGGCCAGTTCTCAATTGACTCTCTATTGACTCTCTACTAAGAGTGGGGCTTAACCCTTTGGTGACCCATAAGCTTAAAATGCTCTAAGAGAGGTACATTGATGAAGGTCTAATTTTGACCGAAACGTCTATTGTATGTACTCTCCTTTACTGATTAAATCTTTATTGCATCTCACTACGTGTGTGCCAAGTTATCTCTAATATTATATGGTTTGGGCACCTACTTGAGCACCACAACCAATAGTTGTGCCTACGGCTTTATTTACAAATTCGCTGTCAGTTCTATCTTGGAAGGTGGCCTTTCTTGTGGCCATCACTTCTATCTGCCGCGTTTCCGAGTTGGCGGCCCTGTCTTGCCGTCCTCCATTCTTGGTCATCCACCAGGACAAGGTGGTCCTCAGGCCTCCGCCTTCTTTTCTTCCTAAGGTGGTTTCCACCTTCCACCTCAACGAGGACATCGTTCTACCTTCCTTTTGTCCAGCTCCGACTCATCCTCTGGAGCGATCGTTGAACAAGCTGGACCTCGTCAGGGCAGTGAAGATCTACCTGGATAGAAAGTCCACTTTCCGGAAGACGGATTCTCTTTTCATCATTCCTGATGGCTTGCGCAGAGGCCAACCGGCATCTAAGGTGACTATTGCTCGCTGGATCAGAATGGCAATTCTGATCCTCCTGGGATCAAGGCTCGCTCTACCCAGGCAGTCAGCGCCTCCTGTGCGGTGCACCACAGGGCTTCCGCCCTACAGCTTTGCAAAGCGGCAACCTGGTCTTCCATCCACACGTTCGCCAAATTTTACAAGGTCCATACCTACGCTTCGGCGGATGCCAGCCTAGGCAGAAGGATCTTGCAGGCGGCAGTGGTGAGTCCTCTGGCCTGATGGAAGTCTGTTTCTTCCCGCCCTTGGGACTGCTTTGGGACGTCCCATGGTTCCTGTGTCTCCCAATGAGAGGCTATAAAGAAAACAGGATTTTTGGTAGCTTACCGTAAAATCTGTTTCTTGGAGCCTCCATTGGGGGACACAGCACCCTCCCAATGTTTCTCAGTTTCTGTTGTTTTATGTTCTATGACTGTTCTCACGTTTACAGTTCTCAAGCTTGTGGTTATGGTTTTCATTTCATTTCAATGATCTTTTTATTAAATAATATGCAATATTACAAATGAACTTTTGAGCGAACAAAAAAATATTGACATATTAAGTATATTATTACATCCATTCACGTACAACTTAAGAATGTCAGACAATAAAAAAAGAACTGTATCTGTAAGTGATAGGAAGATGATGTAGGCTAAGAGGACGAGAAAAGAAAAAAAAGGTAAGAATAAGGGGACTTAGGTGGGTGTAGAGTAGGGAGGGGTGGAGGGAGGGGGACAGGAGGGTGGGCACCAAGGGTGAGTTCATTTAGCTGATACTGAACTTAAGAAGGTTAATTGAGATCTGAATTGAGTCCATGGAGACCAGACGTTAAGAAATCTGCTGTGAGTATTATTGACTCTTGCCGCTAATTTCTCCACGTAGTATAACTGATCTATTTTAAGGTAAAGTTGTTGGGTGGTGGGCGTAATAGTTGAGTTCCATTTAGATGGGATTAGCGTTTTCCCGGCTGCTAGAACATATTGAGCTAGTTTTGAAGCTTTGCTGTCTTGAGGCCAAATCGGAAGATTCAAAAAAAGGTTCTCTGGCTTCAGTGTTACACGTTTACCCAAAAGTGTAAATATGACTTGGGATACTTCTTTCCAGAAAGGACAGATCTGTGGGCATGTCCACCAGATATGAAAATAGCTTCCTTCATTGGTCCCACATCTCCAGCAATTATTAGATGAGGCTCTGTGCCATTTATGTATCTGTTTGGGGGTGACATACCATCTTGTAATAATTTTATAAGAGTTCTCTTGTATGCGGACGCAATTTGAGGGCCCATGAGAGTTTTTATAGATATACTTGATGTGTTGCTCAGTTAGAGGGATCCCTATGTCCTTTTCCCAATGGGCTAAGTATGCTCGTTTCAGGGGTGTATCTATGGTTAATAAGGTTTGGTAAATCGTTGAAAGAATTTTTCGAGGGGGTTCAAATCTGGCACAGAGGACCTCAAAGGGAGTTAGTATTCTGTTCAAATCAATTGGCCGGTTTGGTGGAGAGAAAAGATGGGCCAATTTCCCATGTTGAAGAAAGGTGAGGCCCGATAGGCCTGGAATTTTACGTAGGTCATGTAATGGGAGAAGTGACCCATCTTCAAGCAATTGCTCGATTGATATACGGGCAGCGGATATGGGGAGAGTGTCTATCAAATCGGAGACTCTGGTCAATGGGGAGAAGGATGGAGCCAGGGTTTCACCCCACTTCTTCCAGATTTTTAAGGTAGCTAGCGTAAAATTGTTTTTATGGTCCTTAAGATTTAGTATTTTATTGCGGTTTAATAAGATAGAGCGCAGTGGCATGGGAGACATTGCTTCCTCTACTTGAAGCCATTGTTGTTTTCCTTTATCATTTCTGAACCAGTGGATCGTTCTAGCTAGGTGAGAGGCTTGATAGTATTTGACAATGTCTGGGGCACCCATGCCACCTTTGTCTTTCGGTAGGGTGAGGGTTTGGAAATTAATGCGGGGTTTACATTTTTGCCATATATATTTAAAAAATAATGAGTGGACTTTAGTTAGAAAGGATATGGGTATATGGATTGGGAGCATATTGAAGACGTATATAAATTTGGGGAGAATGAGGCTTTTTAGTATATTTTTTCTTCCAATCCAGGAAAGAAAGGGGTCCTTCCAAGATCTGAGATTGGTGGCTGTAGTTTGGTATAGTTTGTTAAGATTGAGCTCAAATAAATCTTTGTGAGACGCACTTATTTGAATTCCTAGGTAAGTTAAACTTTTGGGTTGCCACGGGAAGGGGAATGTAGATTTGAGTTTCCTCATTATATTGTTTGGTATGCCTAGATTTAACATTTCTGATTTAGTCTCATTTATTTTGAAGTTAGATAGTTTGTGGTTATGGTTTTCAACCTTGTTATTTATCTCCTACTGCTTTCTCATTAACTGAAGAGTATAATGCCAGTCGGTGGGGTGTATACTGCAGAGGAGGAGCTAACTTTTTTATTTGCATAGTGGCAGCCTCCTAGTGGCAGCAGCATACACCCATGGTTCCTGTGTCCCCCAATGGAGGCTCCAAGAAACAGATTTTACGGTAAGCAACCAAAAATCCTGTTATTCAGTATACTTCCTAGACTGGCCCCACAACACTGACTATGGAGGAGAGGGGCCGGTTTTGGGAGATGAGTATCATTTTTTTTAAATTCTATTTCCTATCTCCTTTAGATCGCTACTGGACAAACCCTTAGGGTATGTGCACACGTCAGGATTTCTTCAGGATTTTTTGCGTTTTTTTTTAGGATTTCCCTGATAAAAACGCTATAATACCACATAAAAAAACGCATACATTATGCATCGTATCATTTAGAATGCATTCCGCATTTTTTGTGCAAATGTTGCTTTTTTTCCGCAAAAAAACGCAATCCGGAAAAAGAAGCAATATGTTCATTATTTTTGCGGATTTTTTGCGGATTTCCCATGAAATTGGAGTGTCTGGGAAAAAACGCAAAAATTCCGCAAAAAAAAAAAAACGCGTAAAAAACGTGCAAAAAAAAATCGCATGCGGATTTCTGGCAGAAATGTCTGGATTTTGTCAGGAAGATTTCTGCAAGAAATCCTGACGTGTGCATATACCCTCAAACTAAAGGCTGAAATCTATGTCTTTTTTATTTTATTGGTATCTTTGTTGCTTACACCACTGCACCCAGATATTTCCTGCCGTATATCGCCCTTTGGAGGTCCTGTTCGCCCTACAAGCAGTCAGGTTGCCTACATGGTAGAACACTTTATAACGTGACGTGTCAGGAGATTAGTTGGGGTTTATGAATTTAGAATCTCTAAAATTTTTACAACAAAGGGATTCCCAGCATGTTTTTGTTTTTCTCCCCGTGACGATGATGCAATTGTGTTTCTGCTAGGAGGTGTTTGAATTGCCTAACAAATGTTGATTGAGCTACCCTAGTGTTTACCAAGTTCCAGGTCTAAAGTGGTCAGGTTTTGCTCTGATTTTTATTCTCGCTGCTCCCCTGACCATTCTTTTGTTTTGGGATATTTTTTCTATATTTTTATTTTATTTTTTGTCATAAATCTGACATACAGTTTCAGAAATATAGGCCTTTTTTATTTAGTGATAATTTTCATAGTCTTTACAAGGCGGCAGGGCTCACAAGATAATTATGCAAAACAGGTTACATATGCCCTTAGATAACCCTGGGAGCAACGTCTCCTTGGTAAAGAACATAAACATTGGCATTAGATAAAAAGGCCAGAGATCTGGGACCATATGGTGGATTTAAAAAAGAAGAAATAAAAAAAAAATATATATATATATATATATATATATATATATATATATATATATATACATATATATATATATATATATATATATATATATATATATATATATATATATATATATATATATATATATATATATATATAATGATTTTTTTTTCCCTTGGTTCCATAAAATTAGATCAAAAACGGACATGTGTAGAACTTCTTTTGGTCCTCGAAAATCACGGATATGTGAATGGCCCCATAGTGTATCACGGGTATGAGTGCTATCCGTGAAAACCACAAGTTGTACTCGTACGCGACAATCAGACGTCTGAATGAGGCCTGAGTGCGTGTGAGATTTTAGTGATATTTTTAACAACTTGGTAGCTTTTCATTCGTAGGTACCATGTGCTGTGTCCACGTGTGTAGCCAAAATGTAACAGTTGTCTGTTCATTTTTCGCAGGGAACAAATGGATCGCAGCTCTGGGACACGGCATTTGCAATACAGGCATATTTAGAGGTAAAGTATGTGAACTACAAGCAGTTGTGCCTCATCTCGGGGACATTTTGTAAGATTTAATTTATTTTATTTACATTAGTGAAAAAAAACATGAAAAAAAATTACAATAAAGCCCATATTTTTTTTTTCATATCAGTTTCTATAATTTGTTTCAGTATGTTTTTATTGTTTTGTTTTTTTTATTTTTTTTGCCGTCTGTCTACAGGCTGGAGCACACCGGAAAAAACTATTTGAGAAAACATTGGAGAAGGCGCATGAATTTCTTCGTATTACACAGGTGACGTTTTGGAAAATGTTAAAAGGAGCTTGAAGAGATGTGAACACTATATACATCTTTTGAACATTTTTTTTTTTATTTTTGCAGTTGATTATTTCATTAAAATGTTTTGCCTTTCGATTTGTAGAGCTTGCAGGTTATGCTGCTCTTTTTTGTCTTCATTAGTTCAGATGAGATGATGAATCTTGAAGCTAATCTTAGCTTTTATATATATATATGTGTATATATATATATATATATATATATATATATATATACACACAAATAAAATTAACATAAATGAAGAATCTGAGCTTAGATTAGCTTCGGCACAGGTCACAGAGCTTACATGATGCAATGAGAAAAGTATGCTATCGAGCAGCGTGCACTGTTCTGTATTACATGCAAGCTCTACAAGTTACACAGTAGTACATTTTTAATAACCGACAACTGCAAGCCTGTTCTTTTTATTTATTGTGGCATCCCAGGAGTCATACGTTGTGGTTTTTGGGTGACAAAGTCAGATGAGGGCTTGTTTTTTTTCTGTGATCAGTTGTGTTTGTCAGTCACATACACATAATATATGATTAATTTCTTTATGTTGCAGATACCTGATAACCCACCAGAGTACAAGAAATTCTACAGACAGATGAACAAGGTGGGTATATATTATAAAGGAGTGTTCATGGTCATCTGTAGGTTTCCTGAGGGGGCAGGTGTATTTACCATACAAATTATATGACCGTACATCATTCTTCCTAACAAGTGACTCTTTTAGAAACGCAGTATCCGATATCTTGTTTTCCTTTGAGTATTTTCAGTACTATGACTTTTTGTTGTAATCCAGGGCGGATTCCCATTCAGCACTCGGGACTGTGGTTGGGTTGTAGCAGATTGTACTGCGGAGGGGCTGAAGTCTGCAATGCTGCTCCAAGAAAACTGCTCTTTCTTATCTGACCATATTCCGAGGAGCAGATTACGGGATGCCGTCGATGTGGTAAGAAACGTTCAGCCGTGTATGTGGGAATTGGTGGTCTTCTGTGATGTAACTTGATAATTTCGATGTGCTGTAGCTACTTAGTATGAAGAATTCTGATGGCGGATTTGCTACCTATGAAACCAAACGAGGTGGCCGCTTGTTGGAAAGGCTCAATCCCTCTGAAGTGTTTGGTACGTACATAGTAATGTAATAAATACATCCTGATGAGGAGCATGGAGATCACATTCAATGCTTTCACTCACTGCAGGCGATATTATGATTGACTACACCTATGTCGAGTGCACATCTGCTGCAATGCAAGCCTTGAAACATTACCAAGCCTGGGACCCGGACTACAGAGCACATGAAATCGGGTAATTTCTCAGACCTTCTTCTTCAAAGGCAATGTTACATATTCCTGATGTTCAGAAAATTATTTACTTTATATAAATTTGCCTTTCGGATTTGTATGGCAAACTCATTTAAAGGGGTTGTGTGGTCAGAAGATATTGATGCCCTATCCTCTTGACTAGGAGCTGTTCTGCAGTACCTGGCAGTGGCTGCTATACGGAGAATGAAGCTGATCAGTTTGGGTCCTGGGTATCTGCCCACCACCGATCTGATATTGATGGCCTAGCCAAAGGAAAAGTCATCAGTATCTTAAGATTAGAAAACCTCTTTCAGGTTTTTTCATCTTAAAGCACCTTCCAATAATATATTATAAATGCATGACCGTTTGTAAATGATCGAATTCTGGTATTACCGCTGCACTGGCACTTTTAGGTCTGTGACATTGCATCCACAGTACTGTTCTTCTTGTCCAGAATTCCCTTTCCAGCAGGGAAAGCAAATGGCCCTCATATAGAAAGGAGTTCTTTTTCAAAACTATGATAGGCAACTGCACTGATTTTCTTATCGGGACTTTTCTCCTTTTTTTTTTGTTTACTTAGGGAAACTCTCAAACAAGGCCTGGATTACTGTCGCAGGGTTCAGCGTAAAGATGGATCCTGGGAAGGGTAAGTATTCTAGAACTGTGTTATCATTTAGACTTTTGAACTTTTGGTAAAATCCTTCTCTCGATGAATACCTTAAGGAGCGCAGAACCTTGGGCGTAGAACCTTCCAGTAGTAGGCAGAAAAGAAGCCTTGGCTCTGTCTGGTGGGCTAACTGGCCAGCTGAGGTTTGTGCCAAAAGCAGCAAGAGAGCAAAAAAAAAAAATGTGTAAAAGTAGAACCAACATGATCTGAACTCGGGGAAGAGAGCCATGTGCAAAGGGGTCGGAAATCAACTCTGGAGAGCAGTAAAATATGTATAGGGTGGGACTGGTGTGCCCTAGTGTAGTCAACAGCAAAGGGGTTTTACAAGAAGTGTAAAGGTTTAATTTTCTCCGTAATAGCAATGGACCTGTTGGGAGGATAATGGTTTTTGTAGCAGAAAATTTGCATTAAAAAGCTGCCGTGTGAGCACGCTGCCCTCCACATGTTCTCTTGTGTGGCGCTTTCCACATCACCCCCACCAGTTTACTTTTTATTCTACCTAATATCAGCCTCCTAATGACAGATCCTGAACCAATGATGCTGGGTCCCCAATGCTAAGGACAAGAAATGTTGTTGTTTTTTCTTAGTTTAATATATTCTTCTATTTCTCCCCGTTGTCCAGGTCCTGGGGTGTGTGCTTTACATATGGCATATGGTTTGGACTGGAGGCCTTTGCTTGCATGGGATATAAGTACTCAGATGGGTGAGTGTCATCAAGGAGCCGACACGTAGATGCAAAACAATGTCTGATGTTAGTTGTTGAGTTGTGTGCAGTCGTTGGGATTAAGGTTGTGCAAGGGGATATTATTAGTTAAAATGATTACTTTTTTATCTACTATCACTCCAAAAAAATTACAACTTGAGGGTGAAGAGGTTGACCCTGACTTTTATTTTCTTCAGTTGTCCTAAATGGGTATTCCCATCTCTAAGATCCTTTCCCAATATCTAGTAGGTGTAGTACTAATATTATCAAATACCTCCAACTAGAAATGTAGAATAGTTCTTCTGATTCGCTATGTCTCTTACCTCATGTGCAGGGCATTGCAGTAGCTTAGATATCCATGGTTACAACCACTGGCGTAGTGATAGTTGCTACTGGTCGTAACCATGGATACCTAAGCTATACCCTGCACATGAGGTAAGGGACATGACTAATCAGAAGAACTCTACTGAATTTCTAATTGGAGGTATTTGCTAATATTATTATTATTGCACCTGCTACATATTGGGATAGGATCTTGGATATGGGAATGCCACTTTAGCTCTAACAGGCATTTATGTTACCTAGAAACAAAGAAAAACTTAGCAGAGGAAGTTATTGCTGGCATTTGTGAAATGAATTGATTTCTACTAATCCGCCTTGTTGTGTCCTACACCATTCAGTTGCCCGGAGGTCACCCGTGCCTGCGATTTTCTTCTCTCTCACCAAATGGAAGATGGAGGCTGGGGGGAGGACTTTGAATCATGTGAAGAGAGAAGATATGTTCAGAGTGCCAGCTCTCAGCTACACAACACCTGCTGGGCACTGCTGGCTCTGATGGCCGTCAGGTACGACCACTTTTATGGCGACTGGTGCTGGATGTTCTCTTTGCACTGAGGTTTACAAAAGCTGACTGTGCATGTTCCCGGAAATATGGGGCCGGTTCTCGCTGTAGAGCACAATCTGCATTCACACATCCACGTGTCAAGGTCCAAGCATGGATCCATGGACTGTTCACGGGTCTCCTGGCCCAAACTTGGCAGCCTCAAATATGCTTATGACGCTGTCAAGTTCGGATCAGGAGACCCGTGGACAGTCCATGGATTACGGCCCGTGCTCAGACCGTGACGTACGGATGTGTGAATGCGACATGCTTTTTATGTGCTGTACTGATTACAGGGTCGGGCTGTGTGATAGAAGCTTTCTGTTGAGCTTGCTGATCTTTTGCAGGTTTCCCAATGTTGGTGTTTTGGAGAGAGGAGTAAAACTGCTACTGGAGAAGCAGCTCAGCAACGGAGACTGGCCTCAGGTACAGCAAAATATAGAAACACATAAAATAGATTTATATCAAAGAACCTAAAAATGCTTTCATTGTTAAAAAAAAAAAAAAATATAACAAAAATCAGTAATTTATAGAAGCCTTGGTTTGATTCCTCTGTGACTCAAAATAGCCCCCAAATAATGAGGAGTATTTTCTTGAGATACAGTATGGGATATTTGGTGCCTGACATGGGGGGGGTCTTATGGTTTTGGGTAAGATATTAGACCCACAGTATGTTAAGCGCAGAGTTACCATTGCCAGACAGTGTTAATGAGAAATGCTCTTTGTTCTATGATGTAACCTTGTTATGTTGGAAAATCCTCTATAAAATTAATTAAAAAAAAATATGATGGTGCAGGGTTAAAGCTTCTGCTCATAGGATGAGCGTGTTCTGTCTCCAGGTATCAAATGCAAACCCTGTGGAGAAGACAGAAGTGGTTTATTACTGCATTTGTCTTCTTTTTCACTGGCTACATAGCTCTCAATGACCGCTGTGTAGCGTGCCGAAGCATTGGCACTGCTGACCAGTAGAGTGCACTGTCAGTCATTACATGTCTTACGCTGGTAACAGCATTTAACATGTTAACAGCCGTGGGTGGATTGCGATTCCACCCGCGGCTATTAGGGGCTCATGCCAGCTGATGAAATTAGGTAGTCCAACCACGCCCCCACCCAGGGGCGGACACAGACAGCTTGGGGCCCCTGTGCAGGAAATGTGTCTGGGCCCCCCCTCTTATAAAGGCGACAAAGCTACATTATATATATATATATATATATATATATATATATATATATATATATATATATATATACAGTATATATATAGCTCCACACACATACATGTATATATATTAAATAGTCTCCTTTATTATGTATATTGCCGTCCCTTATTATACAGTGCCCTCTCCTATTATGTACTGCACTGTCCCTTACATATTGGATTTTATAGAGCCCTGTGTTTTTATTACATACCGTCCTGTCTTGTTAGCTGTAAAATGCAATGATGGCTGATGGAGCATAAGAAAGCTTCTTTTCTAAAGGAGGAGCTGATGGACTGGTAGTCTGGTCACCGGCTCCTCCATCAGTAGCCATTTTATATCTAACAAGAGAGGGGACCATGTAGTAAAAGAAGGCGCTGTGAATAACAAAAATATCAAGAATACACTATGTAAGAGACTGCACTGTACATAACAGCAGAGGAAGCTATATAATAAAGGAGGGCATCATACATAGCTAGAGAGGATGGTACGTAATAAGGGACGGTGTTATACATAACAGAAGAGGAAACTATGTAACTAAGGATGGTTTTATACATAATGAGTACACTATATACTAAGGGACTGTGCTATACATAAGTGAGTACACTTTATACTAAGGGACTGTGTTAGACATAATAATCGATAATACCGTCTTCCTCCACCTCCCCCTGATCCTAAATCCATTATAAATCCCCCTTCCTCCCATCCAAATCCCCCTTCCTCTCACCCCAGTCCCCCACATCCCTCATTGTCCTCCTCCCCACGCATCCCATTATTGCCCTCTTCCCCACCTCCTTAATTGCCCTCTTCACCACCTCCATTATTGCTTTCTCCCCACCACCCCATTATTGCCCATTCCATCACCTCCATCATTGCCTCCTCCCCACCACCCCATCATTGTCTTTTCCACTGCCACCATCATTTCCTCCTCCCCACCACCCCATCATTAAACATTCCAGGACCTCCATCATTTCCTTCTCCCCACCATCCCATTATTGCCCTTTCTACCACCCCCATAATTGCTTTCTCCCCCACCACCCCTATCATTGCCCTCTCCGTCAACCCAATCATTGCCTTCTGCCCCATCATTGCCTTCTCCATCAACCCTTCCTGCATGAAGGCAGGAAGACAACATATGATGTATGCAGTATGTCATATTTCGTTAAGGGCTTATACAGTCTGGGGAGACTTTTCAAAACTAGTAGTAGGCAAAATGATGTAGCTGCCTACAGTATATCAATGCATCAGTGTATAACTATATATATGAAGTGCACTCATAGTACATACCTATATAATAAAATGCATACATATACTGTAGAATATGCCCATGTATAAAAAACACCTGTGTCTACTGCATATGTGACATACTATACATTAATGTATAAGGGTATGGTTCCACGGTCAGGAATCGGCAAAGCTTTGGATGCAGCACATGTCCGCTCAGTCCAAAGCGCTGCCGGCTTTTGTACGAGTGATGATTCCGCATGTGTTCATTGAACACATGCGGAATCACCGCATCCTATACAGTGGACTGTGATATTTATCTTGCGGAGACTGAGCGTCTCCGCAAGATAAATAGACATGCTACGGTCTAGAAAGATGCGCCGCATGTTCGTCTCCGCAGGGAAGCTGCGGGTGCCGCTGCTTACATAGTAGACATTGGATTCCTTGAAATCTCATGCACTATGCTGTAACATCCGGCTGCTGCGGATTGGATGCTGCGGATGTACACAGCGTCCAATCCGCAGAGTTTACCGACAGTGGAAACATACCCTTATATGTGTCTATGTATTGTACCTGTGTGTTTAATGCAACAGATACAGTATATGTGAAAAAGTCTTCACTGGGGGATGGGCTCAGGGGTCAGTCCCAGCCTGGATCTGATACTGCAGTGATGACTGGAGTCCCGTCAGAGAATAGACCCAGTGATTTAGTGACTGTGTTCCCGAGTTCTGAGCTCTCTGGTCCCTGCTGTGTGTGGATGAAAATCCTGCACTGACCAGAGAACACAAAGCTCCGGGGTCACAGTCAGTAAATCACTGCTTCTAGTCTCTGACTGCAGCCCCTGCCTCCCCTCTTTACTCTGCAAACAATCCGTCACATTCAGACCGTTCTTTACCTCCTGTTCAGGGGGTGATTGAGGTCCTGCACACAGCTGCAGCTTCCTTCCAGGCATGAGTGTGCAGACGCCGTTCTGCACAGGCTGGAAGTGTGTGCAGGGAGAAGGGGATGATCTAACAACAAGCACCAGACAGGAGGAGCAGCTGTGAAGAAGACAGGAGATGTCTCACCTCTGCGCACGGATCCTATCCTGAAGCTGCACGCCGGCAGCTTCCTGTCTCGCACAGACAGCCGCAGCGCGGAATGATGATGTCATTCAGCCGCTGCTGTCTGTGTGAGAAAGGAAGCAGGATGGATTCATTCCCTGCAGAGATCCGTTGCCATTTTCTCTTGCAGGCAGCGGAGCTGCAGGGATTGCTCCCTGCCTGCCGCACATGAGGGCAATCTGGCCAGGGGGCCCCCGGAGCCTCGGGGACGGATAGACTGGCCAGATTGCCCTCTATATTAGCCGCTCTGCAGGGGCCCCCCAGAGCCTCCGGGCCCCGGTGCAGCTGCACCGGTTGAACCGGCGGTATGTCCGCCCATGCCCCCACCACTGACTGGTATCTTTCTGCCTATGCACAGTGTACATAGAAAGCTGACAATTAGTGGTGTGGCCGAGGTTATACAGAGCTCAGGATTCAGAGATCTACAGCAGAGAAAACTGATTTTATCAGAACTCCTGCACCCAGTAAAGTAAGTGGTGGAATCAGGGTCTCTGCCCCTACATCATGCTGCTGTCAGTTGGGATAGCAAAAACCTGGTGACAGATTCCCTTTAAGGCCTGGTCATTAAGGGGTTAAACATGCTCGGATTCAATCCGTCACTTATGAACTCCCCTTTACCCACAGAAACCTGTAATAATACATCTTATATTTTCTTTCCAGGAAAATATATCAGGTGTCTTTAACAAGAGCTGTGCGATCAGCTACACTTCATACCGAAATGTATTCCCCATATGGACACTTGGTCGTTTTTCCCATCTTCACCCAGAGAATCCCGTGGCCGGAGTTCATAAGAGCCGGCATGGCTGAAGGAAGGCAAATAACAGTATGAAGAAATGTCCTGGCTGCTGCCCTGCTGATATTCTTCTAAGAATTAACAGATTAATTTTCCAATTTTATTTTTTGTAGAATGATCATTTCCCGGTTCTGAGTTCCTTGGTGTGCGCAGTAGATAATTTAGGGTAATATGGGTGTTATTTCAGTTTTAGGCATTTCAGTAATTTAAATTAAATGAAGGCTCTGAGATATGTTTTTCATGTAAAACCAGAACTTGAGAACTGAGCACCGAGGATGATATAATGTAATTACTTGAAACAAGAAAAGTAATGATACAAGTGAATATATCTATGAATAAACTAGATGGTGGCCCGATTCTAACGCATCGGGTATTCTAGAATATGCATGTCCAGTTAGTATATTGCCCAGCCACGTAGTATATTGCCGAGGCACGTATGTCACAGGTCCAAAAAATAAAAAATAAACATACTCACCTAACGATCCGAGGGGCCCTTGTAGTGTATCATACTCACCATTCTTGTCGCTGCTCCTATGCGTCCTGTGTCTCCTCTTCCTGGGATCCTCTTTCTGTGCAGATGGTAGTGCTCGGCTTCAGGAAAATGGCCGCGGGATGCTGCGCGTGCGAAGATCGAGATCGCGGCGGCCATTTTCCTGAAGCCGAGTTCCATTGCAAGTGCCAGGGCTGGTGGGAGCAGGACCTATGAAGACGTCGCGGTCACGTGACCGTGACGTTACGGCAGGTCATTGCCGCACACCAGCCCTGGGACGGGACCTCACCGCAAGCTGACGCTTGTAATGGAGCGGTCCGGGGAGCGTGGCGAGGAGCGAGAAAGGCGGCGGATTGTGAGTATACAGGTTTTTTTTTTAAATTTATTATTTTTAACATTACATTTTGTACTATTGATGCCGCATAGGCAGCGTCAATAGTACAAAGTTGGGGACACACGGTTAATAGCAGCGGTAACGGAGTGCGTTACCCGCGGCATAACGCGGTCCGTTACCGCCGGCATTAACCCTGTGTGAGCGGTGTATGCGGGCGCCGGGCAGTGAGTGCGGGGAGTAAGCGGCCATTTTTTTCTGGACTGTGCGCGTCGCTGATTGGTCGCGGCAGCCATGACAGGCAGCTGCCGAGACCAGTCAGCGAACGAATAACCGTTACAGAAAGACGGAAGTACCCTTAGGCAATTATATAGTAGACTAGATGGCAGCCCGATTCTAAAGAATCGGGAGTCTAGAATCCATATATACTTTATTTATTCAAATGTAAGAATAATTTGGTGGGCGGGGACCCTCGGCCTCCGATTTGGTTGGCGGAGCCCCACGGCCTCCGATTTGGTGGGCGGGGTCCCTCTGCCTCCGCTTTGGTGGGCGGGGCCGCTCGGCCTTCGATTTGGTGGGCGGGGCTCCTCGGCCTCCGATTTGGTTGGTGGGGCCCCTCGGCCTCCGATTTGGTGGGCGGGGACCCTCGGCCTCCGATTTGGTGTGTGCTCTGCCTGGGGCCCCATAAGCTGCCTGGAGCCACTGTGCTCTGCCTGGGACCCCATAAGCTGCCTGGGGCCCCTGTGCTCTGCCTGGGGCCCCATATGCTGCCTGGGGCCCCTGTGCTCTGCCTGGGGCCCCATATGCTGCCTGGGGCCCCTGTGCTCTGCCTGGGGCCACTGTGCTCTGCCTGGGGCCCCATAGGCTGCCTGGGGCCCCTGTGCTCTGCCTGGGACCACTGTGCTCTGCCTGGGGCCCCATATGCTGCCTGGGGCCCCTGTGCTCTGCCTGGGGCCACTGTGCTCTGCCTGGGGCCCCTGTGCTCTGCCTGGGTGTAGGACACTGGTGACGTCACTTATGTCCGGACATTAGCTCCGGACATTAGCTCCGGACATTATCTCCGGACATTATCTCCGGACATTAGCTCCGGACAAAGCCACGGAAGTTGGCACAAATTGCAGGAAGTAGTATTCTAGGCAATTATATATTAGATAAGGATTTTACAATACTAGTTCTGTTTTATGCTGAATACATGAAGTGTCTATTGGGCCAGTCTCACACGTCCAGATAATTCCGGTACCGGAAAAATCGGTACCGGAGTTATCCGTGTCCGTGTGCTCATGTGGCACATCAGTGTGGCACACAGGTGGCAGCCATGTGCCGCCCGTGTGCCGACTAAGGACCACACGGACCGTGCAGGAGACAGCGCTAGAGTTAAGCGCTGTCCCCCCTGCGTGTGGTGCTGAAGCCGGCATTCATTCCTTCTCCCCAGCATCGTTCGCTGGAGAGAAGGAATTAAAAATCTAGGGTTTTTTTATTTTTTTTGTGTTTAAAATAGTTTTGTCAGCGCCACCCCTAGGACTGGAAGTAGTACTCTGCCGGGAGGAATAAAGGTAATTTTCTATTCGCCACGACAGCACCCACTGAGAGAGGGGATCCGCCCCTGGGAACAGGAAACCTACAGAGAGATAAAAGGGGCGGCCCCCCCTCGCTCCTCAGTTGGTTTCCTGTTCCTAGACGGGAACCCACAGAGAAGACTCTATGGAGTATGAAGAGGAAAAACCCGCCTGGACTGCCGCCTGTACGACTCTGCTGAGCGGCAGGGGCTCCAGAGCGGGTAGAACAGAGACGGGGGATGATCCTGTGGACCCCTCGTCTGCTGATGCTGTCAACAGTCTCCCTGCTGGGACACTGTTGTATGGGCCACCAATGATGCGGAGCGGCACCTACCTCGTCCGGCCCGGGGTCCTGGGCAGGTAAGAGGATATACTCCTAAGAAATATGGAGCTGCGGTGGTGCTGGCGTCTCCCCGGTGGTTGGTTCCCCTCCTGGTGCTCCGGAGCGGAGATACTGAATGTCTGACATGGCTGCAGGTGCGGCGTCTTCCAGCATGTAGCAGGGACGCCGGCGCATGCGCAGTAGCATCGGCGTCCCGGAAATGCTTAGTGGAACTTCCGGGGTCGCGAGGTCAGCCTGGGCTCGGCTATAGGCGCCATTGCGGTTGCCAGTAATTACTACAAGCATCTGCGGCTGGAGAAGGAGACTGCGGGCCACACACCTGGACTAATCGCTAATCTCCTCTATGGTCAGGTACAAAAAAAAAAAAAAAAAAAAGGGGGGAGTGCTTTCTCAGCTGTGAAGCACAGGCGGTGCTATATAAGGCAGTTTAGAGCTCTCCTGGTTGCGCAACATGTCGTCCCAGGAGGATATCGAGCGCCCACTGGAGGATTTAATCCTGCCTAGTGGTGATGCTAAAGAGAAAGGCAGTGGACACTCAAAGAGAAGTGACTCCGCTGAGAAATCTGTGAAAAAGTCAGGCCGCTCTGCACCGAAAGCTGATCGTACAACCCGGCAGACGGTATTTAACCTTACTCCTGGGTAAATGTGTAGCTGGCTTTATGGGGGCTAATGGTAGTTCTCCTACTTCTATCTTATAGGGTAAGCGGACGGAGAAATCTAGGCACAAGCAGTGTGCGATGTGTATTGAGCCCCTGCCGGACTCCTATATTAAAAAATTATGTCAGAGTTGCATAGATTACACCTTGCAGCAGGAGAGTTCGGTCAGGATGAAGGAGATTCGTCTCATGATCAGGGAAGAGCTTCAGTCCTTGGGAGGTAGTCCGGCGGTGAATGTTGAGAAAAGAACCAGGAAGGCGCCTTCACCTGCAGCAGACACGTCAGCAGAAAGTGGGGAGGTCAGCTCAGACGTTTCTCAGAAATCAGGCTCCTCGGATGAGGAGGATTACGTCTGTTTCCCCACGGACAGTGTTAATAATCTGATTAAGTCAGTGAGAGGTACTATGGGGGTAGCAGAGTCTAAGGAACCTCTGACACCTCAGGACGCTATGTTTGCTGGTCTTTCACAGAAAAAAGGCCATGTGTTTCCAGTGAATCAGGCCATCAAGGACCTGGTTAAACGGGAATGGAGTAAGGGACAAAAGGGGTTCGTGCCAGTCTCGTGTAAAAGGCGGTACCCCTTTGATGATGAGGACTTGACCACTTGGTCCAAAGTACCTAAAGTGGATGCGGCGGTGGCATCCACCTCCCGCCGTTCTTCCCTGCCGGTTGAAGATGCAGGTTCCTTATCAGATCCTATGGACAGGAAATCTGACACAATACTTAAAAAGTCATGGGAAGCCTGTGTAACGGCCTTTAAACCTGCAATTGCAGCCACTTCTACTAGCAGGTCTATGCTAGTTTGGCTTGACCAGCTGGACCAAAACATTAAAACCGGAGTATCCAGGGAAAAATTGCGCTCCGCTATTCCTTTAATTAAGGGGGCTGCGGCATTTATTTCTGATGCCTCTATTGACTCACTCCGTCTAGCGGCCAGAACGGCCAGTCTTACTAACACGGCTCGTAGAGCCTTATGGCTAAAAAACTGGAAAGGAGATGCCCAGTCCAGGTCTAAATTGTGTGCCATACCCTGTCAGGGTGAGTACCTCTTCGGAACAGTATTAGACGAAATACTCACTAAGGCGGGTGAAAGGAAGAAGGGGTTCCCTAATCCCTTTATTCCTTCTTACAGAAGGGCGTTCAGGAAGCCACCATTCGGCAAGAAGGGAGGCTTTAAAGACCGATGGAATAATAATAAAGAATTCAAAAAAGGAAATCTATTCAATAAACGTCCCTTTAAGCCAGCGGATAAATTCCGTTGACCCGGTTCTGCCAGTGGGAGCTAGACTTCTACACTTTGCAGAGCAATGGAAGGAAATAACGGTCAATCCGTGGGCCATCAATTTAGTTTCTTCAGGCCTCGCTTTAGATTTCATCCAAACACCTCCGGATTCCTTCCTTCTTACATCCTTAAAATCTAGGCCTCAGCAGGAGGCCCTTGAAACGGAAATTAAATCCCTCATATCCAAACATGTATTAATAAAAGTACCACCATCCCAGATAGGGAAGGGCTTCTACTCCCCCTTATTTCTAATTTCTAAGCCGGACGGCTCTTTCAGAACCATAATCAATTTGAGAAAATTAAATTCCTTTATAAAACCCAGAACATTTAAAATGGAATCTATTCGTTCAGCTATTAAAAATTTGTTTCCAAATTGTTACATGGTAGTATTGGATCTTAAGGATGCTTACTACCATCTCCCCATACACCAGTTACACCAAAAATTTCTCCGGGTAGCAGTGGTTATAGAGGGGCAGGTCTGTCACCTACAATACCGGGCTATGCCATTTGGTTTATCCATGGCTCCAAGGGTTTTTACCAAATTACTATCAGAGGTAATGTCCTTCCTACGAGTAAGGGACACACTAGTAATTCCGTATCTAGATGACCTGTTGATTGTAGGTAGAGATTCCCTACAGTGTGAGAGGAGGTTGGGGGAAGTAGTATTTTCTTTGCAAAAACTGGGCTGGATTATAAACTGGGAAAAATCCAGGCTCCAGCCTGTGACATGTCAGAAATTTCTGGGGCTCCTATTGGACTCAGTTGACCAGATATGTAGGCTTCCTGATGAGAAAAAGACCACCATAATACATAAAGTGAGTATAGCCATCAGTAAGCGTAGTATGTCATTGAGGAATGCCATGTCTTTATTAGGTTCCCTGACTTCCTGTCTTCCCGCTGTCCAATGGGCGCAATTCCACACTAGACAGCTACAGAAATTTGTATTACAAGAGGACATTAGGAGGGAAGGAAAGCTGGATGACACAGTCGTTCTAACGTCAGATGTAATACACTCCCTTGCATGGTGGTTAGATTGGGACAATCTATCTAAGGGAGTTTTATGGGTTATCACTTCATCCGCTAACGTTACCACGGACGCTAGTCCCGATGGCTGGGGAGCACACTTTCAGGATCAGGTAGCCCAGGGTCTCTGGTCTTATGCAGAGCTTGAGAATTCCTCTAATGTAAAAGAGTTGAAGGCTATATTTTATTCCCTGCTCCACTTTCTCCCTCAGCTGAGAGGCTCTCACACAAGGGTCTTCTCCGACAACACAACCGCAGTGGCCTATCTGAACCGTCAAGGAGGTACTCGGTCAGAAAATCTTATGGGAGTTGCTTCAGACATCATGGAGCTAGCCGAAGGTCACCTACTATCCTTGTCGGCAGTTCATATCAGAGGCATAGACAATCTTCGTGCAGACTTCCTCAGCCGCCACACTCTGCATCAGGGGGAATGGATGCTCAACAGGAAAGTGTTCAAGTTAATAACAGCCAAATGGGGTGTACCCCAGATAGACTTGTTCTCCACACGAGCAAACCGTCAGGTGAGGATGTTCGCCTCTCTATGCAGAGAGGACAATCCGGACATATTCGATGCCCTCCATATAACATGGGCATTCGACCTAGCCTATGCATTCCCTCCATGGAATCTACTGCCAGTGGTCATAAGAAAGATAAGGGAAGAAGGAGCAAGAGTCCTTCTGATAGCCCCATTCTGGCCCAAGAGGCCATGGTTTTCGTGGCTCAGAGCGATGTCAATTTCAGACCCCTGGATTCTGCCTCAGACCAAAGACCTTCTATCTCAGGGGCCGTTCCTACATCCTCAAGTGAAAGGAATGAACTTGACTGTCTGGAATTTGAGAGGCAATTACTAGAGCTTAGAGGGTTCTCTAGGGGGCTAATAAATACCCTCATGAGGAGTAGAAAGCCTTCCACTACCAGAATTTATGTTAGGATTTGGAAGAAATTTCTTGAATTCCATACTGCACAACTCTCTTCGGAAGTTCCTATATTCTCAATATTAGAATTTCTACAGAAGGGTCTGGACTTGGGACTCTCGGTTAGCACATTAAAAGTCCAAATTTCGGCTCTAGGAGCTCTATTTAATTCCGATATTGCAGGCAATAGATGGATATCTAGGTTTATTTCTGCTTGCGAGAGATCAAAACCTATTAGAGTACCACAGATTCCTCAGTGGGATCTGACGTTAGTCCTGGATGCATTGACACAAAGCCCTTTTGAACCGCTTCAGACAGCCTCTTTGAAGCATGTCTCATTAAAAACGATATTACTAGTGGCATTAGTATCTGCCAGAAGGGTGAGTGATCTCCATGCCTTATCAGTAGATCCTCCATTCCTATCAGTGACTTCTGACAGAATAGTTTTAAAAACAGATCCATGTTATCTCCCTAAGGTAGCCACTAGTTTTCATAGGTCTCAGGAGATCTTGTTACCTACCTTTTATGAGAACCACTCGACTCCAGAAGAAGCTAGGCTTCATACCCTAGATGTTAAAAGAGCTATTCTAACCTATATAGAAAGAACTAGGGACTGGAGGGAGAGTAGGTCTCTCTTTGTGTCTTTCCAGGGGAAAAACAAAGGATCCAGAGTCACAAAGTGCACACTGTCGCGCTGGATCCGGGATGCTATAATCTTGGCGTACAAATCTAAGGGAAGAGATCCTCCTCTGCATATCGGAGCACACTCCACTAGGGCCGTGTCGACTTCCTGGGCAGAAAGAGCGAACGTGCCAATACACCTTATATGTAAGGCTGCAACTTGGTCTTCGCCTAATACCTTCTATAAGCACTATAGACTAGACCTATCTGCTGCTTCTGATCTAACCTTTGGGGTTTCGGTTCTTGACTCAGTTAACCCACCCAATCTATAATCTCTGTAAATCTCTCAGTGGGTGCTGTCGTGGCGAATAGAAAATATCGGATTACGTACCGGTAATGCTCTTTTATAGAGCCCACGACAGCACCCATTCGATTCCCTCCCTTTTCTTTATTTAGTTGCACGTGGTGTCTTGTAGGGAGATGTATATAATAGAGTAAGAGGCTATGAAGTTGTAAATATGTATATATAACTGAACCTGTTGAACTAATAAGCCTGGCGGCGGTTCCTCCTTATTCTCTGTAAAACAACTGAGGAGCGAGGGGGGGCCGCCCCTTTTATCTCTCTGTAGGTTTCCTGTTCCCAGGGGCGGATCCCCTCTCTCAGTGGGTGCTGTCGTGGGCTCTATAAAAGAGCATTACCGGTACGTAATCCGATATTTCCTCCTGGCTGGGGGCTCTCAGTGTCGGCGCTACACGGTTTCAAAACACCATTAACCTGCAGTTTATCCCCATATGTGCTGGTAAGTAGCATTATTTTACATGACCGGTTCCCACTTAACAAGGGGTTGGTCAAGTAGTAGTAGTGTTTTCCCCTTTAATTAAGACTTTGAGGTTGATATTGTCATAGTAAGTGTTTTGAACCTATGTACAAACTCTTATTAAAAGGGTTATCCGGGATTAGAGAAACAAGGCAGTTGTCTTTCAGAAACGGCGCCACCCCTGACTTTGGTTTCTGTCGGGTATTGCAGCTTTGCCCCGTTGAGTTGAATGGAGCTGATTTGCAATAACTGCACAACCATGATCAATGATTCATCGCCCCTGGGTGTCTTCTTCATGGTTTGATAGCTAACGGTAGGCAAGTGGACATTTTTTCAAACCATGCACAAAACTTCCCATCCTTTCTCAATTCAGAATTTTCCAAACTTGTTTGTATTTTTTCTTTTTAATAATTAAAAACATTGAAACCGGCTTTGTACATTTTAATAAAATACGTAATACGACCAATTGCTTTATTTGTATCTCCGTACAGTCGTTTGGCTTCTCTTATTATATTTGCGCACATTGTCAGAGGTATCTCTTGAGAATGACGACAGCAGCTCTCTCCGGTGATTCTCCTAGTAGATGTTACTGCATTAAATGAGAATAACGCTGTGTGGTCGACAGGATTCCTACATAAATTGCTCCGTGCTAAATCAAAAAGTTATTTCCTGGCTGAGCAAGTGATTTTCTAAAAGAAAATATTATTGAAAGAAAAAAAAAAGTAAATATTTCTGTACATATAATACATCATAATTAGTATTCAATTAGTATTCAATTAATATTACTAAATGCAGGGATTGCCTAACGAACAGATAATCCCTGCATGTGTTGCTGTTGTCAAAAGCCCCGAGACATGCAGCCGCGGGACTCCAACATAGTATTTGAGCAGGCAGAAGACACTCAGCACCCGAGCATGCTCAGATAACACCTTTTCCAGGACGTCCCCCTGACAGCACGCTGGAGGACGTCCTCCTCCTCCTTGCAGGGACAGGAAATACAACACGAGAGGTTAAAAGGTCCCACTCCACCCCCTTTCCCTCAGTGTTTTTTCCTGTCCCTGCATGGAGGGACACACGAGAGCAGAGCAGCGCGGAGCAGCGCAGAAACTTACCATTCCGGAGGGCCCGGGGGATCGTGCGGCGATGCCAATATCTTTCCCCCGCGACGGTGGCCCGAGGCAGAAACTCCCCGGTGGGGAGTCCCTCTGCCTAGAGACCAGTCGAGCGGACGAGCTCCTGGGTGAGAGCCGCTTCCTCCCGGTGGGAGGCTCTCGGCTCGGGCGCCAGGCCAGCAAGAAGCGCCACAGGTCAGAAGATCCGGCAGCGGTTTGCGTTCCACGAGGTGGAACGCGGAATTAGGTCGTACAGCACTTCCGGTGGCGTCTCGAGGTAAGGTGACGTCACATCCGGGGGGAGGCGATGCACTCGGCGTGCGTTCCACTGGGTGGAACGCGGAAGTACGCGTACATAAACCCGGAGGTACTGCAATAGAGCGCCGGTTTTCCTCTGTATGAAGGAGGATAAGGCGCAAGATTGTTTTGAGGGACGGCAGGACACGATACAGCGGTAGTCCGGGCCAGCCAGCATATTGAACCGCATCACATGCCGGAGACTAAAGGTGAGCGCAGCAGAAGCTGCTATATCCTTTATTTCATTAAGAGATTACACACTTACCCTGTGTATTCCTCAACAGAAGATATGGAGGTCAGAAGTGAGGAGGCAGGGGTAAGTGCGCAGGGCGCAGAATGACGTTAAATTTTACATATACACTGAGCAATGCCTATTCTTATATTTAAGGATAAGGAGGCCACACAAAATCCCCTCCCTCTGACAAGGAAGACGGGAAAAGCATCTTCAAAGTCTAAGAGGTGTTCTGTGTGTAATACGAAGCTTCCAGAGACATATAATAAAGCTCTCTGCAGCTCGTGTATCTCCAAGATTGTCAGAGAGGAACAACCTTCTTTATTGTCGGAAATGAGGAGCCTAATCCGAGAGGAGGTCCAGAACTCCCTGGCCTCAATGTCTCAAAGCGGTCGGACCAGTCCAGGCCCAGCACGTAAGAGACCCAGAAGTGAGGCAGCTCAGGAGGATCGGTACGATTCTTCAGAAGAAGAATTGGAGTTTAGAGATTCAGATCAAGAAGAAGGAGAGTTGCCTAAGGAAGAACAAGACCAAGGAAGAAAGTATTATTTCCCAGTGGAAGACACGGAGCAGCTGGTTCAAGCGGTAAGAGAAACTATGCAGATAAAGGAGGAACCACGGCTGAAATCGAGACAAGACCAGATGTTTGGAGGTCTCACACATCAAGAAAAGACGGTTTTCCCTGTGAGCGAACACATTCGTCGGATGATAGCCCAAGAATGGAAAGATGCGGAGCGTAGGTTGGTGATGTCACGTGAATTTAAAGGTCGTCTTCCGTTTAACCCTGAAGAAATCAAGACCTGGGAAGAAATTCCGAAAGTAGATGTGCCTATAGCCAAGGTTACAAAGAAGACTTCCATCCCTTTTGAAGATTCCTCAAGTCTCAGGGACGCAATGGATCGGAAGGCAGATATCCTATTACGGCGAGCTTGGGAAACCTCAGCAGCTCTGATTAAAACTAATATCGCGGCTACGTCAGTAGCAAGGTCCATGTTCCTGTGGATGGAACAATTAGAAGAACATTTGATTAACAAGACCCCGCGGGCAGATATAATTGCCTCCCTGCCTATTATAAAGTCAGCTACGGCTTTTATGGCAGATACTTCGGCTGAGTCTGTTAGATTTGCAGCCAGAAATAGTTCTTTGTCAAATGCAACCCGTAGGGCTATTTGGCTTAGATCTTGGTCGGGGGATAACGCATCAAAAAATAAATTATGCGCCATTCCATTTATGGGGTCCAAAATTTTTGGTCAGGCTCTGGATGATATTCTAGAATCTGCATCAGATGCTAAAAAAGGATTCCCGGAGGAAAAACCCAGGAAGTTTCAGCCGTTTCGGAAAAGGCCCTTTCCTCCTCCCCCCCCTCCCCCCCGCAGGCAGCCTGAGTATAGAGAACAATGGAGACCCAGCAGGGGGTCCTTCAGGGGTTCCTTTACTCAAAACAGAAAGGGAAGGAGTTCCCTTTTTAGTTCAAACTATAGACAAAGAAGGCAATGACGCCATAGGGATAGGCGGGAGATTAAGTCTGTTTCTAGATTCTTGGAGTATGATCTCAGACAACAGATATGTCCTCGGTATTATTGCAGACGGTTACAAAATAGAACTAATATCCCGCGTACCACAGAGGTGTATCGCTCCAACCGTTGTAACCTCAAACTCCCCTATGTACTCAGACCTACAAAAGCTATTCAGCTCCCAGGTCATAGTTCGGGTTCCCTCTCCAGAAATAGGTTCAGGTCACTATTCGTCTCTGTTCTCAATCCCGAAATTATCAGGAGAATCCCGAACGATAATAAATTTAAAACCTCTAAATATGTACGTAAAGTACAAAAGATTCAGGATGGAGTCTATAAAATCAACGATCCATCTGATAAACAAAGACTCGGTGATGTGCACTCTCGACCTGAAGAGTGCATATTATCAGGTTCCAATACATCCCTCTTCTCAGGACCTGCTAAGGTTCTCGGTGAAATTTCCGGACCAAACCTGCCACTTCCAATTTCAATGCCTTCCCTTCGGCCTTGCATCGGCTCCAAGGATTTTTACGAAGTTGATAGCAGAAGTGGTGGCTTACCTAAGAAACCAAGGTATAACGATAATTCCATACTTAGACGACTTTCTCGTGGTAGCAAGATCAGAAGATATCCTGCTAAAACACAGAGATCGAGTCATAACGGTTTTGGAACACCTAGGATGGGTAGTAAACCGGGAAAAGTCACATCTAAGGCCCGAATCCCGAAAAATATTTCTAGGAGTACTCCTGGACTCTACGGCCAGACAATCCTTTTTACCAGAAGTCAAGCGGCTTTCAATGAAGAAGATGGTGTTGGAATTCCTAAAGGGTCCGGTTACAGTAAGATCTGCCATGAAAATGTTGGGGAAGATGACAGCTTGCATCCCTTGTGTCAGGTGGGCTCAGGCACACTCAAGGCCACTACAGGAACAAGTTCTCAGAATATGGGACCGTCATCGTTCATCCCTGGACAAAAGGCTTCGTCTATCAATAGACGTAAGAAGATCTCTACAATGGTGGACTCGAGACTACAACCTAAGAGTAGGTGTCCCATGGATCACAACCCCCTGCGTGGTTATCACCACGGACGCAAGTCAGTGGGGATGGGGAGCACATTTGGAAGGAAAATTCTTTCAGGGAGAATGGCCAAGAAAAATCAGTCGGATGTCATCAAACTACAGAGAATTGTACGCAGTCTGGGAGGCCCTCAGAAGAAATCATCCCCGCCTAAGAAACAGACATGTAAAAATCCTATCGGACAATGTGACAGCAGTATCCTTTTTGAGACACCAGGGAGGCTCCAGACACAGGGCTCTTCAAGATCTAGCTCAAAGGATTTTTGCTTGGTCAGAAAACACGATCCTGTCAATAACAGCGGTACATCTAGAGGGATCTCAAAACATTCTGGCAGATTACCTAAGCAGAAGAAAGGTGTCCCCAACAGAATGGGAATTAAATCAAAGCATGTTTCAAATTCTATGCCACCGTTGGGGAACTCCTGGCATAGACTTGTTCGCTACAAGGAAAAACTCAAAGGTGCCAAGATTTTATTCCCTCAACCCTTCAGACATCCCGGAAGCAGTCGACGCACTGAGTCAGAGATGGGACGAACCTCTATCTTATGCGTTCCCTCCAATAGCACTCATCCCAGTAGTGCTCAGGAAAATTCAAGAGGATCGTGCAACAGTGATAACAATAGTACCATACTGGCCAAAAAGAAGCTGGTTCCCATTGTTAGGAGCCATGATGTTGGAAAACCCTATCAGACTCCCGTTATGGAAGGACATCATCTATCAGGGACCGGTGTTACATCAAGATCCAGGGAGATTACATCTATCAGCATGGATCCTGAGAGGGACATGTTAAAGGCCAGAGGTCTGTCGGACAAAGTAATTTCAACCATCCAGGCTAGTAGAAAGCCTGTTACTGCGGCCATCTATCACAAGATTTGGAAGAAGTTCTGTACAGAAAGTGGCAGGTCGGCCGGGATACCGGGAGCCTTGGATGTTCCTCGAGTTTTGAATTTTCTACAGTCTGGCTTCGACATGGGGCTTAGGCCAAGTACTCTTAAAGTTCAGATTTCGGCGCTCAGTACTTTCCTAGATTATCCATTGGCGTCTCACCCGTGGATAATTAGATTCGTGAAGGCCATCCAGAGATTACGTCCTACCTTGAGGCAGCTAGTTCCTTCTTGGGACTTAAATTTAGTTCTTAGGGCTCTATGCAAAGATCCCTATACTCTTAGAGAAGATATGCCTATTTCAATACGTACCTGGAAAACGGCCTTCTTGGTAGCCATTACAACAGCTAAGCGCGTAGGCGAGATTCAAGCCCTTTCAATTAAAGATCCTTACCTTCAGGTCCGGGAAGACCATATAATTCTAAAATTAGATCCAACTTTTGTCCCCAAAGTAGCCTCGTTAAAAAATCGAGACCAGGAAATAATTCTACCTTCCTTTTGTGACAATCCTTCTAATGAAAAGGAACGGGCATTACACTCCCTGGATGTTAGACAGGCAGTTTTAGACTATCTGGAAGCCACTAGTTCCTGGAGGAAGGATTCTAATCTCTTTATTTTATTTGGGGGCAGAAATAGAGGTAAAAAAGCTTCCAAGACCTCAATTGCTAGATGGATCACGTCTATAATCTCAAAAGCCTACACATCAGAAGGGATGGATTGTCCAGTAGGGATTAAAGCGCACTCTACTAGGGCGGTTTCGGCTTCATGGGCCGAGCGGGCAGGGGCATCCCTAGATCAGATTTGCAAGGCCGCTACTTGGGCCAGAGTAAATACTTTTTGTAAGCATTATAAATTGGATGTGTTAGCTGCACATCAAACATCTTTTGGGAGAAAAGTTCTCCAGGCAGTTGTCCCACCCTAAAGGAGGTTTTCTTTGGTATTCTCCAGCGTGCTGTCAGGGGGACGTCCTGGAAAATGGGTATTATACCTACCGATAATTCGGTTTCCAGGAGTCCATCCTGACAGCACCGTTACTTCCCCCCCATGTATTCTATTTTCATATGCTGTATATATTGGTAATAAAGAGGTTGTTTTTTGCAAAGTATATCTATCCATGGTGTGGTACTTGTCAAAACACTGAGGGAAAGGGGGTGGAGTGGGACCTTTTAACCTCTCGTGTTGTATTTCCTGTCCCTGCAAGGAGGAGGAGGACGTCCTCCAGCGTGCTGTCAGGATGGACTCCTGGAAACCGAATTATCGGTAGGTATAATACCCATTATCGCAGTACGCTCGCTGATGTGTTCCTCCAGTTCTGATTGAATCCAGAGCCTGGCAAAGGGTGGATCGTCTGATACGGCACAAGAAGGAGGAACTGCATGTCAACGTTAAATAATGCGAGATGCGCCCAGAGAAGAAGTGCAGGTAATAAAAGTATATTGAAGGGCTAGGTGATAACAACGTATTTTTGCTTTGTTTTTGGAGCAGACACTGAGCAAAAATTCTATATTTTTGGATGAGGATTTGGAGAGTTTCCGCTCAGTGGCTATGTGCACACAATGTCTAAACTCAGGTGAACCAACCAAGTTTCAAGTAAAAGACGCTTTAAGAAACGAGTTATCTCCCCCCCCCCCCCCCCCCCCCAACTCATCTTTTGGGTATGTGCACACGTTGCGGATTTCCTGCGGATCCGCAGCGTTTTTTGCAGTGCAGAAACGCTGCAGATCCGCAAGTGATTTACAGTACAATGTAAATCAATGGTAGAAAAAAAAATGCTGTGCTAATGGTGCGGAAAATTCTGTGCGGAAACGCTGTAGATTAAAAGAAGGAGCATGTCACTACTTTTTTTGCGGATCTGCAGCGTTTTTGTACCCATTCCATTATGGAAATCCGCAGAGGTAAAAAACACAGTAAATCCGCACAAAAAACGCGTCATATCCGCACCTGCGTCTTCTGCCAAGAGATGCAGAATCCGCACCAAAAATTCCTCAGCCTAATCCGCAACGTGTGCACATGGCCTTTGAGTTTTTTCGGTCATTTCCTGAACATTTTTTGGATGTTTTTTTTTCCACCTGTTTTTTTCTGCAGGGCTTTATAAAAGGTTTTCATGAAGTCTTTTTAATGTTTTCCAGTTGTTTTTTTCCCCTCCATTGAATAATGAAGACGCTGTTAGCGTTTTTTTCCTAAGCAAAAACTATTGAAAAACACTCAGACATTCAGGCGTCATTTGAGTTTTCCCGCTGACTTGAATTGTAAAGTACAGAGCGTTTTGCAAGCGGAAAAGGCTAGAAAAATTAACTTCTTTTAACTTCTTGATGGTTTTCGTTTGTTCAAGCAGTTAAAAGACATTCATAAGCCTGAAGATATGCACAGCAAGTTATTTTTCCATATTAATGCATATGTTCATTCTTTTGAACATTTGCATTTTCTTCTTTATGTTTTCTGCTGCAGAATCTGCCTGAAAAAAGACGTGTGCACGTAATTAATAAGCGGAAATTCTCCACAAAACTCTTCAAAAACTTGGAGGTTCTGCTTAATTTCTGCTCTGAAAACCCCTCAAAGAGGCCACACAGAATCTTTTTGCAGAGTTTTTAGATTTGTAGGAGGATTTGTACAGTTTTTACTTTGGGAACATAGCCCATAGGGGATTCTTTTAACGAGTTGGCGTTGGTACATATCAAAGCTGGTCAAAAAGTAGTGGAAGAAGAAAAAAATGGCTAGCAAACTATCCCACCAGACATTCAGTTGTGTCAGTATTGTTAAGCAAATCTCTCTTTTGTCCTAAAAGTACCTTCACACTAAACGATATCGCTAGCGATCCGTGACGTTGCAGCGTCCTGGCTAGCGATATCGTTGAGTGTGACAGGCAGCAGCGATCAGGATCCTGCTGTGATATCGCTGGTCGTTGAAGAAAGTTCAGAACTTTATTTGGTCGTCAGACCGGCGTGTATCGTCGTGTTTGACAGCAAAAGCAACGATACCAGCAATGTTTTACACTGGTAACCAGGGTAAACATCGGGATGCTAAGCGCAGGGCCGCGCTTAGTAACCCGATGTTTACCCTGTTTACCAGTGTAAAATGTAAAAAAACAAACACTACATACTCACCTTCGCATCCCCCGCCGTCCGCTTCCTGCACTGACTGAGCGCCGGCTGTAAAGTGAAAGCACAGCACAGCGGTGACGTCACCGCTCTGCTGTTAGGGCCAGCGCTCAGTCAGTGCAGGAAGCGGACGCCAGGGGACGCGAAGGTGAGTATGTAGTGTTTGTTTTTTTACATTTTACACTGGTAACCAGGGTAAACATTGGGTTACTAAGCGCGGCCCTGCGCTTAGCAACCCGATGTTTACCCTGGTTACCCGGGGACCTCGGCATCGTTGGTCGCTGGAGAGCGGTCTGTGTGACAGCTCTCCAGCGATCAAACAGCGACGCTGCAGCGATCGGCATCGTTGTCTGTATCGCTGCAGCGTCGCTTAATGTGTAGGTACCTTAATGCTACAGTGTATATATTTCCCAGGACTACAGACTGTTTGTATACAGATTAGGCAATTTTTCTACTTCTAAGCAAAAATGCTTTACTCTAGATGTAAAAAAAAATGTTATTCACTAACTGCAACCAAATATCTTACAAATGGATAGTAAATGCATAAAAGCATCGTATATTACAGCATGGTATAATAGTGATGAGTGAGCATGCTGAGATAAGGTGTTATCTGAGCATGCTCGGGTCCTATCTGAGAGTCGTTGGCGTGCTCGAAAAATATGGCAGACAACACATGCAGAGTGTCTGTTTTTACACAATCCCTGCATTTGTTGTGACTGTCGAACAGCCGCGAGACATGCAGCTGTGAGGATTCGAACATATTTTTCGAGCACGCCGAAGTCACAGTTAGGACCCAAGCATGCTCAGATAACACCTTATCCCAGCACGTTCGCTCATCACTATTGTATACTTTCCGGTAATATAACACTGGAAGAGCATTTTATTTTATGTGTAAAGTATAAATCTCTATAATAAAGCATGAATCGGATTGATCTTTGCCACCTACCCTGGTCAGCTCATGGTCTTATAGTGCGCTCGGGACTCTGGCTGATATTCCATCCATTACTGCGCTTAAAATAGGAAACAATATCAGAGGACAAAACGGAAGCACAAACGCACCGGGTTCCTGAGACATGACGCTGATTCATACAGTGACATGTACTGGGGTTTCCATCAAGAAATGTGCAGTTGACTTACATGTGCATTGCTGGAAGTGTAGTAGTTGGACCGGTGACATGGTGCACGGCCTGAGGAAACCCTCCCGCTTGCCCCATGCTGTTTGATGGCATCATTTGAGGCCACATAGGATATCCAATTCCCGGCTGCATTGTGGGCGCAGCAGGGGGAAGGCCTGGTGGTGTATAGTGGTGGTGATGGTGTACTGATGATGGACGCATCTTCTCAGCTTTCAGCATGACCGGGTTCCCAATATGAAGATCCTAAAATGATGAAGAACTGTTAAAAAGTGCAATAAATGGTAAAAGAGTTACACAATATTACATACCAGATATTTATGAATATATTTAATTAAAGGGAATCTGTCAGCAAATTTTTGCTATTTAATCTGAGAGCAGCTTGATGTTTGAGCAGAGACCCTGCTTCTAGTGATTTCACTTAGTGGACTGTGTTGCTGTTTCAATAAAAATCGGTGTTTTATCATCAGGAGATTATCACTGCAGGACTAGGTGTCTCCTGCCTCCTAGTCAACTGTTTTGCGTAACCCCACCCCCACCAGTGAGTGGCAGCTTTCTGTCAATATATAGTGTACACAAATCTGCCAATCAGTGGTGTGGGCACGGTTATAAAGAGCTCAGCATTCAGAGAACTGCCAGACCTGCAGCAGAGAAAACTGGGATTGTATCAATATTAAAGCAAGCAGCTCAATAAGTGACACATCACTGAAATCAGGGTCTCTGCGATTACTTCATGCTACTCTCAGATTACATAGAAAAATCTGCTGACAGATTCCATTTAAAGGGAACCTGTCATGGAAAATAATGTTAGTAACCTGCAGATATCAGATTAATCTGCAGGCTAAAAAAAAAAAAAACACAAAAGAACAAAAACTTTACCTGCAAGTAACAAATACTTTGTCAGTTGAAAAAACATCCTGTAAAATAACAAAAACTGCTACATTTTAAGAATATAGAAATATAGAAAAGCCAAAAGCGTACTTGTGTCTGAGGTGGCGCTGGTGGCGCATTACCAGCAGCTTGTGACAAGGCCATGGGGGGCAGTGCTTTTAGCATCATGTTCTGCATAATGATCTGGTGCATCTGGGCATTCTGCATAAGCATCATTTCTACCATATCTGTAAGAAGAAAAGGCGATTCTAGACAAATACAGCTAGCCAGGAGTATGATTGGGTAGTTTGGAAATAGGCTTAAAGCAGATCAGTCATTAGATTTCACAACTCAAACTATATATATTATTAAATAGATTTCTGAGACCTGACAAAACTGGTGTACTCGCTATGAAAATCCAGGTTCAAAATGTCTGTACAATCCTAGTGTTAATATTACTTGGACTCAAGACATGGGTCCCAAATAAAGAGTGAGAAATAAAGAGTGCAAGTGGATTCAATCTCTACCTGCCCAGCCTGATTGACAGCTGCAGCATGTACTGAGCACTATGACATTTTAGTAACAGCAGGGAGGAGGCACACTGAGGAGTTTGCTTAATCAGGCTAAGGCCGGCGTCACACTCAGCGTATGTAAATATGGTCCGTTTTTTACGGCTGTAATACGCAGAAATGTTCCCAAAATAGTGATCCGTATGTCATCCGTAGGCAGGGTGTTGCAGCGTATTTTGCGCATGGCATCCTCCGTATGTAATCCGTATGGCATCCGTACTGCGATATTTTCTCGCAGGCTTGCAAAACCGACATCTAATGGATTTATGTGCTCAAATGTTCGTAAAAACATATATACAGTATATATATATATATATATATATATATATATATATATATATATATATACTAGATGGCAGCCCGATTCTAAAGAATCGGGAGTCTAGAATCCATATATACTTTATTTATTCAAATGTAAGAATAGTACAATTAATAAATAATAGTAAGAAAGAACAAAAAATGGCTGCACTCACCAGCTCTTGACAATTCTTGTTATTTAAGGTACAGAGGTACAGTTACACAGGATCCATGAACATGCTTATGAGGAGAGGGATGAAAGACATCAGACGACAACTTTGCGTGTTGTGGCAAATGCCACAACAACGGTTCTTTGCTTAACCCCTTAACGACCGCCGATACGCCTTTTAACGGCGGCCGCTAAGGGTACTTAATCCACAGCGCCGTTAATTAACGGCGCTGTGGAAAAAGTGTATAGCGCCCCCCAGAGTCGGATTTTCTCCGGGGTCTCGGTTGCCGAGGGTAGCCGAGACCCCAGAGAACATGATTCGGGGGGTTTTTACCGACCCCCGAGTTGCGATCGCCGGTAATTAACCGTTTACCGGCGGTCGCAACAAAAAAAAAAAAAACGCGATGTGCCGTTTAATTTCTCTGTCCTCCGATGTGATCGCACATCGGAGGACAGAGAAATGGGGTCCCCGATGGCCCCCAATAGCCCCCCAATACTTACCTACCTCCCCCGGTGCTCCTCGTTGCTCCCCATGGGCGCCGCCATCTTTTTTCCGGGAAAAAATGGCGGGCGCACGCGCAGTACGCCCGCCGCCCGGCACCCTGATGTTCTTTGGGGTCTCGGCTGCCGGGGGTAGCCGAGACCCCAAAGAACATGATCGGGGTCGGTTTGCACCGACCCCTGCTTTGCGATCGCCGGTAATTAACAGTTTACCGGCGACCGCAAAAAAAAAAAAAAAAAATCGATCTGTCATTCTCTGTCCTCTGATGTGATCGCACATCAGAGGACAGAGAAATAGGGGGATTCGGGGACCCTATCATACTCACCCGGGGTCCCTGGGTCCTCTTCTGTCTTCTCCTGCCGGCCGGCTTTTTCCTCATGGCGGGCGCATGCGCAGTGCGCCCGCCATCTGCTGCCATCTGCCGGCCGACAGGAGAAAGAGAGAGTTGGGGCTAAAATTAGGGTTAGGGGTAGGGTTAGGGTTAGAGTTAGGGTTAGGGTTAGGGGTAGGGTTAGGGGTAGGGGTAGGGTTAGGGGTAGGGTTAGGGTTAGGGGTAGGGTTAGGGTTAGAGTTAGGGTTAGAGTTAGGGTTGGGGTTAGGGTTGGGGCTAAATTTAGGGTTAGGGTTAGGCTACTTTCAACGCTAGCGTTTTTTGGCTTCCGTCGCAATGCGTCGTTGGAGAAAAAACGCATCCTGCAAAAGTGCTTGCAGGATGCGTTTTTTCTCCATTGGCTTGCATTAGCGACGCATTGCGACGGATTGCCACATGTCGCATCCGTTGTGCGACGGATGCGTCGTGCTTTGGCGGACCGTCGGCACAAAAAAAGCTACATGTAACTTTTTTGTGCGACGTGTCCGCCATTTCCGACCGCGCATGCGCGGCCGGAACTCCGCCCCCGCCTCCCCGCACCTCACAATGGGGCAGCGGATGCGTTGAAAAAACAGCATCCGCTGCACCCGTTGTGTGGCGCTTACAACGCTAGCGTCGGTACGTCGGCCCGACACACTGCGATGGGCCGAGTACGACGCTAGTGTGAAAGTAGCCTTAGGCTTCTTTCACACTTGCGTCGGTACGGGGCGGTCGCAATGCGTCGGCCCGACGTACCGACGCACGTTGTGAAAATTGTGCACAACGTGGGCAGCGGATGCAGTTTTTCAACGCATCCGCTGCCCAGTCTATGTCCTGGGGAGGAGGGGGCAGAGTTACGGCCACGCATGCGCGGAAATGGCGGATGCGACGTACAAAAAAAAGGTTACATTGAACTTTTTTTGTGACGACGGGGCTAAAGTTATGGTTAGGGTTGGGGCTAAAGTTAGGGTTAGGGTTGGGGCTAAAGTTAGGGTTAGGGTTGGGATTAGGGTTTGGATTAGGGTTGGGATTAGGGTTACGTTTGGGATTAGGGTTGGGATTAGGGTTAGGGTTGGGATTAGGGTTGGGATTAGGGTTAGGGGTGTGTTGGATTTAGGGTTTTGATTAGGGTTATGGTTAGGATTGAGATTAGGGCTGTTTTGGGGTTAGGGTTGTGATTATCGTTAGGGTTGTGATTAGGATTATGGATCGGGTTAAGATTAGGGTTAGGGGTGTGTTGGAGTTAGGGTTGGAGTTATAATTTGGGGGTTTCCACTGTTTAGGTACATCAGGGGGTCTCCAAACACGACAGCCAATTTTGCGCTAAAAAAATCAAATGGTGCTCCCTCCCTTCTGAGCTCTGCCGTGCGCCCAAACAGTGGTTTACCCCCACATATGGGGCATCAGCGTACTCGGGATAAATTAGACAACAACTTTTTGGGTCCAATTTCTCCTGTTACCCTTGTGAAAATAAAAACTTGGGGGCTAAAAATCTTTGTGGGAAAAAAAAAATATTTTTTTATTTTCACTACTCTGCATTATAAACTTTTGTGAAGCACCTGGGCATTCAAAGTTCTCACCACACATCTAGATAAGTTCCTTAGGGGGTCTAGTTTCCAAAATTTGGTCACTTGTGGGGGGTTTCTACTGTTTAGGTACATCAGGGGCTCTGCAAACGCAACATAATACCCACAGACAATTCTATCAAAGTCTGAATTCCAAAATGCCGCTCCTTCTCTTCCGAGCTCTGCCGTGTGCCAAAACAGTGGTTTACCCCCACATATGGGGTACCAGCATACTCAGGACAAATTGGACAACAACTTTTGGGGTCCAATTTCTCTTGTTACCCTTGTGAAAATAAAAACTTGGGGGCTAAAAAATCTTTTTGTGGAAAAAAAAAATATTTTCTATTTTCACTACTCTGCATTATAAACTTCTGTGAAGCACTTGGGCATTCAAAGTTCTCACCACATATCTAGATAAGTTCCTTGGGGGGTCTAGTTTTCAAAATGGGGTCACTTGTGGGGGGTTTCTACTGTTTAGGTACATCAGTGGCTCTGCAAACGCAACATAACGCCCGCAGACCATTCTATCAAAGTCTGCATTCCAAAATGGCGCTTCTTCCCTTCCGAGCTCTGCCGTGCGCCCAAGCAATGGTTTACCCCCACATATGGGGTACCAGCATACTCAGGACAAATTGTACAACAACTTTTGGGGTCCAATTTCTCTTGTTACCCTTGTGAAAATAAAAACCTGGGGGCTAAAAAATCTTTATTGTTAAAAAAAATATATTTTTTATTTTCATGACTCTGCATTATAAACTTCTGTGATGCACTTGGGCATTCAAAGTTCTCACTACACATCTAGATAAGTTCCATGGGGGGTCTAGTTTCCAAAATGGGGTCACTTTTGGGGGGTTTCTACTGTTTAGGCACATCAGGGGCTCTCCAAACGCGACATGGTGTCCGATCTCAATTCCAGTCAATTTTGCATTGAAAAGTCAAATGGCGCTCCTTTGCTTCCGAGCTCAGCCATGCGCCCAAACAGTGGTTTACCCCCACATATGGGGTGTCGGCGTACTCAAGACAAATTGTACAACAACTTCTGGGGTCCATTTTCTCCTGTTACCCTTGGTAAAATAAAAATTTGGAGGCAAAAAGATCATTTTTGTAGAAAAAATGCTATTTTTTTATTTTCACGGCTCTACGTTATAAACTTCTGTGAAGCACCTGGTGGTTTAAAGTGCTCACCACACATCTAGATAAGTTCCTTAAGGGGTCTAGTTTCCAAAATGGTGTCATTTGTGGGGGGTCTCCACTGTTTAGGCACATCAGCGGCTCTCCAAACGTGACATGGCGTCAGATCTCAATTCCAGCCAATTCTACATTGAAAAAGTAAAACGACACTCCTTCACTTCCAAGCTCTGCGGTGCGCCCAAACAGTGGTTTACCTCCACATATGGGGTATCGACGTACTCAGGAGAAATTGCACTACAACTTTTGTGGTCTAATTTCTCCTGTTACCCTTGTGAAAATAAGAATTTGTGGGCGAAAAAATCATTTTTGTGAAAACAAATGCGATTTTTTATTTTCACGGCTCTACGTTATAAACTTCTGTGAAGCACTTGGGGGTTGAAAGTGCTCACCACACATCTAGATAAGTTCCTTAATGGGTCTAGTTTCCAAAATGGTGTCACTTGTGGGGGGTTTCCACTGTTTAGGTACATTAGGGGCTCTCCAAACGCGACATGGCGTCTGATCTCAATTCCAGCCAATTCTGCATTGAAACAGTCAAACGGTGCTCCTTCACTTCCAAGCTCTGCGGTGCGCCCAAACAGTGGTTTACCTCCACATATGGGGTATCGGCGTACTCAGGAAAAATTGCACAACAAAATTTGTGGTTAAATTTCTGTTTTTACACTTGTGAAAATTAAAAAAAATGGTTCTGAAGTAAAATGTTTGCAAAAAAAGTAAAATGTTCATTTTTTTCTTCCACATTGTTTCAGTTCCTGTGAAGTACGTAAAGGGTTAATAAACTTCTTGAATATGGTTTTGAGCAGCTTGAGGGGTGCAGTTTTTAGAATGGTGTCACACTTGGTTATTTTCTATCATATAGACCCCTCAAAATGACTTCAAAGGTGATGTGGTCCCTAAAAAAAACATGGTGTTGTAAAAATGAGAAATTGCTGGTCAACTTTTAACCCTTATAACTCCCTAACAAAAAAAAAAATTGTTTCTAAAATTGTGCTGATGTAAAGTAGACATGTGGGAAATGTTATTTATTAACTATTTTTTGTGACATATTTCTCAGATTTAAGGGCATAAAAATACAAAGTTTGAAAATTGCAAAATTTTAAACTTTTTTGCCATATTTCCATTTTTTTCATAAATAATCGCAAGTAATATCGAAGAAATGTTACCACTAACTTGAAGTACAATATGTCACGAAAAAACAATCTCAGAATCAGCTGGATCCGATAAAGCGTTCCAGAGTTATAACCTCTTAAAGTGACACTGGTCAGAATTGTAAAAATTGGCTCGGTCATTAAGTACCAAATTGGCTCTGTCACTAAGGGGTTAAGAACAATAATGTAAATAATAAATAATATGTATCAATAACTATGTATATTGGTATGTTCTATGACATTTTAAAATATTTCATTATTATGTGGAAGGGCTCTTAGTACCCATACTGGCGCATACTTGTGTGCCCATGAGGTATTTTCACAGTAATTTTACATCTGATGGGTTGGTATGAAACGTTTTTAATCATCTCTTGGGCTTAGCTAAGCCTTCATTTTAAATAATTCTAATAGGTACAACAGAAATAAAAGCCTTTTTGTGTACCCAAATTTTTTGTGTTTATTTTTACAGAAGTGTAAAATTTAAGAAATCAACGTTCATAGTACACCGATGGGCTAATATAAAATGCCCATCAACCACGTCACGGTAGCCTTTGAACTGATGGGTCCTAACTAACTGATTCCTATTTCTTAATACTCAGACCTCTTTCACATCTGCATGTTTCTGATATTTGCAGAAGTAATGTTAAAAACAATACAACTTCCACACTTGGCACCAAAGAACTGACCTACAACACACTTTCAGCAAGTGCCATGCAATGTAGATGAAGCTTGGAGTTAACTTGCAGTAAATGCGGCAAACGCGGCTTCGACAATTGCATTAAATGCAGCCACAACAAAAACACTGGTAAGTGGAGATTTTGTGGCGAAAACTGCAGAAACCACATGTGCCGCACCTGCCGCAAGTGAAGTACAAATTCCGTATACATTGCATGCAACTTACAGCAAGAGTGGCGTGGGTCAGCCCTTAGGCAGGAAGTGCAGAAATAGCCTTTTTTCCACCATAAATTCTCCAAATAGCAGAAAAATGTTGATGTGAAAGCAAAATCTCTATTCTTTCCCTATCTATCTAAATATGTACCTATCTATATATCTATTTCTATGTACAGAACACACCTAGAGATAGAGATGTGTGTGAACAGCCATCCCACCCGTCTCTTACCTGTTCACAAAAACCTCACCCTTTTTAAAAACAAAATGAAATCTCTCAGCAGCTATACTGCTGGAGCTTCAAATACAGGTTCCTATCACCAAATACAGGCATTTGGATGATACACATCTTACATCTTGTACTTAATGTGTGTTCTACTTACCTATAAAAATATGTATTGATATATCATATTTCTAAATTTATGTAGATATGATATAGAGTTATTAACCCTATATGCTAATGAGTACGTATGTTATATACGTATTTCCTACATAAGTACTTAAAATCTATATGTCTATGGCTACACTAATTTTTTTTTGTTTTTGTTTTTTTTCCTTATCTCTATACATAGAATTTACCTATTGCTGTCTATGTTATTAGAAAAACTGAATAATGAAAAAAAAGAAAAGTAACTTTAAACTAAAATATTTTTGTAGATAATATTACGTGTGAAGACTTTAGTACTATCAGCCAATAATTGTCCTTGAAGTGGTGTATTAACCACTTTAACCCTCACATTGCAACATTGCTTCACCCTGGAAAAAGCAACATACAATTGACCATGGGCAAAAGCAGGTTCTGGTAGATAAATGCCAACTCGATGGAGGGTCTGGCCTTGAGATTTATTTATGGTCATTGCAAATGCGGGCTTGATGGGAAATTGTCTCTGTCTTAATTTAAAAGGTAATCCAGTCTCTGATGGACACAAATCAATTCGTGGAATGAATACCACATTTCCTGCTGCTGACCCACTAATTACTTTAGCCAGTATGATATTGGCATGTAAGGCAGTGACAATGAGCCGCGTACCATTGCAGAGACCTTTGTTCGTGTTCAGATTACGTAATAACATGACAATGGTGCCAATTTTAAGTTTCAGCCGATGTGAAGGCATTCCAGTTGGTGTTAGTGAATTCAAAAACTCAAGTGGGTATTGATCGAGGTCATCAGCTTCATCAGGATCGATGGAATCATCACTGATATATTCAGTATAGTCACCTATCAATAAATCCATGACTTGGGAATTGACTTTCTCAACGTCCTCATTTTTTGGACATAAAATTGCATGAGATGCAGCTGTATTTATGCTTTCGGTGTCATTCACATCAATACAAAGATTATCTCCAAAAATTTCAATTATTAAAGAGCCAGTGCATACCATGTCTGGAGGAATTTCAATTACATCATCTCCAAGGTTATGTTCATTAGATAGTTCACCATTTCCCAGTTGAAGCAACCAACTGCTGTAGTGAGGATCAATGGAGCGCATGTTGTTAATAAGTGGCAGGCGAGTAAAATGTTGCCAGTGTTGTGAATATTTTATACAGCTCTCTACAACATCAGTTCTTGTCCCATGAGGGATGACAGGAAGACATTGTCTAAAGTCGCCTCCAAAAACAATCACTTTACCTCCAAACGGTGTTTTTTCTTTGTGAGCTACATTTGTTGTCATGACATCACGTAAAACTCTATTAATGACATGCAATGCATATTTGGATAGCATTGTGCACTCATCAATAATAAAAAGTTTAGTGCTGTGCAAATCTTTTGCTGCATCGGTATCATTCTTAATCCTGGAAACAGATGTTTCATTCACAGGAATTGGAATCCCATAAAGAGAATGAATGGTTCGTCCACCTTGTAGCAAGTTGGCGGCAATTCCAGTAGTGGCAGCAGGTGACACAATGTCTCCTTGTCCTCTTAGCTGATGTAGGAGTAGATGATATAGGTACGTTTTTCCGCTGCCACCAGGACCATCAAGGAAAAAACACTTTGCTGTAGAATTAGTGTCTTCTAAAGCTTGAGTGATAGCATCAAAAGCAAAAAGTTGGTCCTCATTTAGAGTAGCTTTCATTTCAGCAGCTGCTGATAACTCATAATCTTTATCATACTGTGGGAGGAGATGTTGTTTCTTGACTGGACGTGGCAAATTAAAATCAGTATAAGTTTTGCCATGAGCTTTAAGAACATGTTGGACATCTGTCATAGCATAGCCTTCACAATTGACACACTCCAGAGTGTCGGAGTGGTATGCATGGCAGTAGTCTTCTACAAAGTGTTCCTTAAATTCATCCCATAAGTCCCGAGGTTTAGCTGGAGGACCAAAAATACAAATGTAGGCAAACATGTCATGTAGCTGTGCTGGCATGTTGAGAATACTGGCATCAAGTAATGTATTTCTCCACAGACTATCATCAAATAGTAAGCCAAGAGCTAATGCCGCATCTTTGAAGGTTTCATGTGTGACTCCGTGTACAGTTTTTATGCTGTCAAAACTGGTTGCACCTTTGACATGTAACAATAACAATCTTAAATAGTAGCGTTCTTGGTCTTTCACACTGACAGTATACATTCGTCCAATCACAGAACCACCTGCTCGCTTTCTAACTTCCCAAGAACCTTCTTTCCAAACATAGTTTTCAGGAATTTCACGGTATAAATAAATATGAGCATGATGGTCATTCTGATTAAGCTTGAAGTAGGCCATAAGTGTAGAATTTTGATGGAGCTTTTGTTTGATGTTTCCAATAGAGTCATCCTCATGAAAATAGAGTGGCTGAGAATGCGGTAGATGTACAGCAAGGCGAATGATGCTATGAGATTGTTTATGCATTGGATATGACAATATTCGCCAAGCTGCCTCTGGTGCACTGACATATCTTGAATCCATGAATTGGTGTGTTTCATCATGTTGGATGTTAGTCTGGCAGATTTCAAGATTGGCTTTATCATGTCCTTTGTAGACGTATTTAAATAAATATTTCACAGCCTGAATGGAACCACAAACTTCGACATTTATATGGCACTTGTATTTTAATAGCAGGAACGGATTATATGGAACCACCCACGAATTGTCAATCATGTTAGAATGGTGTTGAAAAGATGGGCCAAAGTGTCTGCGATAAGTAGGATAGGCGTCCTTAGCTATGATGGTTCTTGGTTGCAAATCTTTAGGGAAACCTTTTGTACACTTCCCCAGATCCATACAGGGAGAATTTGGGTTGTGTTCTCCACACGGACCATGAATCATATGTTGGAGAACAATTTTATGTAGCTGAGGGTAGTGGGTAGGATTGGGAATTTCAGCCCACACTATATTGTCTATGTCCTCCTCAGTCCTTAATTTGGAGTTGCTGTCCAGAATAATCAAAATGTGAGCGTGTGGAAGGCCACGTTTTTGAAATTCAATTACATGAACCATAGCGCAAACTTTCCCAAATAACACAAAAGAAAAAAAGCACCACTCTATATGAATCGCACACCACTGATAAATAATGTAAAAGGGAAAACTTATTGATACAAATGTTAAAAACAATTAAAATGGCATAATGCCGTGAATCCCCCACTGGCCCGCCACAGAGATACAATCGGTAAGCAGACACATATGACACACAATTAACCTGGTAAAGCAGGTAAAAAATACAATATAATGCTAGGTGTCCGCACTCTCGTTGATACATAAGATGGCGCAAGCAATGTATAAAGATCCCCTCAGAGAGACAAGAGATAAACAATAGCACCTGGTAGGGAAATACATATGCCCCTAGTGCCCAAAAAGGTATAGGGTCCAAAGTGTTCTATGCCCCCGATCCAGCGGCAGATATGCTACAGGGATATAAATAACCAAAATATAGTGATAGTAAAGCATAAATAGACCCTGAAACAAATGGTATAGTTACCACAACAGAAGGCACTACCAGAACATGTGTCCAGCCAGATAAAAAGTGCTACAGGCAGAGTACCCAAAGGTGCCAGGAAATCAATGAGAGGGACCAAGCGCCACAGGCAGGGCACAGCATGGGGAGCAAACCCAACGCGTGTCGCCGTCACTAAGGACGGCTTCGTCAGGGGAAGGTGCAAAAAAGAACGATCAATTAGAGTTTAAATACCTTATCGTGTGGCCAGGCCGTGAGCGGAAATGACGCGGGCAGGAAGAGAGACGCCCGTACTGGCAGACGTCTCTGCCAGTACTGCACAATGCGCATGCGTCGGAGACATCCAACGCTGCGCATCGTGTAAAGGAAAAGCCCCAGTTGCTGTTTAACAGGGACATGAGAAAAAGGTGTCTGGCGCTGCACATGAAAACAGGGGAAGTGACCCAATGTACTCATATAGCACAATGCGTAATTTGAAAAATAAAAAAGATAAGGACAAAACAAAGAAAAAGAAAAAGTGACACTGACTAACTAGCTAAATAAGTGCATGGGTAAATAAAAAGACTTAAACAGGTATAATGAAAAAGGATAAAACAAAGACAAACAAACCAAAAATGACACATGAAAGAAAACATATCGGGGAACCAAAAAAAAAAAAAAGGAGAGAAAATACAAAAGGAGGAGTGTATATAATGATTTGATGGTTATGACCCCTCATGAAAAGAACTAATGAGAGCGAGATAACCAAGGTGAATAAATGTACATGACTTACAACCACCAAGGAGCCCCTTGATGAAGCCTATAGATGGAATACCGAAGCAGTATATGCACCGTTGCAAGAAAAAAGTGTCTAGAAAGTACAGTAGTAAGCAGGCTGCTCAGCCGAGCAACTGAAACAAAAAAAAAAAAAGGCCGTGAACATGAATCCAGCAGTTATAATACAAGACTCTGATGGAAAGACATATAGGACTTGATCAGAAAACAAAAAAGGTAAGTATACGTGCACAAGATTTAGTACAAACAAACAGTTTGCTTTGATCCGTAATCGGCCGGTTCATGACGTATTTCTGATTCTTCAAAGATTCACTTAGTTCACAAGCGTAGACGTGACATATGACAGAAACGAAGAGCATCTCCAATGAGGTACGAGCCATAGATGTATACACCAATCCATAAGTATCAAGAAGGATAGAGGCTCGGTCCAATAACATCTAGTAAAGGAATCTGAAACAAAAGGATCATTAGTTAGCTTTAGCCCAAAAAGCCTGTATAAAGAAGATCCTCATTAATGCCAGAAGGGACCGTGGATCGCAATGAAAAAATCCAACGTGCCTCTTCTTGCAGGAGCCTATTTTCAAGAGACCCCCCTCTGCCCGAACCACAGACCCTCTCTAAGCCCACAACTCTAGCACCTGAATATTTACCCGCATGGCACAATAGGAAGTGAGCTGCCACTGTGGTGAGTATTTTGCCCTTGCAGGAGTCAGCTGCTGCAGTACTAATTGTAGAAAAATGTTTTTGCATACGCCGGCGCAGCTCCTGGGATGTTTGCCCCGCATACACAAGTGGACAGGGGCAGATCAGGGCATAGATCACATTTGATGTCTTACAATTGACATAGTTCTTCAAAATGTGTTTACTCTGGTCCAAGGGATTACAAAAGCTATCCTTCACAGGATGCATATGTTGGCAAACGTTACAGTCACCGCAAGGAAAGGATCCTTTCAGCGAGATACCCCTGTTAAGTTTGACCGTTGGCCTCGTATAGTGGGTGGTGCTCGCTCGGGCCCATGGACTGGGAGACACGCGAGGCAGCATGGAGAGCTACTTCCTCCAGTGTATTCTTGGAGGCCAATCAGGTCTCAGGGGATGCAGACTTCTCCAATCTCACTACGGAGCTGATTGCTTCGCAGAAACATGGGATTAGGTTACTTTGGAATATTAAATGTTTAGAGGAGTATTTAAAGCTAAACATAGTCCCCAGGGGACTGAGAGTGTCTATCTTTCCCGCATGGGAACCCTCTTCCACTTTCCGTGCAGTGTGGGAACAGGGTTTGATCCATTGTTCAAATATTCTGATCAATTTGCTGATTACTCATGACAGGGAACTTCTGACTACTGTTAAAACTGACATCAAGAACTTGGAGGCTAAACTGAGTAACTTTGATGAGGCGTCTCAGGTCCAGCCCTTTAAAGCCAGATTGAAAGATATACTTGATAAATATGATAAAGAAATATTACTAAAAAATGTTCCAAATTCGTGAGAGATAAGACTGACTTTGACGAGAAGGTTGCATTTTCCTGGACACATCAAGGTAACAGACGTCGAGGCACCAATCGTAGACAAAGGGGCCAAAACACAGGCAGACAGTCTCCACCTACTGATGGGCACACTTCAAGTGATTTTTTGTCATCGGCCGAAAGCGAAGTCGACCCAGGACCAGGCGAGGACGCAATAGGCGACGCCATACGGACAACCAGGGAGTTCAATTACAAGCCACCGCGTCGCAACCCACGGAGATACCAGCGGAAATGACTCCCTCTAACATGGCGACCATAGGTGAGTGTGACCAAGGAGATGCCTTACAAATTATTAATTTATCTAACCATATTTTGTCAGCACACGAGAGTTCGGTCCTTTCCAAAGGCCTAACATTTTCACCGGTTCCACAGGTGGATAAATTTACCTTAATTAAAGATCTTTTTTTGTTTTGTAGGAAAATTGTGTTACAGGTTCTTCATAATAAATCTTACACTACTCCATTTTCTGATCAGACCGAACAGAGGGTCTTTCAGGACCTTATGGATCTGCTGCACGAAGGAGAGGAGGATACGGGTAGGTCTAAATTTCCTTATAGGAATAAGTCCCGTATTTCTCCACCTTTCTCGATCGTACCAGCTGTAAGAATTTTTTTCGAAATGGCCAAAAAAGATATTATGGAGCTGCCTAGTAAGATACCCTATGTTGACAATCTAACTGCACAGGAAAAGCGTGCATTATTCCATCTAAAGGCCAATAAGGATTTTATCATACGTGAAGCCGATAAAGGCGGTAATATTGTGCTCTGGCCTCATGATTCATATATCAAAGAAGCACATAGGCAACTGGATAATCCAAGGTCATACCGCAGACTTCCATCTGACCCCACAGGTGTTTTTTCGGCTAAGCTCAGAACTCTCATTGATAAGGCTCTTGATCTAGGCATCATTAATACAGGTGAACGGGACTTTATTTGGGTTAAACATCCTATTACATCTACGTTCTAACTGCTACCCAAAGTGCACGAGAACATACACTGCCCCCCCGGACGTCCCATTGTTTCCAGCATTGGGAGTCTATGTGAGAAAGCCTGTACTTATGTTGACTTTTTTTTGCAGCCACTTGTACTGGAACTTCCGTCATTTATCAAAGATTCATCTCATTTTATTTCATCTTTACAAGACATCACCCTGGCCCAAGGTGAGATCATGGTGACCTGTGATGTCGAATCTCTGTATTCGAACATCGACCATGAACATGGCTTGCAGGCAGTGTTGTTCTTTCTTGATTTACAACAGAACTCCAACAGGCTACATGACTCCTTTATTATTGATCTTCTTGATTTTATTCTTAGACACAACTTTTTTCTTTTTGACAGGAATTTTTATTTACAAGTCTCCGGCGTCGCGATGGGGGCACGCTGTGCCCCAGCCCTGGCAAACTTATTCTTGGGGTGGTGGGAATCCACTGTCGTCTATAAGTCCACATGGTTTCATTCCAAGGTACAATGTTGGCTAAGATACATCGACGACGTGTTCTTCATTTGGATGGGCTCCTTGATGAATTGGACAGTTTTATTAACTCTCTTAATGATAATTCACTTAACATCTTCCTTACCTCCTCATGCTCTTCCTCCTCAGTGAGCTTTCTGGACCTCAATGTGATGTACCAGGAAGGTGCTCTGTCCACTTGTCTGTACCGGAAGCCCACAGCTACAAACAGCCTCCTGGAATTTCAGAGTTTTCATCCATCTCATTTGAAAAGGGGTATTCCTGTTGGGCAATTCCTTAGGACAAGGAGGAACTGCACACACGATGAGGATTTCTACCGTGAAGCACAAGATCTAACTAGGAGGTTTAAGAAACGGACGTACCCCAACAAATACATTTCCCAAGCATATCAAAGAGCGAAGAGGCAGTCCCAGGTCTCCCTTTTGGATTCAAGAAAGAGGCTACCGGACAAATCTGTCCGTTTCATCACCGAGTACACGACGCATTGGTCCAAGGTAAGGCAGATATTACAGGCGCATTGGGGTATCCTCACGACTGATTTGGCCACAGCACAGGTAGTTAGAGAGCGTCCCTTGATAACCGCGAGGAGAGCCCCTAGTCTACGTGACATCCTCACAAGAAGTCACTATACGAGGCCAACGGTCAAACTTAACAGGGGTATCTCGCTGAAAGGATCCTTTCCTTGCGGTGACTGTAACGTTTGCCAACATATGCATCCTGTGAAGGATAGCTTTTGTAATCCCTTGGACCAGAGTAAACACATTTTGAAGAACTATGTCAATTGTAAGACATCAAATGTGATCTATGCCCTGATCTGCCCCTGTCCACTTGTGTATGTGGGGCAAACATCCCAGGAGCTGCGCCGGCGTATGCAAAAACATTTTTCTACAATTAGTACTGCAGCAGCTGACTCCTGCAAGGGCAAAATACTCACCACAGTGGCAGCTCACTTCCTATTGTGCCATGCGGGTAAATATTCAGGTGCTAGAGTTGTGGGCTTAGAGAGGGTCTGTGGTTCGGGCAGAGGGGGGTCTCTTGAAAATAGGCTCCTGCAAGCAGAGGCACGTTGGATTTTTTCATTGCGATCCACGGTCCCTTCTGGCATTAATGAGGATCTTCTTTATACAGGCTTTTTGGGCTAAAGCTAACTAATGATCCTTTTGTTTCAGATTCCTTTACTAGATGTTATTGGACCGAGCCTCTATCCTTCTTGATACTTATGGATTGGTGTATACATCTATGGCTCGTACCTCATTGGAGATGCTCTTCGTTTCTGTCATATGTCACGTCTACGCTTGTGAACTAAGTGAATCTTTGAAGAATCAGAAATACGTCATGAACCGGCCGATTACAGATCAAAGCAAACTGTTTGTTTGTACTAAATCTTGTGCACGTATACTTACCTTTTTTGTTTTCTGATCAAGTCCTATATGTCTTTCCATCAGAGTCTTGTATTATAACTGCTGGATTCATGTTCGCTTTCTTTATTTTTATTTTTATTTTTTTTTTGTTTCAGTTGCTCGGCTGAGCAGCCTGCTTACTACTGTACTTTCTAGACACTTTTTTCTTGCAACGGTGCATATACTGCTTCGGTATTCCATCTATAGGCTTCATCAAGGGGCTCCTTGGTGGTTGTAAGTCATGTACATTTATTCACCTTGGTTATCTCGCTCTCATTAGTTCTTTTCATGAGGGGTCATAACCATCAAATCATTATATACACTCCTCCTTTTGTATTTTCTCTCCTTTTTTTTTTTTGGTTCCCCGATATGTTTTCTTTCATGTGTCATTTTTGGTTTGTTTGTCTTTGTTTTATCCTTTTTCATTATACCTGTTTAAGTCTTTTTATTTACCCATGCACTTATTTAGCTAGTCAGTGTCACTTTTTCTTTTTCTTTGTTTTGTCCTTATCTTTTTTATTTTTCAAATTACGCATTGTGCTATATGAGTACATTGGGTCACTTCCCCTGTTTTCATGCGCAGCGCCAGACACCTTTTTCTCATGTCCCTGTTAAACAGCAACTGGGGCTTTTCCTTTACACGATGCGCAGCGTTGGATGTCTCCGACGCATGCGCATTGTGCAGTACTGGCAGACGTCTGCCAGTACGGGCGTCTCTCTTCCTGCCCGCGTCATTTCCGCTCACGGCCTGGCCACACGATAAGGTATTTAAACTCTAATTGATCGTTCTTTTTTGCACCTTCCCCTGACGAAGCCGTCCTTAGTGACGGCGACACGCGTTGGGTTTGCTCCCCATGCTGTGCCCTGCCTGCGGCGCTTGGTCCCTCTCATTGATTTCCTGGCACCTTTGGGTACTCTGCCTGTAGCACTTTTTATCTGGCTGGACACATGTTCTGGTAGTGCCTTCTGTTGTGGTAACTATACCATTTGTTTCAGGGTCTATTTATGCTTTACTATCACTATATTTTGGTTATTTATATCCCCGTAGCATATCTGCCGCTGGATCGGGGGCATAGAACACTTTGGACCCTATACCTTTTTGGGCACTAGGGGCATATGTATTTCCCTACCAGGTGCTATTGTTTATCTCTTGTCTCTCTGAGGGGATCTTTATACATTGCTTGCGCCATCTTATGTATCAACGAGAGTGCGGACACCTAGCATTATATTGTATTTTTTACCTGCTTTACCAGGTTAATTGTGTGTCATATGTGTCTGCTTACCGATTGTATCTCTGTGGCGGGCCAGTGGGGGATTCACGGCATTATGCCATTTTAATTGTTTTTAACATTTGTATCAATAAAAGTTTTCCCTTTTACATTATTTATCAGTGGTGTGCGATTCATATAGAGTGGTGCTTTTTTTCTTTTGTGTTGTTATGGTCATACACCATCTCTTTCGCACCCCGTTCATTATTGACATTATTGGTAGTGCGCTGGTTTTTCCCTTTTTCTCTTAACTTTCCCAAATAATCCGTTGTTAATGTCTTTTAACAGTGCTTCCAGTTTTATTTTGAAAACACGTGCCACCAAATCAGGTCTATGTTCCACACGCTGCCAAGGTTCCAAATTCTCAGTAATCTCATTCCATTTCGGATTACAGGTCATGGTGATGAATAGATCAGGACAACCATATTTAGTCACAATAGCCATGGCATCCTGGTACCGCTGCTGCATATTCCTGGGACTGCCTTCAAACGAAGATGGTAAAATGACCGTTTTTCCAATGGGGATGCCCTTCTCAATGGATTTTTTCTGGAGATGTTCCTGGAGTACACAATAATCCTCTACTTTCAAATCCTTTTGGTGTTGACGGATATAATTTAGACGATTTGCCTCGATTTTCACATAAGCATCCACTAAGTACTGCTGAGTGAGTTTGCCACCATTCAGGAGTGGATTAAACTGATTACGGACAGACAGCACATAGCAGTAATATTGCAGTTGTGTAACTCTGCGTGGACTTTGCCCTTGTTGCTTGAGGCCATCATGCCAGCCCTGGTCTCCGTAAGGGAAAAATAAAGGATAGAGTAAAGCATCTAAATTACTGTGTAGAATGCTGACCTGTTGTGTTCTTGGCGCCAAAGGATTTTTGGGGTCCGGTTGTAAATGTATTAAAATATCACGATTAAATGGTGGCTCTCCATTGTCATTTTCAAATACGACAGCAACTTCATTGACAGTTGGATTATTATATCGGCGAGGGTCTTGATTCCGATCTTGTTTAAGGGCCATGATGATATTTGGCATGAGAGTGCCATTAGCTTCAGCTTTAAGATGTTCGTCATGTTCCACATCTCGTAACATTTTGTAGGCAGCAACAAAGGGATTCACATTGTCTAACTGAAGAGCAATTATACTCATCAAAGTGGGATGACATTTTTGATTTTGTTCACAGTTTAAACGTTGTTCATTCGCGGTAGCGGTATCCAAAATATACAGTTGGGCATAAGCTGGAACTTGATCATCACTGGGATGTAGGGTTCCAGTACGATGATATATTTGTCCATGTATACGGAAACAGTAAGGGCCATGTCCAGGTGGAGGGGATATATTGGCACCCATGGAGGCGAAAGCAAATGAGCTGTTAATACTACGAATATTTTCCATGAGATTCTTACTGAACTCACTCTCCCCTGTCAGCAATCGTTTAAAGACCTCGGGATATTGGGGTATAGGTATATGCACTTTACTCTTGTGACAACACAGAGTAAAATTTTTATCTGCTGGTATCTCAGCATTAAAATGTAATGCTTGACAATGTTCACATAAATAGTTCATAGGACCACAGGAGTGTTCTACTATGGTACTGTCATCATTAGTAAAACCTGTAGGATGTTGAGGTACAGGTTGTGGTAACGGAGCATTGGAATGTTTCTTTAAGCCAACATATATAAAGCGTGGACCTGGTAGAGGATCTTCACTGTCCACAGATTCAATCACTGAGGAGTTGGAAGGTGTATCGTGGTCAGGGTTTATTAATATGGAGGTGCAAGCGGTTTTTTTGTGCCGTTCACGGCGTGCACCAGCTGCATTTGGTAATGGTTTGTTTGTTGCCTTAGAAGAGTCAGGTGTGAAGCATGTCTTATAAGCAGACTTAACGGTGTACAGGCGACGGCATTTATCATTTGGAGTGTAAGTAGGACAGTGTTTGCGCTTACGTGCAGATTTACCAACGGTTAAAGGAGCTTCAGGCTGCACACATTCTATGAATGGAGACAAAGAAGCTGTATTGTGGGCAGAATCTATGACTGAGGACGTGGAAATATTATGTTTGCAACGTTGAGAGCGTGCAGCAGCAGCTTTATTACTTAATCGATTAGTTTTGTCCTCAAAAGACTCATTAGTAATGCGTTTATTGCAAGCAGCATTAACAGTGTCCAGGCGCTTCTGTCTGTCCTCTGTAGTCTCGTTAGCACGCTGTTTGCGCTTACGTGCGGCATCGGCGGCTTTTCGCTCTGCGTCATTGGTATACTTATTGTCAGACCTGATGTTACGTGCGCCATCAGCAGCTTTGGGCTCTGTGTCATTAGTATACTTAACAGTGTCCAGGCGCTTGCATCTATCCTCTGTACTCTTGTTAGCACGCTGTTTGCGCTTACGTGCAGCATCGGTGTCTTTTCGCTGTGCGTCATTGGTATACTTATTATCAGACCTGATGTTACGTGCGCCATCAGCAGCTTTGGGCTCTGTGTCATTAGTATACTTAACAGTGTCCAGGCGCTTGCATCTATCCTCTGTACTCTTGTTAGCACGCTGTTTACGCTTACGTGCAGCATCGGCGGCTTTTCGCTCTGCGTCATTGGTATACTTATTATCAGACCTGATGTTACATGCGCCATCAGCAGCTTTGGACTCTGTGTCATTAGTATACTTAACAGTATCCAGGCGCTTGCATCTATCCTCTGTACTCTTGTTAACACGCTGTTTGCGCTTACGTGTGGCATCGGCGGCTTTTCGCTCTGCATCATTATCATACTTTATATCAGACCTGATCTTACGTGCGCCATCAGCAGCTTTACACTCTGTGTCATTAGTATACTTAACAGTATCCAGGCGCTTGCATCTATCCTCTGTACTCTTGTTAACACGCTGTTTGCGCTTACGTGCGGCATCGGCGGCTTTTCGCTCTGCATCATTACCATACTTTATATCAGACCTGATCTTACGTGCGCCATCAGCAGCTTTGGACTCTGTGTCATTACTATACTTAACAGTGTCCAGGCGCTTGCATCTATCCTCTGTACTCTTGTTAGCACGCTGTTTACGCTTACGTGCGGCATCGGCGTCTTTTTGCTCTGCATTATTAGTATACTTTATATCAGACCTAATCTTACGTGCGCCATCAGCAGCTTTGGGCTCTGTGTCATTAGTATCCTTACTATTAGAGCTCATGTTGGCTAAGCTAAACAGCTTTAAGCGTGGTGGTGGCAAACAACAGGTTAATAAGAGGCAGTGTCAGGTAGTAGGAAAATAGCCAGTTAATAATAGGCAATAGTTCTTTGCAGGAATACAGATATTAATAAATAGGCAGTTTATATTGCAGAGAAATTGCTGGGCAATAATGGACAATGTCCTTATGTGGCAAATAATAGAACAATATACCCAGTGTGGCAAAGAAGAGGTTAATAAACGGCAGTCTCTCAGTATAACAGTCAGTGAATAATAGGCAGTATATGGAGAAAACACCAAACAAAAGTTCAAAATTGGTGTGAAAATGTCACTGAACCACTTCACAACTAAATATATATAGTTTTGGTAAATGGTATTATCATTTTTTTGACGAAATTCGGCAGGAGCTTGAAGAGCGACGTCACTGGGACCGCCTCCACGCAGTAGAAACTTGCTGTGAGGTAAAAATTCAAAAATCACACCAAAATGGCGGGCGGAGTGTGTCACAGTACGGCACATTTCTGATTGGTCGCTCGCGGCAGGCGGCAACCAATCAGAAAAGTGCCGCGCACCACGAAGGCATATATCTTTGTCCACCCTGAGCGGGTGTAGGACGCTGGTGACGTCACTTATCTCCGGACATTATCTCCGGACAAAGCCACGGAAGTTGGCACAAATTGCCGGAAGTAGTATTCTAGGCAATTATATATTAGATTTTAATGTTATCAGTGTTTACCTTTGAACGTTTATATTGTATTGTCCTGTCACCAGTCATGTGTACGATTATCGGCCGAAAGCCTCTCTGGAACCAATAATCACCCCATGTAAAGGTATCTTTATAAGTTAAAGATTCAGAATACTATGACTTTTATCATATCCTGAACAGTCAAGTTTTTTATGAACCGTTAAGGTTTTGTGGTTGAAGTAAAAAACACTCTGAGTGTTTACAGTTTGAAACCATAAAATGTTGAAAAATTATGTCATTCTTGAGTATATCACTCAATGGTGCTCATAAACATGTCAAATTTGATCTATAATATACTTTAATAAACGTTACTTTAATCTTTAATATACTTAAGAACAGGGCCCCAGACATCACACAGGGGGTCTGAAACACCGCACAGTGGTCCAAAATATCGCTGTGCTCTGCCTGGGGCCCCATATGCTGCCTGGGGCCCCTGTGCTCTGCCTGGGGCCCCATATGCTGCCTGGGGCCCCTGTGCTCTGCCTGGAGCCCCTGTGCTCTGCCTGGGGCCCCATGTTCTGCCTGGGGCCCCTGTGCTCTGCCTGGGGCCACTGTGCTCTGCCTGGGGCCCCATATGCTGCCTGGGGCCCCTGTGCTCTGCCTGGGGCCCCATATGCTGCCTGGGGCCCTTGTGCTCTGCCTGGGGCCCCATAGGCTGCCTGGGGCCCCTGTGCTCTACCTGGGACCACTGTGCTCTGCCTGGGGCCCCATATGCTGCCTGGGGCCCCTGTGCTCTGCCTGGGGCCCCTGTGCTCTGCCTGGGGCCCCATGTTCTGCCTGGGGCCACTGTGCTCTGCCTGGGGCCCCATAGGCTGCCTGGGGCCCCTGTGCTCTGCCTGGGACCACTGTGCTCTGCCTGGGGCCCCATATGCTGCCTGGGGCCCCTGTGCTCTGCCTGGGGCCACTGTGCTCTGCCTGGGGCCCCATATGCTGCCTGGGGCCCCTGTGCTCTGCCTGGGGCCCCATATGCTGCCTGGGGCCCCTGTGCTCTGCCTGGGGCCCCTGTGCTCTGCCTGGGGCCACTGTGCTCTGCCTGGGGCCCCATATGCTGCCTGGGGCTTCTGTGCTCTGCCTGGGGCCCCATATGCTGCCTGGTGCTCCTGTGCTCTGCCTGGGGCCCCTCTGCTCTGCCTGGGGCCCCATGTTCTGCCTGGGGCCACTGTGCTCTGCCTGGGGCCCCATAGGCTGCCTGGGGCCCCTGTGCTCTGCCTGGGGCCCCATATGCTGCCTGGGGCCCCTGTGCTCTGCCTGGGGCCACTGTGCTCTGCCTGGGGCCCCATTTGCTGCCTGGGGCCCCATATGCTGCCTGGGGCCCCTGTGCTCTGCCTGGGGCCACTGTGCTCTGCCTGGGGCCCCATATGCTGCCTGGGGCCCCTGTGCTCTGCCTGGGACCACTGTGCTCTGCCTGGGGCCCCATATGCTGCCTGGGGCCCCTGTGCTCTGCCTGGGGCCACTGTGCTCTGCCTGGGGCCCCATATGCTGCCTGGGGCCCCTGTGCTCTGCCTGGGGCCCCATATGCTGCCTGGGGCCCCTGTGCTCTGCCTGGGGCCCCTGTGCTCTGCCTGGGGCCCCTGTGCTCTGCCTGGGGCCCCATGTTCTGCCTGGGGCCACTGTGCTCTGCCTGGGGCCCCATAGGCTGCCTGGGGCCCCTGTGCTCTGCCTGGGACCACTGTGCTCTGCCTGGGGCCCCATAGGCTGCCTGGGGCCCCTGTGCTCTGCCTGGGGCCACTGTGCTCTGCCTGGGGCCCCATGTGCTGCCTGGGGCCCATGTGCTCTGCCTGGGGCCCCATATGCTGCCTGGGGCCCCTGTGCTCTGCCTGGGGCCCCTGTGCTCTGCCTGGGGCCCCATGTTCTGCCTGGGGCCCCTGTGCTCTGCCTGGGGCCACGTGCTCTGCCTGGGGCCCCATATGCTGCCTGGGGCCCCTGTGCTCTGCCTGGGGCCCCATATGCTGCCTGGGGCTCCTGTGCTCTGCCTGGGGCCCCTGTGCTCTGCCTGGGGCCCCATGTTCTGCCTGGGGCCACTGTGCTCTGCCTGGGGCCCCATAAGCTGCCTGGGGCCCCTGTGCTCTGCCTGGGACCACTGTGCTCTGCCTGGGGCCCTATATGCTGCCTGGGGCCCCTGTGCTCTGCCTGGGGCCACTGTGCTCTGCCTGGGGCCCCATATGCTGCCTGGGGCCCCTGTGCTCTGCCTGGGGCCCCATATGCTGCCTGGGGCCCCTGTGCTCTGCCTGGGGCCCCATGTTCTGCCTGGGGCCACTGTGCTCTGCCTGGGGCCCCATAAGCTGCCTGGGGCCCCTGTGCTCTGCCTGGGACCACTGTGCTCTGCCTGGGGCCCCATATGCTGCCTGGGGCCCCTGTGCTCTGCCTGGGCCACTGTGCTCTGCCTGGGGCCCCATATGCTGCCTGGGGCCCCTGTGCTCTGCCTGGGGCCCCATATGCTGCCTGGGGCCCCTGTGCTCTGCCTGGGGCCCCTGTGCTCTGCCTGGGGCCCCATGTTCTGCCTGGGGCCCCTGTGCTCTGCCTGGGGCCACTGTGCTCTGCCTGGGGCCCCATAGGCTGCCTGGGGCCCCTGTGCTCTGCCTGGGGCCCCATATGCTGCCTGGGGCCCCTGTGCTCTGCCTGGGGCCCCTGTGCTCTGCCTGGGGCCCCATGTTCTGCCTGGGGCCACTGTGCTCTGCCTGGGGCCCCATAGGCTGCCTGGGGCCCCTGTGCTCTGCCTGGGACCACTGTGCTCTGCCTGGGGCCCCATATGCTGCCTGGGGCCCCTGTGCTCTGCCTGGGGCCACTGTGCTCTGCCTGGGGCCCCATATGCTGCCTGGGGCCCCTGTGCTCTGCCTGGGACCCCATATGCTGCCTGCGGCCCCTGTGCTCTGCCTGGGGCCCCTGTGCTCTGCCTGGGGCCCCATTTTCTGCCTGGGGCCCCTGTGCTCTGCCTGGGGCCACTGTGCTCTGCCTGGGGCCCCATATGCTGCCTGGGGCCCCTGTGCTCTGCCTGGGGCCCCATATGCTGCCTGGGGCCCCTGTGCTCTGCCTGGGGCCCCATAGGCTGCCTGGGGCCCCTGTGCTCTACCTGGGACCACTGTGCTCTGCCTGGGGCCCCATATGCTGCCTGGGGCCCCTGTGCTCTGCCTGGGGCCACTGTGCTCTGCCTGGGGCCCCATATGCTGCCTGGGGCCCCTGTGCTCTGCCCGGGGCCCCATATGCTGCCTGGGGCCCCTGTGCTCTGCCTGGGGCCCCTGTGCTCTGCCTGGGGCCCCATGTTCTGCCTGGGGCCCCTGTGCTCTGCCTGGGGCCACTGTGCTCTGCCTGGGGCCCCATATACTGCCTGGGGCCCCTGTGCTCTGCCTGGGGCCCCATATGCTGCCTGGGGCCCCTGTGCTCTGCCTGGGGCCCCTGTGCTCTGCCTGGGGCCCCATGTTCTGCCTGGGGCCACTGTGCTCTTCCTGGGGCTCCATAGGCTGCCTGGGGCCCCTGTGCTCTGCCTGGGACCACTGTGCTCTGCCTGGGGCCCCATATGCTGCCTGGGGCCACTGTGCTCTGCCTGGGGCCACTGTGCTCTGCCTGGGGCCTCATATGCTGCCTGGGGCCCCTGTTCTCTGCCTGGGGCCCCATATGCTGCCTGGGGCCCCTGTGCTCTGCCTGGGACCACTGTGCTCTGCCTGGGGCCCCATATGCCTCCTGGGGCCCCTGTGCTCTGCCTGGGGCCACTGTGCTCTGCCTGGGGCCCCATATGCTGCCTGGGGCCCCTGTGCTCTGCCTGTGGCCCCATATGCTGCCTGGGGCCCCTGTGCTCTGCCTGGGGCCCCTGTGCTCTGCCTGGGGCCCCATGTTCTGCCTGGGGCCCCTGTGCTCTGCCTGGGGCCACTGTGCTCTGCCTGGGGCCCCATATGCTGCCTGGGGCCCCTGTGCTCTGCCTGGGGCATTATATGCTGCCTGGGGCCCCTGTGCTCTGCCTGGGGCCCCTGTGCTCTGCCTGGGGCCCCATATTCTGCCTGGGGCCACTGTGCTCTGCCTGGGGCCCCATAGGCTGCCTGGGGCCCCTGTGCTCTGCCTGGGACCACTGTGCTCTGCCTGGGGCCCCATATGCTGCCTGGGGCCCCTGTGCTCTGCCTGGGGCCACTGTGCTCTGCCTGGGGCCCCATATGCTGCCTGGGGCCCCTGTGCTCTGCCTGGGGCCCCATATGCTGCCTGGGGCCCCTGTGCTCTGCCTGGGGCCCCATAGGCTGCCTGGGGCCCCTGTGCTCTACCTGGGACCACTGTGCTCTGCCTGGGGCCCCATATGCTGCCTGGGGCCCCTGTGCTCTGCCTGGGGCCACTGTGCTCTGCCTGGGGCCCCTGTGCTCTGCCTGGGGCCCCATATGCTGCCTGGGGCCCCTGTGCTCTGCCTGGGTGTAGGACACTGGTGACGTCACTTATCTCCGGACATTAGCTCCGGACATTAGCTCCGGACATTAGCTCCGGACATTAGCTCCGGACATTAGCTCCGGACAAAGCCACGGAAGTTGGCACAAATTGCAGGAAGTAGTATTCTAGGCAATTATATATTAGATTTTTACAGACTGAATGATACATGTGAAATTGTGGAGACTTGTTCAATGTTGATTTGTTAGACTTCCATTGATGATTTTGATCTATGGAAAAAAAAAAAAAAAAAAAGGACTACACTTGGATGCCATCCAAGTGCAGACTGTTTTTTCATGGGTTGCTAGTTACCTTGTGTGGTGTTTTTTTTTTTCTTCTTTTTTTCTATCTAAGAAAGGCACCCCTATCTGAGACCAGTTTTCTCGTGTGTGTTGGGGGAAAAAAAACTGATGTGCGAATAAGCCTTAGCTTTCGTTCCATGGGGAAAGGGTATCCAGATTATTAAGCTTGTTCCTGCTGACTGTTATACGTACAAAAACTTCAAAGGAAATCCTGACTGATTTTGAATAAATCAAATCCAAATTTGTTGGTATCTGTTTGCACCTGTATCCAAGATAAGTTTTCTAATCCGCCCTTACAATCTTCCTGTTATCCAGACCGTTGATGCGCTGGCAGCAGCTATTTTTGCGACTGAAGGATGCCGGTTGTTGGATGTGGACCCCGGAGCATCCACCAACAGAACGGTGTACACCTTCGTGGGTTCCCAGTTGTTGAAGGGGAGCTGAATGCAGCACGCATTGCTTTTAAGATGATCGATATGAGCAAACACAAAGGTAAGTGTCTGCTCCTCTCATATTAACCTGTCATCTCTGGAAATGCTGCACAGTCTGAAATATAGCAGGAGAGCATTATAGACTTCTTCTGTTTTTGAGGCTTGACCACTGATTCTCAATTGAATTGAGATCTGGGGAGTTTCCTGCCCATAGACTTTTTTTTTTTTTTTTATAAAGATAGATATATCTATCTTTGCTCACTGAGCCACTCTGTCATCTTTGCCTTGTAACATGATGCTTCATCATGCTGGAAGAAAACATTGCTCTTCACCAAGTTGCTCCTGGATTATTGAGAGAAGTTTCTCTTGGAGGATGTTTAGACACATTTTCCATCCCTGATTCATTATGGTATTTGTTAGTGATGTGCTAATAAACCGGTAATCCTTGCATGTGCTGTGTCTGTCGAACAGCCGTGAGACGTGCAGCCACGGGGACAAGAACCCCCTTTTTTTTTTTTTAGACCACGGAAAACCAAATTATCCTCTGGGTGAAGAAATGTAACTTCCCAAAGCACTATAAAAGATTTTTAGACCACACCGAAGTCGTTCTGTTGGCCCACGAGCATGCTCAGATAACGCCTTATCTCAGCATGTTCGCTCAACTACCATCCTACAAATCTGCTAATTAATGTATACATAACTGCATATTCCACACTTATGTCATTGCTCTCCAGGGGAGCATCCTCGTATGGGCGCTCTGGATGTGTGTCCATTTATTCCTGTCCGAAATGTGACCATGGCTGAATGTGTTTCCTGCGCAACCACTTTGCTGAAAGACTAGCGAATGAGCTGCATGTCCCAGGTAAGAAATGTGCGTTTATAGCCCTTATTTCGGTGCAAACTTTTGATTCCTATAAATAAATCATACAAAGTTTAGTGAAGTGGATGGAGTGGGGCAAATTCTTCCACGATGTGGAGTTTTATAAACAAAATCTCTAATAGATTCAGGTGACCTTTTAAGGCGCCATCCTCATTTGCTTCTCGTCAGTCTTTCAACCAATACCAATACCTTCTCCTCCAACTTAACATCGCAAAATTGGTCAACCAAAATTTTGATCTTTTTAAAAAGGAGAAAAATTACTCTCGGACCCATGTATTACCATGATTATTTGCCAGGTATAACCCAGATTTTACCAGCAGAAATATGTTCTCAACAAAGAAAATGTGTGGTGCCCCTGAAGGTCCAGTCACCACAGAGGTACTGCACCTCAGCCAGAGGTGTGGTACTCTGCTCTCGGGTAAGGAGGGGGCACTACCCGAGACCCACACTAGCATCCAACACCACTCCCGGCCAGGGGATAGGTGTGGACCCTATTGAGGGAGGGCCCCATCTCAGGCTGGAGGGTGAACTAGGTAGAGGGTGTGGGTGGAGAGAGAGTTAGAAGGTGGAGTGTGTCAGTAATGAGTGGAGGAGAGCAGACGTGGAGCGAGAAGCTACTGAGAGAAGGAAGGAAGGGGTCCTAGTGGACAGGGAAGTGAGGAATCTACCCTGGGTGCCCGAATCCATGCTGACCGTAGTCGGGTGGAAGGACCAGATCGCAGTGGGGGGACCAGCCCCCAGACTAGTGGAGGAACTACAAGACTCGGCTAGCAAGCCAGAGGCTGTGGTATCTGTATGTGCCAGCCACATCCACACACATTCACTGAAAAGGCAGCCATATAGGATCAAGGGGACCAGGAGAATGTCGCCGACAAGATCCGAAGCTGGCTTGGAACACTGTATGAGGCGCAGGGCAGGAGGGCGAAGACAGCTCAAAGAGACAGCCAGGGAAGGAGCATAAGAAAGGGAGTCTCAGGGAAAGTGAACCCCAAATTACCTGAGAGCTGGCTGGATCACGGACTCGGAGGACACAGCACCCTCCTGGGGACTATACCTAAGAACTGTGAAGACTCCACCCTGCTGTGTCCTCAGAATTATTTACTACGTCACCTGCCCTGCATTACAACATTCACTATCATTGACTTTAACTGCCCTGGGGCCTAGCTCTACCCGTGGAGAGCTGGAACATCTCTGAGGCGTCACCAACTGCCCCCAGTGGACCTGAACTGCAGCATCGGCCATTTCTTTATTGCTGAACACCACGGGTGGCGTCACAAACTAATATCCTATAAACTTTATTCCCCCTTCATTCCCATTTTATTGGACGCCCAGGGCCATGGACCGGGTCACTGCTACTGTGACAACAACCCCCGACGAACTGTCCAACCCGGCCCGAGTACCCCACGGCCCTGGTGGGCACTCCAAATGTAGATAGGAAATGGATAATTGAATTTCAGCCAAGAGTGGCAAGCCCAGCAGTTGAGGCGACCATTGAGCCATAGTAGAATCCTGTTGGGAGACGGGAGCTGATGACTATTAGAGGGGTAAGAATGGCAAATCGTATAATTCAAAGAAGGGGAAACTGGAGACGTTCCGGATAAGAGCATGTGTGGGTTACATGTGACGGCATCTAGGGACTAGTGAAGACATTTTAGTAGGAAATGGTTACCGTATTTTTTCAGACTATAAGATGCACAGGACCATAAGACGCACCCCAAATTTTCAGAAGGAAAATGGGGGAGGGGGGGGGAAATGTGTCAAATGGGGGTCCGTCTTACAGTCTGAATGTAGCTTACCAGTGAGGGGATGGGCACAGGTGGGGGAATGGGGGGAGTGTTCACAGGGGTCATTCGGTGGTCCAGGCTGGTGCGGTGGCCTCCGGGAAATCCCAGGCTGGTTCTGTGCGTCAGGGGTGGTGGCTGTGTGCTCAGGGGCTGTGGCTCTCTGTGCTCCGCCGGCATTTTGTCAAAGCCCGGAGGCCCCCGCTCATCCATTAATGTCATGTTGTAGTGGCCTCCGGGAACATGGCCGGCGCACGCTCAGATTCAGATCTCGGGACGAGATCTCGTTGCCAAAATTTGAATCTGAGTGTGCTCCGGCTTGGCGGCCATCTTCCGGGGGCCTCTGGGCTTTGACGAAATGCCAGCGGAGCCCCCCAAGGAGCAGAGAGCCGCTGCCACTGCCCTGGAGCACTGCACAGCCCACCACACCACAGACCCCAGCCGCACCAGCCTTGGAAGGGAGGCTGCATCGGGACCGCTGCCACCGCCACAGGATTTGTAAGTATATTGTGATCATACGACGCACCCCCATTTTCCCCAAAAAAATTTTGGGGAAAAAAAGTGCGTCTTATAATTAAACAAAAAAAAATAAAAATACTGTAACTTGCAAGAGAATGTTAATGGAATATTTGGTTTCAGCAATAAATTCTAATATACTGATCTTAGCTCAGCTTCATAAATTCCATCTCCCTTTACATTTGCAGACATTATCCCTGTCCCCATTGGGGCCCACAATCCCGATCAGTATGTGTTTTATATGTTCTCCCCAGTTTTTTTCCAAACTTCTCTCAGATGTTTTTGTATTTCTTCCCCCATGTCTACAGCCTGTTGCTACAGTATATTAATGAGTAATTTCAGTGCACTTGTCTACTAAACTATCAAACTTTTTTTTTTTTCTCCTTTTTATTTTAGTGTATCTTTATGCAGAGGCTGCACGCACTAAGAATCGAAGGACTCTCCCCGCTGTGAGAGCTGGAGAGTATGAAGCTCTTCCCACCAAGGTATATTATATGGCTACAAATCTTTAATTTTCTTTCTCTTTACCATGTAGCATATTTATCATTTGTGTAGGTAGCTGTATATGTACAATAGGAAGTTATTTTAGATATGTTCACTACAATAAGTCATGACCAAAGTTTTATCAGTCTTGTTGTATCTTCAATTGCGGGTCAATTTTAATGGGGGCCTTTACGATAATAGGTGATTTGCCATCAGATTTTTGTCACCTCTGATTCCAGTGATGTCACTTACTGGGCTGCTTGCTGTAGATTTGATAATCTCCTGCTGATAAAATAGTGATTTTATCACAAGAGGACTAGTAAACCTGCTGCCAGGTAGTCCTCCATATTCGTGAGCTCTGTATAACCTCATTTACACCACTGATTGGCAGCTTCCTTTCTGTGTACACTTTGCATAGTGGTGGGGTTATACAGAGCTCATGAACATGGAGGACTACCTGGCAGCAGGTTTACAAGTCCTCTTGTGATAATCTCCTGCTGATAAAATAGCGTTTTGTTTTTTTTTCAAAACTACAGCTATCAGCTCAGTAAGTGATATAGCGCTAGAATATGGGTCTCACTGTACATTATGTTGATTTACAGGTTGTGTGAATAACAAAATCTTGTCTTTGGCATTTTTAAAAAGCAACAGTGACCAACCTCAATTCAGATGCGCACAGAACGCTCACTAATGGATGATTGTGTGCACAGGCTGCCAATATTTTAGGGAACGCAGGTCCTGTTTACACAGAACAATGTGCTGCCATTGGTGATCTTTTATGTAATCCAGACTGATCTCGAGTTTACTTTACTTTAACTTCTTTTTTCTTTTTTTTTTTTCTCCTCTAGTTGCAAAATACAGAATGGAAACCAGATTATGGGGAGCCAGTTTTTGTTCCAAGTTGGGGGGCAACTGTGACAGGAGCCCGGAAATTTCTCATAGCGTACAATATAAACCTACTAACGACAAAGGAGCTTGCTCATCGTATAGCGCTTAACATCAGAGAAGGTGGTCGCGGGAAAGGTCAGGTGAGCAGAAATGTTCTATACGCGGTAAAGTATGACTAAATCCAATGGAATTGTTTGCATTCTGAATAGAGGGCCCAGCTTTGGTAATGAGATGCAACATGTTAATTATATGACCATTTTGTGATCTCTGATGGTGATATCGGGACCAGCCGTGGATTTCCTGACCACTCGTATATGAGGCTGTTGACTCTAGCTCAGGAGACCACTCTGCCCATATTCTGACCCCAGATGTTGGTCTTGCATGTACTTCTGCATACTTATTCACATTGACTTCAATTTTGGAGACTCTGTAGTCAGGTTTGCACTACAGGTTAACCTATAGTGCGAGAAACCCTGATGGTCTCTCACCTAGTAGGATGTCTTTGTAGTACTCTTCTTCTGTAGCTGCTGCAGTATGTTCTTGATTACAGGTGACAGAATGCTAACGTCGGAGTCTCTCAAATCGGGCTGCCTAAATCTAGTGCCAGATTTCCTGAGACCTGCAGCTAAAATGTTCTTCATTGACACTGCCACTTGATTGTTATTACTGGTGGTTACTTGAATACTTGTCATGATCAGAGCACTTTCAAAAAAAGCTCTTCTTCTTGACTTGCACATTGCAAAGCTTTTCCAATGCCTTTTTTTTTCCCCCTTTTATTTCAGCCTGGACGTCTCAAAAAAGTGCAGGCGATTGGCTGGTACCTGCAAGAGGAGAATCTGGCTCAAGTGTCTGTAAACATATTAGATTATGAAATGACTCCTCTTCACGAGGTGTATGAAGAAACGCACAAAGATGCCAAGGTGCCTGAGTTTCATTTTTGTGCCTGTTAGCCGTGTAGGTTACTTTTTTGGTTTAGCTAAACTACTTTGTCTTGTTTTAGGAGTTGAGTCTTCCGATTCTCGGCTCGCAGTTGGTGGGTTTAGTGCCTCTTTAAGCCTTGATAACTTCTGCAGAATATTATATCAAAGAAGAAAACTTGTTTATATTGGAAGAACACAAAATTCGACTGGTAATCTTCGCCTTCCTTCAATGTAAGACCAGTTATTCATAAGCTCCTGTTCCGACAGATTACCATTCCCATATTGTGGCTTTTCTAGGGCAGATTATACAATGTGCTACTCACAAATTTTGTTCAACAAAATCTTGATTTATGCATAATTTTAGATCTGTCAGCAGGAAGGGGCTGAGACACTGATTTCAGTGTGTGGCTTACTAAGATGTGTTGTAGTTTCGATATGCTGTACATACATACAGCTGCTAATCAGTGGAGGTACGTATAAAATTTATATCACAACGGCTGCACTCCGTAAAGTGACTGCTGGAATCAGGGTCTCTTTCCCTACATCATGCTCTCAGATGGGGTAGTGAATACCTGTTGACAGATTCCCTTTAAACTATATTGAATATTATTTAGGATGAGAACCCAACAGATTTGTATTATATACTGAACTGTTTTATACTTTTCCTTCTTGTCAAGGTTATTAACAGACTTGGACTTGATTCATTGGCTCCTTTTGAACCTCAGAAAAGAATTATAGAGTAAGTTGAACCTTCCCTCCTACCGACCGGTATTCTGCCGATTCTACCCCAAAGTTCTTAGCTGTAATTGATAATGAATGCACATTATGTATCGCAGGTATCTTATTCAAGACGACGTGTCTGGATCACTTATCACACAGACGTTGAAAGGGTTTGTGCAGAGTGTGGGGGCGCGGACGGCCACCCCCGGAGGTGGCTCTGTGTCTGCTGCCGTGTCGGCTATGGTAAGAGCAGGGAGCAGGGGTAGGAACATTTTAGATGACACAATGTGTTTCTATGCAATTATTGTGTAGGACTAAAGCGACGCACAATCAGGTGACCAAAATAAATTTTTTTGCTTCATTTTGTGTATGTTTGGCACTTAACAAACTTTTTTCTTTAATTAGATTACATTTGTATTCAATCTTTCAAAATACAACAAACATAAATTCCAATTTTACAAAACTTTTTTTAAAAGGTTACTCCACCACTTTTTATATTGATGACCTATCCTAAGGCCATGTTCAGTATCTGGTCAATGGGTGATAAATACAGAAGAGGTGACTTGTTTATATTCTACTTTTCTCTGATTGTTCCACTCCTGATTTTGGTTTACAAATCCGGATGTAAAATGGTGAACGTGGCCCTCCTGGATAAGTCATCAATATCAGATCGGTGATGGGCTGCACCCCCACTGTTCAGCTTTTCTAGGTCCCAGTGACAGCCGGATGTTGGCAGTAGTGTGGCTGAATAGCTCGGTTCCATCAATGGTGTAGTGGCCGTCGCTGTGCACTGCATGACCCCATTCTTAATCCAGGGGGAGATGTGCAGTAGCCACTATACAGTTGATGGAGCTATGCTGACATGCTCCACTACTGCTAACCAGTGTAGATGGCATGTAAAGCATCAACTGGGAAACCGCCTTCCTTAAAAATTTTTTTTTTTTTAGTGAATCTGTCTAGTATTAATTCCTTAAAGAGCACAAAATACAAAGATGGGTTATCTATCTGGATTCACCATGGTACTTTGTTCCCTGTACCACTCAATGAACCAATATTCCAAGGCAAAATCCATTGATGCGTGTCGCTTCACAACATTCTGAATTGTAATTAATCTGTTGTGTGTGTTTTTATTATTTCGAACACTGATAATCTTACTCTCCATGATTACTTAACACTTCATTTTGCTTATACCCTTACTTCTAGCATACTATAGACTTGGCACATAGATGGACCTATACCACTGTCATCTTTGTGGGTTAGAAATACACCTATATTTTAGCTGTATGTGGTAGTGAAGGTATAAACCAAGTTGGTGTCCATCTAAGGGCAAGTTCACACAAGTGTATTAAATAAATAAATCTACAACATTGGATGAATCTTGGCGATTTGGTCTTAATTAAGAGCTTGCTGTAGTACAATGCGCCAAATTCTTTAAGTGGCATACGTCACATAATGAATCTGACACGTCTTCTCAGTGGTTTGCACCTCTGTGGCAATTACTTTTACACAATAGAGGCATTTAACTAGCAGGTAAGTTGCATAATAATTTTGAAAGGAGACCACTTCTTTTTTTTCTTTTTTTTTTAAATGAAATTGGATTCTTGTTTGCTGGATAATTGTAATATTGCAGTTTGGGTCACATTCTCATTTTAGGGAGCAGTACTAGGATGTATGGTGGGGCAGATGACTTACGGAAAACGTCAATTTGAATCTTTGGATGGAGCGATGAGGGAGTTGATTCCCTCTTTTCATCATGCAGTCGGTCAGTTGCTGGCTCTCGTAGACTCGGACTCCAATGCATTTGGAAGCTATATGGTAATTTTATTTTTAACTAGATTTTGACTTTAGCTCTGTTTTACCCTCCAATACCCAACTCCATTACGTCTTTTATTTTCTTCTCGTCTATTACTACCTAATTTCCACTTTCCCCCTTGGTGTCCCCCTCTGCAGGCTGCACTAAAGCTTCCCAAAGACACTGAAGAACAACAACAGAAGTGAGTATAAATGATTACTACTGTAGCACAAAACCGGTCTGTGTACTGACCGCACAGTATAGTAAAGGGTTAATAACTGGGGGTGCATAAAGTGTGTATATAATTTTTTTTTTTTAACACTTTTGAGACCCAATACCTCCTGTATTGGGTCCATTCTTAGGGGGTTATGCGTTTGTATTAGATTATTTTCATATTTTGGACCTAACTGCATCTAGGGTGCATTTTTGGATATTTACTTGCAGAAATTTCAGTTTTCATGGCCTGTTCTTCAAGGCTGGGAAATAAAAGGTTAATCCATGATCCAAAATTCAATTGGCAATAGCACTTCAATTGTACATAATTATATAAGTTTACCTATTAAGGTATGAAATGACGCAAGAAGTAGTGAATGCAAACTTTTTTCCTCTATTAGCATAATACTTAAAACAAAATATTTTATAGTAAAAAGACAGGGAGGTGAGGAAAAAATGGGACCTCCAAAAGAGTCAGGGTGTGACCCGAGAAAATAAGTTTATGATATGTCTGCCTATGGAAGGTGTCCTCCTGGAGGGGTTATATGGACATGCTTAGGAGGGGGCGGACGTCACAGTGTCTCCTAGTTTCCCCTTTTTAATCCATTATCCAAGAGTGAACACAGACCAAGAAAATCACCAATAATCACCTTACAACAGGCATCGATTCAATTGAAGTTACTAACAATCAGCTCAAGGGAATAAAATAGAATAGAAGGAATCCCAACTGTAATAGGACTTAGAAATCTTACCCAAGATGTAATTTGTAAAAAGAGCCACTAGATGGCAGGCAAGTATAATGTAAATGGGATAAGTGCTAAATGAATCCATTGTATTTATCACTTATCCCATTTACATTATACTTGTTTAGCCCCAGATTGAACAACCGTGTATATACACTCACCGGCCACTTTATTAGGTACACCTGTCCAACTTCTTGTTAACACTTAATTTCTAATCAGCCAATCACATGGCGGCAACTCAGTGCATTTAGGCATGTAGACATGGTCAAGACAATCTCCTGCAGTTCAAACCGAGCATCAGTATGGGGAAGAAAGGTGATTTGAGTGCCTTTGAACGTGGCATGGTTGTTGGTGCCAGAAGGGCTGGTCTGAGTATTTCAGAAACTGCTGATCTACTGGGATTTTCACGCACAACCATCTCTAGGGTTTACAGAGAATGGTCCGAAAAAGAAAAAAAATCCAGTGAGCGGCAGTTCTGTGGGCGGAAATGCCTTGTTGATGCCAGAGGTCAGAGGAGAATGGGCAGACTGGTTCGAGCTGATAGAAAGGCAACAGTGACTCAAATCGCCACCCGTTACAACCAAGGTAGGCCTAAGAGCATCTCTGAACGCACAGTGCGTCGAACTTTGAGGCAGATGGGCTACAGCAGCAGAAGACCACACCGGGTACCACTCCTTTCAGCTAAGAACAGGAAACTGAGGCTACAATTTGTACAAGCTCATCGAAATTGGACAGTAGAAGATTGGAAAAACGTTGCTTGGTCTGATGAGTCTCGATTTCTGCTGCGACATTCGGATGGTAGGGTCAGAATTTGGCGTAAACAACATGAAAGCATGGATCCATCCTGCCTTGTATGGAGCATCTTTGGGATGTGCAGCCGACAAATCTGCGGCAACTGTGTGATGCCATCATGTCAATATGGACCAAAATCTCTGAGGAATGCTTCCAGCACCTTGTTGAATCTATGCCAGAGGTCCCCAACCTTTTTTGCACCAGGGACCGGCTTTAAGCAAGACCAGTTTTCCATGGCCCGGTGGGGGTGGGGCAGGGGCGGGGCTTTGGTCATATGGGGGTGGGGTTATGGAGGGATGGAGCTTAGTGCATACTTATCATATAATTATGACATTTATAATGAGAATGTGATTCAACTTACCATAGGTTCAGAATGAGTGGGAGCACCATGCTTGTTTCCCTGGTGCTCTGCACCATTATTGCCCCATAGCTGTGCCATACAGTGCTCTGCACCGTTCATAATTGCCCCATAGCTGTGCCATATAGTGCTCTGCACCGTTCATAATTGCCCCATAGCTGTGCCATATAGTGCTCTGCACCATTATTGCCCCATAGCTGTGCCATATAGTGCTCTGCACCATTATTGCCCCATAGCTGTGCCATATAGTGCTCTGCACCGTTTATTATTGCCCCATAGCTGTGCCATACAGTGCTCTGCACCATTATTGCCCCATAGCTGTGCCATATAGTGCTCTGCACCGTTCATAATTGCCCCATAGCTGTGCCATATAGTGCTCTGCACCATTATTGCCCCATAGCTGTGCCATATAGTGCTCTGCACCATTATTGCCCCATAGCTGTGCCATATAGTGCTCTGCACCATTATTGCCCCATAGCTGTGCCATACAGTGCTCTGCACCATTATTGCCCCATAGCTGTGCCATATAGTGCTCTGCACCATTATTGCCCCATAGCTGTGCCATATAGTGCTCTGCACCATTGCCCCATAGCTGTACCATACAGTGCTCTGCACCATTATTGCCCCATAGCTGTGCCATATAGTGCTCTGCACCGTCCATTATTGCCCCATAGCTGTGCCATACAGTGCTCTGCACCGTCCATGATTGCCCCATAGCTGTGCTGCTGCTGCTGCAATAAAAATAATAAAACACATACTCACCTGTCTTGCTTGCAGCTCCTCGGCGCCATCTTCCCGGCGTCTCTCTGCACTGACTGATCAGGCAGAGGGCAGCGCGCACACTATATGCGTCATCGCGCCCTCTGCCTGAACAGTCAGAGCGGAGAGACGCCGGGAAGATGGAGACAGCGCCCGGCGTGTGGAACGAGGACAGGTGACTATGTAATACTTACCTGCTCCCGGCGTCCCGCTCCTTCCCCCGGACAGCTGGTCTTCGGTGCCGCAGCCTCTTCCTCTGTCAGCGGTCACCGGCACCGCTCATTAGAGAAATGAATTATGCGGCTCCGCCCCTATGGGAGGTGGAGCAGCCTATTCATTTCTCTAATGAGCGGTCCCACGTGACCCCTGAACAGGGGCGCCGCGGACCGGCTGAAAAACCCCAACGGCCCGGTCCTGGTCCGCGGACCGGCGGTTGGGGACCTCTGATCTATGCCACGAAGAATTGAGGCAGTTCTGAAGGCAAAAGGGGGTCCAACCCGTTACTAGCATGGTGTACCTAATAAAGTGGCCGGTGAGTGTATATATATATATATATATATATATATATATATATATATACGTATATATATATATATATATATATATATATATATATATGTCCTAATCGGCAGCTCTTTGTTACTTGATTTTCATTTTGGATAGTGGTAAACCTTAAACTAAATAAAGAAGCCATTTGGAGGATAAGACTAGTGCAGGAGAGACCTTTTCTAGCCAACATTTTATATGGGCTTCAAGTATTCATATCCGGCTTCTGTGCCTCTGACTCATAATCTGGATATTTAACAACAAGGACCTCAATCTTATCTGTGGTGTGTGGTGTGGGTTTTTTTTTTGTGTGCTTTTTATTTTATTGCACTTTCATCTTATTTTGGTAGATGTGACTGGATTTATTCTTTTTTAATTAGGTGGCAGCTAAAGCTTTAGAGACCGGAGTCTTTGGAGCTTATTTCAATGTTCTCATAAACCTCCGTGAAATCAAGGATGATGAATTTAATAGTCAGGTAATACATTAAAGGATTATTCACTTTCTTTCACCAGATGTGTTTGGGCATAATTTTGTGGTACTCCTGTGTATTACTGGATCTCATTATTACTTTTTTGTGAAGTATTGCCCGTTAGTGTAATATTTAGTTTACAAAATTGAAAGATGCGATAATGTATGGATTCATAGAAAATGGCTTGGTGGAATAGTTCAGATGACTCAAAAGCTAATGAAAAATGCGTGCAGTATACAAGACAACCAAAAGCTACATACAGTATACCAATGTAAGGGGTGTGGACTGGACTGTCGGGTTCATAACCCTGAAGACGCCAATCGCGGTGTCTGTATAGTGTATGGCTGTGAGCAGTGCTGCTGTTGGGTGAACTACTGTCATGATTCTCAATGGCAAGAGAACATAGCCCAGCATATATAAAGAGCTAGCTCTTGGAAGATGGAATCTAAAACTGACCATGAACTAAACCTGCCGCACAACTAACAGTAGCCGGGTGGCGTGCCTACGTTTTATCCCTAGACGCCCAGCGCCAGCCGGAGGACTAACTAATCCTAGCAGAGGAAAATGCAGTCCTGGCTCACCTCTAGAGAAATTTCCCCAAAAGGCAGACAGAGGCCCCCACATATATTGGCGGTGATATTAGATGAAGATGACAAACGTAGTATGAAAATAGGTTTAGCAAAATCGAGGTCCGCTTACTAAATAGCAGGAAGACAGAAAAGGAACTTTCATGGTCAGCTGAAAACCCTATCAAAACACCATCCTGAAATTACTTTAAGACTCTAGTATTAACTCATAACACCAGAGTGGCAATTTCAGTTCACAAGAGCTTTCCAGACACAGAAACGAAACAACAGCTGTGAACTGGAACAAAATGCAAAAACAAACAAGGACTAAAGTCCAACTTAGCTGGGAGTTGTCTAGAAGCAGGAACATGCACAGAAAGGCTTCTGATTACATTGTTGACCGGCATGGAACTAACAGAGGAGCAAGGTTAAATAGCGACTCCCACATCCTGATAGGAACAGGTGAACAGAGGGGATGATGCACACTAGTTCAATTCCACCAGTGGCCACCGGGGGAGCCCAGAATCCAATTTCACAACAGTACCCCCCCCTCAAGGAGGGGGCACCGAACCCTCACCAGAACCACCAGGGAGATCAGGATGAGCCCTATGAAAGGCACGGACCAGATCGGAGGCATGAACATCAGAGGCAGTCACCCAAGAATTATCCTCCTGACCGTATCCCTTCCATTTGACCAGATACTGGAGTTTCCGTCTGGAAACACGGGAGTCCAAGATCTTTTCCACAACGTACTCCAACTCGCCCTCAACCAACACCGGAGCAGGAGGCTCAACGGAAGGCACAACGGGTACCTCATACCTGCGCAATAATGACCGATGAAAAACATTATGAATAGAAAAAGATGCAGGGAGGTCCAAACGGAAGGACACAGGGTTAAGAATCTCCAATATCTTGTACGGGCCGATGAACCGAGGCTTAAACTTGGGAGAAGAAACCCTCATAGGGACAAAACGAGAAGACAACCACACCAAGTCCCCAACACAAAGCCGAGGACCAACACGACGACGGCGGTTGGCAAAAAGCTGAGTCTTCTCCTGGGACAGCTTCAAATTATCCACTACCTGCCCCCAGATCTGATGCAACCTATCCACCACAGCATCCACTCCAGGACAATCCGAAGATTCCACCTGACCGCAAGAAAATCGAGGATGAAACCCCGAATTACAGAAAAACGGAGACACCAAGGTGGCAGAGCTGGCCCGATTATTGAGGGCGAACTCCGCTAATGGAAAAAAGCAACCCAATCATCCTGATCTGCGGACACAAAACACCTCAAATATGTCTCCAAGGTCTGATTAGTCCGCTCGGTCTGGCCATTAGTCTGAGGATGGAAAGCAGACGAAAAAGACAAATCTGTTGTGAATTTGGATTCTGGGCTCCCCCGGTGGCCACTGGTGGAATTGAACTTGTGTCATCATCTTCTCTGTTCACCTGTTCCCATCAAGATGTGGGAGTCGCTATATAACCTTGCTTCTCTGTTAGTTGCTTGCCGGTCAACAATGTTATCAGAAGCATCTCTGTGCATGTTCCTGCTCCTAGACAACAACTAGATAAGTTGGACTTTTGTCCATGTTTGTTTTTGCATTTTTGTTCCAGTTCACAGCTGTTGTTTCGTTACTGTGTCTGGAAAGCTCTTGTGATCAGGAATTGCCACTCTGGTATTATGAGTTAATGCCAGAGTCTTAAAGTAATTTCTGGATGGTGTTTTGATAGGGTTTTCAGCTGACCATGAAAGTGTCCTTTCTGTCTTCTGCTATCTAGTAAGTGGACCTCAAATTTGCTAAACCTATTTTCATGCTGCGTTTGTTATTTCATCTTAAATCACCGCCAATACATGTGGGGGGCCTCTGTCTCCTTTCGGGGTATTTCTCTAGAGGTGAGCTAGGACTAATATTTTCCTCTGCTAGCATTATTTAGTCCTCCGGCTGGCGCTGGGCATCTAGGGATAAAAAGTAGGAATGCTACCCGGCCACTGCTAGTTGTGCGGTAGGTTTAGTTCATGGTCAGTTCAGTTTCCATCTTCCAAGAGCTAGTTCCTATATATGCTATGTTCTCTTGCCATTGAGAACATGACAGTTTGACCGGCCCACTAAAGGGTTAAAATCCTTGGCTGAGAAAGGAGAGAAATAAGAAGTCTGCTGAGAATTTTTTTTTTTTTTTTTTTCCCTCTAGTTTTGAGTGTGCTCTTAATTGGACCACTTGCCAGTCTGTCTATGCTGCAGCCTTTTTTTTTTCTTTCTCTCCTTCTAATCTTTGAATGGCTCTGTGTTCACCTGTTTATAATGGATCTTCAGAGTGTAACTGCAGGTTTGAATAATCTTGCCACGAAGGTACAAAATTTGCAAGATTTTGTTGTTCATGCACCTATATCTGAACCGAGAGTTCCTTTGCCGGAATTTTTCTCGGGGAATAGATCTGGTTTTCAGAATTTTAGAAATAATTGCAAATTATTTTTGTCCCTGAAGTCTCGCTCTGCCGGAGATCCTGCACAGCAGGTCAGGATTGTGATTTCCTTGCTCCGGGGCGACCCTCAAGAGTGGGCTTTTTCATTGACACCAGGGGATCCTGCGTTGCTCAATGTGGAAGTGTTTTTTCTGGCCTTGGGGTTGATTTATGAGGAACCTCATTTGGAGCTTCAGGCAGAAAAAACCTTGATGTCCCTATGTCAGGGGCAAGATGAAGCTGAAATTTACTGCCAAAGATTCCGTAAATGGTCTGTGCTTACTCAGTGGAATGAGTGCGCCCTGGCGGCGACTTTCAGAGAGGGTCTCTCTGATGCCATTAAGGATGTTATGGTGGGGTTCCCTGTGCCTACGGGTCTGAATGAGTCCATGACAATGGCTATTCAGATCGATAGGCGTCTGCGGGAGCGCAAACCAGTGCACCATTTGGCGGTGTCCACTGAGAAGACGCCAGAAAGTATGCAGTGTGATAGAATTCTGTCCAGAAGCGAGCGGCAGAATTTTAGACGGAAAAATGGGTTGTGTTTCTATTGTGGTGATTCTACTCATGTTATATCAGCATGCTCTAAGCGCACTAAGAAGCTTGATAAGTCTGTTTCCATTGGCACTTTACAGTCTAAGTTCATTCTATCTGTGACCCTGATTTGCTCTTTGTCATCCATTACCACGGACGCCTATATCGACTCTGGCGCCGCTTTGAGTCTTATGGATTGGTCCTTTGCCAAACGCTGTGGGTATGATTTAGAGCCTTTGGAGACTCCTATTCCTCTGAAGGGGATTGACTCCACCCCATTGGCTAGTAATAAACCACAATACTGGACACAAGTAACTATGCGTATTAATCCGGATCACCAGGAGACTATTCGCTTTCTGGTGCTGTATAATCTACATGATGTTTTGGTGCTAGGATTGCCATGGCTGCAATCTCACAACCCAGTCCTCGACTGGAGAGCTATGTCTGTGTTGAGCTGGGGATGTAAGGGGACTCATGGGGATGTACCTTTGGTTTCCATTTCATCATCTATTCCCTCTGAGATTCCTGAATTCTTGTCTGAATTTCGTGATGTCTTTGAAGAACCCAAGCTTGGTTCGCTACCTCCGCACCGAGAGTGCGATTGTGCCATAGATTTAATCCCGGGTAGTAAATACCCAAAGGGTCGTTTATTTAATCTGTCTGTGCCTGAGCATGCTGCTATGCGAGAATATATAAAGGAGTCCTTGGAAAAGGGACATATTCGGCCATCGTCATCTCCCTTAGGAGCCGGTTTTTTCTTTGTGTCAAAAAAAGACGGCTCTTTGAGACCATGTATTGATTATCGGCTTTTGAATAAAATCACGGTTAAATATCAATACCCATTGCCGTTGCTGACTGATTTGTTTGCTCGCATAAAGGGGGCCAAGTGGTTCTCTAAGATTGATCTCCGTGGGGCGTATAATTTGGTGCGAATCAGGCAGGGGGATGAGTGGAAAACCGCATTTAATACGCCCGAGGGCCACTTTGAGTATTTGGTGATGCCTTTTGGTCTTTCAAATGCCCCTTCAGTCTTCCAGTCCTTTATGCATGACATTTTCCGCGATTATTTGGATAAATTTATGATTGTGTATCTGGATGATATTCTGATTTTTTCGGATGACTGGGACTCTCATGTCCAGCAAGTCAGGAGGGTTTTTCAGGTTTTGCGGTCTAATTCTTTGTGTGTGAAGGGTTCTAAGTGCGTTTTTGGGGTACAGAGGATTTCCTTTTTGGGATATATTTTTTCTCCCTCTTCCATTGAAATGGATCCTGTCAAGGTTCAAGCTATTTGTGATTGGACGCAGCCCTCTTCTCTTAAGAGTCTTCAGAAATTTTTGGGCTTTGCTAACTTTTATCGTCGATTTATTGCTGGTTTTTCGGATGTTGTTAAGCCATTGACCGATTTGACTAAGAAGGGTGCTGATGTTGCTGATTGGTCCCCTGATGCTGTGGAGGCCTTTCGGGAGCTTAAGCGCCGTTTTTCTTCTGCCCCTGTGTTGCGTCAGCCTGATGTTGCTCTTCCTTTTCAGGTTGAGGTCGACGCTTCTGAGATCGGAGCTGGGGCAGTGTTGTCGCAGAAAAGTTCCGACTGCTCCGTGATGAGGCCTTGTGCCTTCTTTTCCCGTAAATTTTCGCCCGCTGAGCGGAATTATGATGTTGGGAATCGGGAGCTTTTGGCCATGAAGTGGGCTTTTGAGGAGTGGCGCCACTGGCTTGAGGGGGCCAGACATCAGGTGGTGGTATTGACTGACCACAAAAATTTGATTTATCTTGAGACCGCCAGGCGCCTGAATCCTAGACAGGCGCGCTGGTCATTGTTTTTCTCCCGGTTTAATTTTGTGGTGTCATACCTACCGGGTTCTAAGAATATTAAGGCGGATGCCCTTTCTAGGAGTTTTGAGCCTGACTCGCCTGGTAACTCTGAGCCCACAGGTATCCTTAAGGATGGAGTGATATTGTCAGCCGTTTCTCCAGACCTGCGGCGGGCCTTGCAGGAGTTTCAGGCGGATAGACCGGATCGTTGCCCACCTGATAGACTGTTTGTTCCTGATGATTGGACCAGTAAAGTCATCTCTGAGGTTCATTCTTCTGCGTTGGCAGGTCATCCTGGAATTTTTGGTACCAGGGATTTGGTGGCAAGGTCCTTCTGGTGGCCTTCCCTGTCACGAAATGTGCGAGGCTTTGTGCAGTCTTGTGACGTTTGTGCTCGGGCCAAGCCTTGTTGTTCTCGGGCTAGTGGATTATTGTTGCCCTTGCCTATTCCTAAGAGGCCTTGGACGCACATCTCGATGGATTTTATTTCGGATCTGCCTGTTTCTCAGAAGATGTCTGTCATCTGAGTGGTGTGTGACCGTTTTTCTAAGATGGTCCATTTGGTTCCCCTGCCCAAGTTGCCTTCTTCTTCCGAGTTGGTTCCTCTGTTTTTTCAAAATGTTGTTCGTTTGCATGGTATTCCTGAGAATATCGTTTCTGACAGAGGAACCCAATTTGTGTCTAGATTTTGGCGAGCATTCTGTGCTAGGATGGGCATAGATTTATCTTTTTCGTCTGCTTTCCATCCTCAGACTAATGGCCAGACCGAGCGGACTAATCAGACCCTGGAGACATATCTGAGGTGTTTTGTGTCTGCTGACCAGGATGATTGGGTTGCTTTTTTGCCATTGGCTGAGTTCGCCCTCAATAATCGGGCCAGCTCTGCCACCTTGGTGTCCCCGTTTTTCTGTAATTCGGGGTTTCATCCTCGATTTTCCTCCGGTCAGGTGGAATCTTCGGATTGTCCTGGAGTAGATGCTGTGGTGGAGAGATTGCATCAGATTTGGGGGCAGGTGGTGGACAATTTGAAGTTGTCCCAGGAGAAGACTCAGCTTTTTGCCAACCGCCGCCGTCGTGTTGGTCCTCGGCTTTGTGTTGGGGATTTGGTGTGGTTGTCTTCTCGTTTTGTCCCTATGAGGGTCTCTTCTCCTAAGTTTAAGCCTCGGTTCATCGGCCCGTACAAGATATTGGAGATTCTTAACCCTGTTTCCTTCCGTTTGGACCTCCCTGCATCCTTTTCTATTCATAACGTTTTTCATCGGTCATTATTGCGCAGGTATGAGGTACCGGTTGTGCCTTCCGTTGAGCCTCCTGCTCCGGTGTTGGTTGAGGGTGAGTTGGAGTACGTTGTGGAGAAAATCTTGGACTCCCGTGTTTCCAGACGGAGACTCCAGTATCTGGTCAAGTGGAAGGGATACGGCCAGGAGGATAATTCTTGGGTGACTGCCTCTGATGTTCATGCCTCCGATCTGGTTCGTGCCTTTCATAGGGCCCATCCTGATCGCCCTGGTAGTTCTGGTGAGGGTTCGGTGCCCCCTCCTTGAGGGGGGGGTACTGTTGTGAATTTGGATTCTGGGCTCCCCCGGTGGCCACTGGTGGAATTGAACTTGTGTCATCATCTTCTCTGTTCACCTGTTCCCATCAAGATGTGGGAGTCGCTATATAACCTTGCTTCTCTGTTAGTTGCTTGCCGGTCAACAATGTTATCAGAAGCATCTCTGTGCATGTTCCTGCTCCTAGACAACAACTAGATAAGTTGGACTTTTGTCCATGTTTGTTTTTGCATTTTTGTTCCAGTTCACAGCTGTTGTTTCGTTACTGTGTCTGGAAAGCTCTTGTGATCAGGAATTGCCACTCTGGTATTATGAGTTAATGCCAGAGTCTTAAAGTAATTTCTGGATGGTGTTTTGATAGGGTTTTCAGCTGACCATGAAAGTGTCCTTTCTATCTTCTGCTATCTAGTAAGTGGACCTCAAATTTGCTAAACCTATTTTCATGCTGCGTTTGTTATTTCATCTTAAATCACCGCCAATACATGTGGGGGGCCTCTGTCTCCTTTCGGGGTATTTCTCTAGAGGTGAGCTAGGACTAATATTTTCCTCTGCTAGCATTATTTAGTCCTCCGGCTGGCGCTGGGCATCTAGGGATAAAAAGTAGGAATGCTACCCGGCCACTGCTAGTTGTGCGGTAGGTTTAGTTCATGGTCAGTTCAGTTTCCATCTTCCAAGAGCTAGTTCCTATATATGCTATGTTCTCTTGCCATTGAGAACATGACACAAATCTATGCCCATCCTAGCACAGAAAGCCCGCCAAAATCTAGACACGAATTGGGTTCCTCTGTCAGAAACGATATTTTCCGGAATACCATGCAAACGAACCACATTTTGAAAAAATAGAGGAACCAACTCGGAAGAGGAAGGCAACTTAGGCAAGGGAACCAAATGGACCATCTTAGAGAAACGGTCACACACCACCCAGATGACAGACATCTTCTGAGAAACAGGAAGATCCGAAATAAAATCCATCGAGATGTGCGTCCAAGGCCTCTTCGGGATAGGCAAGGGCAACAACAATCCACTAGCCCGAGAACAACAAGGCTTGGCCCGAGCACAAACGTCACAAGACTGCACAAAGCCTCGCACATCTCGTGACAGGGAAGGCCACCAGAAGGACCTTGCCACCAAATCCCTGGTACCAAAGATTCCAGGATGACCTGCCAACGCAGAAGAATGAACCTCAGAGATGACTTTACTGGTCCAATCATCAGGAACAAACAGTCTACCAGGTGGGCAATGATCAGGTCTATCCGCCTGAAACTCCTGCAAGGCCCGCCGCAGGTCTGGAGAAACGGCAGACAATATCACTCCATCCTTAAGGATACCTGTAGGTTCAGAATTACCAGGGGAGTCAGGCTCAAAACTCCTAGAAAGGGCATCCGCCTTAACATTCTTAGAACCCGGTAGGTATGACACCACAAAATCAAACCGAGAGAAAAACAACGACCAGCGCGCCTGTCTAGGATTCAGGCGCCTGGCGGACTCAAGATAAATTAAATTTTTGTGGTCGGTCAATACCACCACCTGATGTCTAGCCCCCTCAAGCCAATGACGCCACTCCTCAAAAGCCCACTTCATGGCCAAAAGCTCCCGATTCCCAATATCATAATTCCGCTCGGCGGGCGAAAATTTACGAGAAAAAAAGGCACAAGGTCTCATCACGGAGCAGTCGGCACTTCTCTGCGACAACACCGCCCCATCTCCGATTTCAGAAGCGTCGACCTCAACCTGAAAAGGAAGAGCAACATCAGGCTGACGCAACACAGGGGCGGAAGAAAAGCGGCGCTTAAGCTCCTGAAAGGCTTCCACAGCAGCAGGGGACCAATCAGCAACATCAGCACCCTTCTTAGTCAAATCAGTCAATGGTTTAACCACATCAGAAAAACCAGCAATAAATCGACGATAAAAGTTAGCAAAGCCCAAAAATTTTTGAAGACTCTTAAGAGAAGAAGGTTGCGTCCAATCACAAATAGCCTGAACCTTGACAGGATCCATCTCGATGGAAGAGGGGGAAAAAATGTATCCCAAGAAGGAAATCTTCTGAACCCCAAAAACGCACTTAGAACCCTTCACACACAAGGAATTAGACCGCAAAACCTGAAAAACCCTCCTGACCTGCTGGACATGAGAGTCCCAGTCATCCGAAAAAATCAGAATATCATCCAGATACACAATCATAAATTTATCCAAATAATCGCGGAAAATGTCATGCATAAAGGACTGAAAGACTGAAGGGGCATTTGAAAGACCAAAAGGCATCACCAAATACTCAAAGTGGCCCTCGGGCGTATTAAATGCGGTTTTCCACTCATCCCCCTGCTTAATTCGCACCAAATTATACGCCCCACGGAGATCAATCTTAGAGAACCACTTGGCCCCCTTTATACGAGCAAACAAATCAGTCAGCAGTGGCAACGGATATTGATATTTAACCGTGATTTTATTCAAAAGCCGATAATCAATACACGGCCTCAAAGAGCCATCTTTCTTAGACACAAAGAAAAAACCGGCTCCTAAGGGAGATGACGAAGGACGAATATGTCCCTTTTCCAAGGACTCCTTTATATATTCTCGCATAGCAGCATGTTCAGGCACAGATAGATTAAATAAACGACCCTTCGGGTATTTACTACCCGGAATCAAATCTATGGCACAATCGCACTCCCGGTGCGGAGGTAGTGAACCAAGCTTGGGTTCTTCAAAAACGTCACGATAGTCAGACAAGAATTCAGGAATCTCAGAGGGAATAGATGATGAAATGGAAACCAAAGGTACGTCCCCATGAGTCCCCTTACATCCCCAGCTTAACACAGACATAGCTTTCCAGTCGAGGACTGGGTTATGAGATTGCAGCCATGGCAATCCGAGCACCAAAACATCATGTAGATTATACAGCACAAGAAAGCGAATAATCTCTTGGTGATCCGGATTAATACGCATAGTTACTTGTGTCCAGTATTGTGGCTTATTACTAGCCAATGGGGTGGAGTCTATCCCCTTCAGAGGTATAGGAGCTTCCAGAGGCTCTAAATCATACCCACAGCGTTTGGCAAAGGACCAATCCATAAGACTCAAAGCGGCGCCAGAGTCGACATAGGCGTCCGCAGTAATAGATGACAAAGAACAAATCAGGGTCACAGATAGAATAAACTTAGACTGCAAAGTGCTAATTGAAACAGACTTGTCAAGCTTCTTAGTACGCTTAGAGCATGCTGATATAACATGAGTTGAATCACCACAATAGAAGCACAACCCATTTTTTCGTCTAAAATTCTGCCGTTCGCTTCTGGACAGAATTCTATCACATTGCATATTCTCTGGCGTCTTCTCAGTAGACACCGCCAAATGGTGCACAGGTTTGCGCTCCCGCAAACGCCTATCGATCTGAATAGCCATTGTCATGGACTCATTCAGACCCGCAGGCACAGGGAACCCCACCATAACATCCTTAATGGCATCAGAGAGACCCTCTCTGAAATTCGCCGCCAGGGCGCACTCATTCCACTGAGTAAGCACAGACCATTTACGGAATTTTTGGCAGTATATTTCAGCTTCATCTTGCCCCTGAGATAGGGACATCAAGGCTTTTTCCGCCTGAAGCTCTAAATGAGGTTCCTCATAAAGCAACCCCAAAGCCAGAAAAAACGCATCCACATTGAGCAACGCAGGATCCCCTGGAGCCAATGCAAAAGCCCAATCCTGAGGGTCGCCCCGGAGCAAGGAAATTACAATCCTGACCTGCTGTGCAGGATCTCCAGCAGAGCGAGATTTCAGGGACAAAAACAATTTGCAATTATTTTTGAAATTTTGGAAGCACAATCTATTCCCCGAGAAAAATTCAGGCAAAGGAATTCTAGGTTCAGACATAGGAACATGAACAACAAAATCTTGTAAATTTTGAACCTTCGTGGCGAGGTTATTCAAGCCTGTAGCTAAACTCTGCGGATCCATTTCAAACAGGTGAACACAGAGCCATTCAAGGATTAGAAGGAGAGAGAGAGAGAAAGGCTGCAATATAGGCAGACTAGCAAGTGATTCAATTATGAGCACACTCTGAACTGGAGAAAAAGAGAAAAAAAAAAAATTTCAGCAGACTTCTTCTTTCTCTCCTTTCTCTGCCAATTAATTTAACCCTTTTTGGGCCGGTCAAACTGTCATGATTCTCAATGGCAAGAGAACATAGCCCAGCATATATAAAGAGCTAGCTCTTGGAAGATGGAATCTAAAACTGACCATGAACTAAACCTGCCGCACAACTAACAGTAGCCGGGTGGCGTGCCTACGTTTTATCCCTAGACGCCCAGCGCCAGCCGGAGGACTAACTAATCCTAGCAGAGGAAAATACAGTCCTGGCTCACCACTAGAGAAATTTCCCCAAAAGGCAGACAGAGGCCCCCACATATATTGGCGGTGATATTAGATGAAGATGACAAACGTAGTATGAAAATAGGTTTAGCAAAATCGAGGTCCGCTTACTAAATAGCAGGAAGACAGAAAAGGAACTTTCATGGTCAGCTGAAAACCCTATCAAAACACCATCCTGAAATTACTTTAAGACTCTAGTATTAACTCATAACACCAGAGTGGCAATTTCAGTTCACAAGAGCTTTCCAGACACAGAAACGAAACAACAGCTGTGAACTGGAACAAAATGCAAAAACAAACAAGGACTAAAGTCCAACTTAGCTGGGAGTTGTCTAGAAGCAGGAACATGCACAGAAAGGCTTCTGATTACATTGTTGACCGGCATGGAACTAACAGAGGAGCAAGGTTAAATAGCGACTCCCACATCCTGATAGGAACAGGTGAACAGAGGGGATGATGCACACTAGTTCAATTCCACCAGTGGCCACCGGGGGAGCCCAGAATCCAATTTCACAACAAACTACCAAAAGGAGACTAAGGAACTAGGGAGTAGTGCAGCCTACAGCTGACCGAAGATGAGACCATGGCCTCCCACCTTTAAGAGGTCTCTGGACAGAACGACTTGTCACAAGAAACCCGGAGCTTGCTAAACGCTGAAAGTAACTGACCTAAACAGGGCTAAGTTTGTGGGACTAGTGGGTGGTTCCGAGCCATAGATCTTGGGTGCCAGTAGAGGAAGAATTAGGACGTGGGACCTTTTGAGCAGAGAAAGACCTGCTGAATAAGGCTGATGGGCCGGTGTGGTTGCATGTTCCTCCATTAATTGCCATTTTCAGAATCGTAGCTTTATGCAGTCTCAATGAAGTGCTGTCTGCTTGTTAATATAGCTTTTCCATAAGAGAGGAGATCGGAGCCACATAAACTGGACAACAGAGTAACTTGTCCAAACATCAAAGGAACATGTTTAAAAGCTGCAGGAGGCAATAACCACGGTTGGTGGTGTGATTAGTTCCTATAGGGCACAGCTTGATAGATAAGGGATAGTATGGCCCCTCCAGGTCTCCGTACACGAGCAACACCGTGACGTCGCACGCCGACTGCTCTCATAAACAGCTCTTCACCACATCGGGTGGGTCACTGGCAGGGACTCCTGAATTTACACTCACTGGCCACTTTATTAGGTACACCATGCTAGTAACGGGTTGGACCCCCTTTTGCCTTCAGAACTTCAATTCTTCGTGGCATAGATTCAACAAGGTGCTGGAAGCATTCCTCAGAGATTTTGGTCCATATTGACATGATGGCATCACACAGTTGCCGCAGATTTGTCGGCTGCACATCCCTGATGCGAATCTCCCGTTCCACCACATCCCAAAGATTTCATGTTGTTTACGCCAAATTCTGACCCTACCATCCGAATGTCGCAGCAGAAATCGAGACTCATCAGACCAAGCAACGTTTTTCCAATCTTCTACTGTCCAATTTCGATGAGCTTGTGCAAATTGTAGCCTCAGTTTCCTGTTCTTAGCTGAAAGGAGTGGTACCCGGTGTGGTCTTCTGCTGCTGTAGCCCATCTGCCTCAAAGTTCGACGCACTGTGCGTTCAGAGATGCTCTTAGGCCTACCTTGGTTGTAACGGGTGGCGATTTGAGTCACTGTTGCCTTTCTATCAGCTCGAACCAGTCTGCCCATTCTCCTCTGACCTCTGGCATCAACAAGGCATTTCCGCCCACAGAACTGCCGCTCACTGGATTTTTTTTCTTTTTCGGACCATTCTCTGTAAACCCTAGAGATGGTTGTGCGTGAAAATCCCAGTAGATCAGCAGTTTCTGAAATACTCAGACCAGCCCTTCTGGCACCAACAACCATGCCACATTCAAAGGCACTCAAATCACCTTTCTTCCCCATACTGATGCTCGGTTTGAACTGCAGGAGATTGTCTTGACCATGTCTACATGCCTAAATGCACTGAGTTGCCGCCATGTGATTGGCTGATTAGAAATTAAGTGTTAACAAGAAGTTGGACAGGTGTACCTAATAAAGTGGCCAGTGAGTGTAGTTTTCTGCGACTGATTCCTGGACTTTCCGGCCTACTGAGGATATGCAGCACTGACCACTATTTTGCACCTTGAGGTAGTAATCGGACCTATATATTGGTTCTAGTTACACTCGGTGACAACATAAATAAGGACTGGTTACAGCAGGCTTGCTTACATGTTTGGCTCATGAGTGGCAGAAGTCCAAATCTAGTTACTTGGACACCATTTATGCATGATCTATGTTGCCAAACAGGTTATAACATATTTATACACAGAGAATATACCATTGCCTCTTAAGCGGTGCTTATAAATCCTTTTAGTTTTATGTAAATCGGAATTACACCCTTTTTGGCTCTATAGACATTGAGTGAATTGTCTTGCACTACTATAGATGGATGGATGTGTGTACATAACCTGGCTGTAGCTGACTATTATATGTACTGTATGACCCGGTGTGGGTCTGTTTTTACCGGTTTGGTTTTGGTATAATACATTTTCAGTTGGTGACAAAACACGCATTACACTAGTACACATCATTTGTGCAGATTAGTTGCTACTAGTTTCTTTCAGCTTTTTGCTGGCAATTCACAGCAGCTGTGACAGTCACTAATGCCTTGGTGTAAGGGCAATCATCACAGGTATATATCTAATTAGAGCAGAGGACTTAGTGTACTAACTTGTGCTCCTATATAGACTGGACAACCCCCTTAATGGTGTAAAATGTTGCAAAGATATCTTACTATGTAAAATAATTGGCAGTAAACCTTTGAAATTGATCAGCAAAGAGTTTTGAACCTCAATATGGAATAACAGTAACGTCTCAAGAATGTTCCCTCAGGTGCATACGATGTAGGGAACACATCAAGGTAATTACATTCGTTTCCTGGCATAAAAGTTGCAGATAATTGCACAACCCTGAACAATTCCTTATAATTTATTTCAGAAATTGGCAGAAATCTATTTTAGCTTGTGCTTGGTGACAATTTCAGTTTGTGGCGCCCAAAGATGCTCTAAAGTTACTAACGCAGGCATACAAAACCGGACTCTTGATGAATTCCCACCTAAGTGGTATTTTTGTATGCACTTGTCTACAGAAACTGATACCCAGATATATATTTTTTTTGTTTATTTCCCTTAGACTCAGAAGAAGATTTTCCAGCTGTTGGATGAGGCAAAGAAGTCTACTGAATCTGTGCTGCTGCTTTGTGAGGGGCGAGAGTGAAATTTAACTAAATAAACATTTATTTGCTGTCACTCTTGACTGTTCTGAGTTTTTGTACTTTTTAGTGCAACAGAAATTCAATTCATAGAAATATTCTTGTGGGGTTTTTTTATTTTTTATTTTTTATTTTTTTTTACGGACTGCATGTGGTGGTTTATACTGGTCTTAATCTTTCGAGAGATTCAGATTTTGAGAAGTTTGGAAATATTACACTGGAATTAAGTAAACATAAGATATTAAATTATAAACATGGGTTGTAATTGGCCTTAAGAATATTAAAAAAATTCATAAGCTTTAAAGTATGTGCACATATTCAGAATTTGCAGCCGGGTAAGGTCAAAGAACCCCCCCGCTGCATGCGCACTTCAGTACTTTACTCAGCCCTTGTCAGGGCAGAGAAGTACGACTGCACAGGAGCTAGACGAAGACCAGTGACACCGGACTGCCCCGCAGTTGAGCATAATACAGTGTGTCCGTAAAGTCATGGTGCACTTTTAACCAGTGACAGGATCTATCTATAGTTTACATTTTGGTGCCCTTTCTCTGGCCCAATCATATCAGACCTGTTCATGAGGAGAGATAACAACAACCAATCAAACACAAACTCATTTAAGCGGTTGCTGAGCCCCCAGTCAGATTAACCCCCTGATAAACTGAACTCTAATAAATACACTGCCAGGTCTGTGATATTATGCAACCACAAGCTTATGCCAGCTGTGTGGTTTTCCATGCCAGTCAAGATGTGGATGTACAGAGGACAGTTCAATGTGTTCTGTGGCTCGCTAAATTTGAATCAGTGCCCAATGTGCTACGTGAATATCAGTGCATTTATAACGAAGCGACAAGACATGGGAATAGGGATAAGCAGTTGAAGGAAACCGGCAGTTTGGTGGAGAAACCCCGTTCTGGTAGGCCATCAGTCAGTGATGAGTTTGTAGAGGCTATATAATAGATAAGTAACTTGGCACTCAACTTAGTAAATGGTGATGATTTTTAGGCCGGCCTCACACTCAGCGTATCAAAATACGGTCCGTATTTTACGGCCGTAATACGCAGAAAAGTCCCCAAAATAGTGATCCGTAGGCAGGGTGTGTCAGCGTATTTTGCGCATGGCATCCTCCGTATGTAATCCGTATGGCATCCGTACTGCGACATTTTCTCCCAGGCTTGCAAAACCGACATCTAATGGATTTATGTGCTCAAATGTTCGGTAAAACATATATATACAGTGTGTATGTGTATATATATATATATTTAATTCAGCACGATGTATGTGAAAAGCCGGTAATTCAATTGCCGGCTCTTCATTTCTCCTTCCCAAACCCGACATGATATGAGACATGGTTTACATACAGTAAACCATCTCATATCCCTTTTTTTTTTTTTTTTGCATATTCCACACTACTAATGTTAGTAGTGTGTATGTGCAAAATTTGGCCGCTGTAGCTGCTAAAATAAAGGGTTAAATGGCGGAAAAAATTGGCGTGGGCTCCCGCGCAATTTTCTCCGCCAGAGTGGTAACACCAGTGACTGAGGGCAGATATTAATAGCCTAGAGAGGGTCCATGGTTATTGGCCCCCCTGGCTACAAACATCTGCCCCCAGCCACCCCAGAGAAGGCACATCTGGAAGATGCGCCTATTCTGGCACTTGGCCTCTCTCTTCCCATTCCTGTGTAGCAGTGGGATATGGGGTAATGAAGGTCTTCAGGTGGATTAAGAGTCTAATAAAATATTACAACACCCTGTGTCTTTATTTCATTAAAATACTTTGTAATGTGTGTGTGTCTGTGTGTTTTATTAACCATTCAGTACTATTGGATTAATAATGGAAAGGTGTCATAATTGACGCCTCTCCATTATTAATCTGGCTTAATGTCACCTTACAATAGCAAGGTGACATTAACCCTTCATTACCCCATATCCCACCGCTACAAGGGAGTGGGAAGAGAGTGGCCAAGTGCCAGAATAGGCGCATCTTCCAGATGTGCCTTTTCTGGGGTGGCTGGGGGCAGATGTTTGTAGCAAGGGGGGCAAATAACCATGGACCCTCTCTAGGCTATTAATATCTGCCCTCAATCACTGGCTTTACCACTCTGGAGGAGAAAATTGCGCGGGAGCCCACGCCAATTTTTTCCTCGATTTAACCCTTTATTTTACAAGCTACAGCGCCCAAATTTTGCACATACACACTACTAACATTAGTAGTGTGGAATATGCAAAAAAAAAAAAAGGGATAGGAGATGGTTTACTGTATGTAAACCATGTCTCATATCATGTCGGGTTTGTGAAGGAGAAATGAAAAGCCGGCAATTGAATTACCGGCTTTTCACTAACAGCGCTGCGTATTTCTCGCAAGTCACACTGCTGGTCTGTGTGTAATCCGTATTTTTCTCGCCCCCATAGACTTGCATTGGCTTTTTTTTTTTATTTTTTTTGCGCAATACGGTGACAAACGCAGCATGCTGCGATTTTCTACGGCCGTACAAACCGTATAACATGGATCGGTAAAATACGGCTGATAGGAGCTGGGACATAGGGAATCATTGGGCCGTGTGTTATGCGCATTTTACGGGTGTATTTTCTGCGCTCATACGTCCGTAAAACTCACTAGTGTGTGGCCGGCCTTATTCAGATGGCAGTCCAAATTAAACGTTTCGGTCAAACATTAGACCTTCTTCAGTAAACTGCATTGCAAATGCATAACAGAATACAAACAATTGTAAATATACAAAAAGACAATAAGTCAAAAATAAAACATAAGGATAAACCTCATAATTAATGTGCAATATGTGATGGATAAGAGGGTAGGAGAGGTGAGGAATAGGTAAGTAACATCTTTTTACATACCGACTGCTTATGTAACAGGGATGGATCATGTCTCTAATTATGGAGTAGGTCCCAGATTATGGTTTCGAGTGGACCTGTCTGGGTATGGTAATAGCCCTATAATGGTAACAGAGACTGTATAGTACGGTGTACAGTTCAACGAATAAAGGAAAAAGAAGGAGCACAAACCATGGTGTACTGACCGAGTAAGATACCAAAGAAGAGTATCGTATATGGGCCTGGTGTTCCAGGTTTGGAAAAACACTGCAACTGTGATAAAATATAGATATAGCTATTAAGGAATGGCTAAGGGTACCGTCTCACAGTGGCACTTTTGTCGATACGACGGCACGATCCGTGACGTTCCAGCGATATCCATACGATATCGCTGTGTCTGACACGCAGCAGCGAGCAGGGACCCCGCTGAGAATCGTACGTCGTAGCAGATCGTTTGGAACTTTCTTTCGTCGCTGGATCTCCCGCTGTCATCGCTGGATCGGTGTGTGTGACACCGAACCAACGATGCGTTCGCTTGTAACCAGGGTAAACATATGGTTACTAAGCGCAGGGCCGCGCTTAGTAACCCAAAGTTTACCCTGGTTACCATCGTAAATGTAAAAAAAAAAAAAACAGTACATACTCACATTCCGGTGTCCGTCAGGTCCCTTGCCGTCTGGTTCCCGCACTGACTGACTGCCGGCCGTAAAGTGAAAGCAGAGCACAGCGGCCCTGCGCTTAGTAACCCGATGTTTACCCTGGTTACCCGGGGATCTCGGCATCGTTGGTCGCTGGAGAGCTGTCTGTGTGACAGCTCCCCAGCGACCACACAAGACTTACCAACGATCATGGTCAGGTCGTATCGCTGGTCGTGATCATTGGTAAATCGTTTTGTGAGACGGTACCCTAAGGAAAGAGGGGATCAGTGTTGTGAATTTGGATTCTGGGCTCCCCCGGTGGCTACTGGTGGAATTGAACTTGTGTCATCATCTTCTCTGTTCACCTGTTCCCATCAAGATGTGGGAGTCGCTATATAACCTTGCTTCTCTGTTAGTTGCTTGCCGGTCAACAATGTTATCAGAAGCCTCTCTGTGCTTGTTCCTGCTCCTAGACAACAACTAGATAAGTTGGACTTTTGTCCATGTTTGTTTTTGCATTTTTGTTCCAGTTCACAGCTGTGTTTCGTTACTGTGTCTGGAAAGCTCTTGTGATCAGGAATTGCCACTCTGGTATTATGAGTTAATGCCAGAGTCTTAAAGTAATTTCTGGATGGTGTTTTGATAGGGTTTTCAGCTGACCATGAAAGTGTTCTTTCTGTCTTCTGCTATCTAGTAAGTGGACCTCAAATTTGCTAAACCTATTTTCATGCTGCATTTGTTATTTCATCTTAAATCACCGCCAATACATGTGGGGGGCCTCTGTCTCCTTTCGGGGTATTTCTCTAGAGGTGAGCTAGGACTAATATTTCCCTCTGCTAGCATTATTTAGTCCTCCGGCTGGCGCTGGGCATCTAGGGATAAAAAGTAGGAATGCTACCTGGCCACTTCTAGTTGTGCGGTAGGTTTAGTTCATGGTCAGTTCAGTTCCCATCTTCCAAGAGCTTGTTCCTATATATGCTGATGCTATGTTCTCTTGCCATTGAGAACATGACAGTTTGACCGGCCCACTAAAGGGTTAAAATCCTTGGCTGAGAAAGGAGAGAAATAAGAAGTCTGCTGAGATTTTTTTTTTTTTTTCCCTCTAGTTTTGAGTGTGCTCTTAATTGGACCTCTTGCCAGTCTGTCTATGCTGCAGCTTTTTTTTTTTTCTTTCTCTCCTTCTAATCTTTGAATGGCTCTGTGTTCACCTGTTTGTAATGGATCTTCAGAGTGTAACTGCAGGTTTGAATAATCTCGCCACGAAGGTACAAAATTTGCAAGATTTTGTTGTTCATGCACCTGTGTCTGAGCCGAGAATTCCTTTGCCGGAATTTTTCTCGGGGAATAGATCTGGTTTTCAGAATTTTAGAAATAATTGCAAATTATTTTTGTCCCTGAAGTCTCGCTCTGCCGGAGACCCTGCACAGCAGGTCAGGATTGTGATTTCCTTGCTCCGGGGCGACCCTCAAGACTGGGCTTTTTCATTGACACCAGGGGATCCTGCGTTGCTCAATGTGGATGCGTTTTTTCTGGCCTTGGGGTTGCTTTATGAGGAACCTCATTTGGAGCTTCAGGCAGAAAAAACTTTGATGTCCCTATCTCAGGGGCAAGATGAAGCTGAAATTTACTGCCAAAGATTCCGTAAATGGTCTGTGCTTACTCAGTGGAATGAGTGCGCCCTGGCGGCGACTTTCAGAGAGGGTCTCTCTGATGCCATTAAGGATGTTATGGTGGGGTTCCCTGTGCCTGCGGGTCTGAATGAGTCCATGACAATGGCTATTCAGATCGATAGGCGTCTGCGGGAGCGCAAACCAGTGCACCATCTGGCGGTGTCCACTGAGAAGACGCCAGAAAGTATGCAGTGTGATAGAATTCTGTCCAGAAGCGAGCGGCAGAATTTTAGACGGAAAAATGGGTTGTGTTTCTATTGTGGTGATTCTACTCATGTTATATCAGCATGCTCTAAGCGCACTAAAAAGCTTGATAAATCTGTTTCCATTGGCACTTTACAGTCTAAGTTTATTCTGTCTGTGACCCTGATTTGCTCTTTGTCATCCATTACCACGGACGCCTATATTGACTCTGGCGCCGCTTTGAGTCTTATGGATTGGTCCTTTGCCAAACGCTGTGGGTATGATTTAGAGCCTTTGGAGACTCCTATTCCTCTGAAGGGGATTGACTCCACCCCATTGGCTAATAATAAACCACAATACTGGACACAAGTAACTATGCGTATTAATCCGGATCACCAGGAGATTATTCGCTTTCTGGTGCTGTATAATCTACATGATGTTTTGGTGCTAGGATTGCCATGGCTGCAATCTCACAACCCAGTCCTCGACTGGAGAGCTATGTCTGTGTTGAGCTGGGGATGTAAGGGGACTCATGGGGACGTACCTTTGGTTTCCATTTCATCATCTATTCCCTCTGAAATTCCTGAGTTCCTGTCTGACTATCGTGACGTCTTTGAAGAACCCAAGCTTGGTTCGCTACCTCCGCACCGAGAGTGCGATTGTGCCATAGATTTAATCCCGGGTAGTAAATACCCAAAGGGTCGTTTATTTAATCTGTCTGTGCCTGAACATGCTGCTATGCGAGAATATATAAAGGAGTCCTTGGAAAAGGGACATATTCGTCCATCGTCATCTCCCTTAGGAGCCGGTTTTTTCTTTGTGTCAAAAAAAGACGGCTCTTTGAGACCATGTATTGATTATCGGCTTTTGAATAAAATCACGGTTAAATATCAATACCCATTGCCGTTGCTGACTGATTTGTTTGCTCGCATAAAGGGGGCCAAGTGGTTCTCTAAGATTGATCTCCGTGGGGCGTATAATTTGGTGCGAATCAGGCAGGGGGATGAGTGGAAAACCGCATTTAATACGCCCGAGGGCCACTTTGAGTATTTGGTGATGCCTTTTGGTCTTTCAAATGCCCCTTCAGTCTTCCAGTCCTTTATGCATGACATTTTCCGCGATTATTTGGATAAATTTATGATTGTGTATCTGGATGATATTCTGATTTTTTCGGATGACTGGGACTCTCATGTCCAGCAAGTCAGGAGGGTTTTTCAGGTTTTGCGGTCTAATTCTTTGTGTGTGAAGGGTTCTAAGTGCGTTTTTGGGGTTCAGAGGATTTCCTTTTTGGGATATATTTTTTCTCCCTCTTCCATTGAGATGGATCCTGTCAAGGTTCAAGCTATTTGTGATTGGACGCAGCCCTCTTCTCTTAAGAGTCTTCAGAAATTTTTGGGCTTTGCTAACTTTTATCGTCGATTTATTGCTGGTTTTTCGGATGTTGTTAAGCCATTGACCGATTTGACTAAGCAGGGTGCTGATGTTGCTGATTGGTCCCCTGATGCTGTGGAGGCCTTTCGGGAGCTTAAGCGCCGTTTTTCTTCTGCCCCTGTGTTGCGTCAGCCTGATATTGCTCTTCCTTTTCAGGTTGAGGTCGACGCTTCTGAGATCGGAGCTGGGGCAGTGTTGTCGCAGAAAAGTTCCGACTGCTCCGTGATGAGGCCTTGTGCCTTCTTTTCCCGTAAATTTTCGCCCGCTGAGCGGAATTATGATGTTGGGAATCGGGAGCTTTTGGCCATGAAGTGGGCTTTTGAGGAGTGGCGCCACTAGCTTGAGGGGGCCAGACATCAGGTGGTGGTATTGACTGACCACAAAAATTTGATTTATCTTGAGACCGCCAGGCGCCTGAATCCTAGACAGGCGCGCTGGTCATTATTTTTCTCTCGGTTTAATTTTGTGGTGTCATACCTACCGGGTTCTAAGAATATTAAGGCGGATGCCCTTTCTAGGAGTTTTGAGCCTGACTCGGCTGGTAACTCTGAGCCCACAGGTATCCTTAAGGATGGAGTGATATTGTCAGCCGTTTCTCCAGACCTGCGGCGGGCCTTGCAGGAGTTTCAGGCAGATAGACCGGATCGTTGCCCACCTGATAGACTGTTTGTTCCTGATGATTGGACCAGTAGAGTCATCTCTGAGGTTCATTCTTCTGCGTTGGCAGGTCATCCTGGAATTTTTGGTACCAGGGATTTGGTGGCAAGGTCCTTCTGGTGGCCTTCCCTGTCACGAGATGTGCGAGGCTTTGTGCAGTCTTGTGACGTTTGTGCTCGGGCCAAGCCTTGTTGTTCTCGGGCAAGTGGATTATTGTTGCCCTTGCCTATTCCTAAGAGGCCTTGGACGCACATCTCGATGGATTTTATTTCAGATCTGCCTGTTTCTCAGAAGATGTCTGTCATCTGGGTGGTGTGTGACCGTTTCTCTAAGATGGTCCATTTGGTTCCCCTGCCCAAGTTGCCTTCTTCTTCCGAGTTGGTTCCTCTGTTTTTTCAAAATGTTGTTCGTTTGCATGGTATTCCTGAGAATATCGTTTCTGACAGAGGAACCCAATTTGTGTCTAGATTTTGGCGGGCATTCTGTGCTAGGATGGGCATAGATTTATCTTTTTCGTCTGCTTTCCATCCTCAGACTAATGGCCAGACCGAGCGGACTAATCAGACCCTGGAGACATATCTGAGGTGTTTTGTGTCTGCTGACCAGGATGATTGGGTTGCTTTTTTGCCATTGGCGGAGTTCGCCCTCAATAATCGGGCCAGCTCTGCCACCTTGGTGTCCCCGTTTTTCTGTAATTCGGGGTTTCATCCTCGATTTTCCTCCGGTCAGGTGGAATCTTCGGATTGTCCTGGAGTAGATGCTGTGGTGGAGAGATTGCATCAGATCTGGGGGCAGGTGGTGGACAATTTGAAGTTGTCCCAGGAGAAGACTCAGCTTTTTGCCAACCGCCGCCGTCGTGTTGGTCCTCGGCTTTGTGTTGGGGATTTGGTGTGGTTGTCTTCTCGTTTTGTCCCTATGAGGGTCTCTTCTCCTAAGTTTAAGCCTCGGTTCATCGGCCCGTATAAGATATTGGAGATTCTTAACCCTGTTTCCTTCCGTTTGGACCTCCCTGCATCCTTTTCTATTCATAACGTTTTTCATCGGTCATTATTGCGCAGGTATGAGGTACCGGTTGTGCCTTCCGTTGAGCCTCCTGCTCCGGTGTTGGTTGAGGGTGAGTTGGAGTACGTTGTGGAGAAGATCTTAGACTCCCGTGTTTCCAGACGGAGACTCCAGTATCTGGTCAAGTGGAAGGGATACGGCCAGGAGGATAATTCTTGGGTGACTGCATCTGATGTTCATGCCTCCGATCTGGTTCGTGCCTTTCATAGGGCCCATCCTGATCGCCCTGGTAGTTCTGGTGAGGGTTCGGTGCCCCCTCCTTGAGGGGGGGGTACTGTTGTGAATTTGGATTCTGGGCTCCCCCGGTGGCTACTGGTGGAATTGAACTTGTGTCATCATCTTCTCTGTTCACCTGTTCCCATCAAGATGTGGGAGTCGCTATATAACCTTGCTTCTCTGTTAGTTGCTTGCCGGTCAACAATGTTATCAGAAGCCTCTCTGTGCTTGTTCCTGCTCCTAGACAACAACTAGATAAGTTGGACTTTTGTCCATGTTTGTTTTTGCATTTTTGTTCCAGTTCACAGCTGTGTTTCGTTACTGTGTCTGGAAAGCTCTTGTGATCAGGAATTGCCACTCTGGTATTATGAGTTAATGCCAGAGTCTTAAAGTAATTTCTGGATGGTGTTTTGATAGGGTTTTCAGCTGACCATGAAAGTGTTCTTTCTGTCTTCTGCTATCTAGTAAGTGGACCTCAAATTTGCTAAACCTATTTTCATGCTGCGTTTGTTATTTCATCTTAAATCACCGCCAATACATGTGGGGGGCCTCTGTCTCCTTTCGGGGTATTTCTCTAGAGGTGAGCTAGGACTAATATTTCCCTCTGCTAGCATTATTTAGTCCTCCGGCTGGCGCTGGGCATCTAGGGATAAAAAGTAGGAATGCTACCTGGCCACTTCTAGTTGTGCGGTAGGTTTAGTTCATGGTCAGTTCAGTTCCCATCTTCCAAGAGCTTGTTCCTATATATGCTGATGCTATGTTCTCTTGCCATTGAGAACATGACAGATCAGCATGAGATAAATGGGAGTTGTATAGGAAAACATACCTAGTGTAGGTAGCTTGCTGATAACTAGGTATATGGTTTTATGTCCACTGTGGTATCATAGGAAATATTGATAATAACAAACTGAAAGACAAGTATGGCTAATATAAATATGGTACAATGTTGGTGTATGTCCTTAACCCCTTCACCCCCAAGGGTGGTTTGCACGTTATGGACCGGGCCAATTTTTACAATTCTGACCACTGTCCCTTTATGAGGTTATAACTCTGGAACGCTTCAACGGATCCCGGTGATTCTGACATTGTTTTCTCATGACATATTGTACTTCATGATAGTGGTAAAATTTCTTTGATATTACCTGCGTTTATTTGTGAAAAAAACGGAAATTTGGCGAAAATTTTGAAAATTTTGCAATTTTCCAACTTTTAATTTTTATGCAATTAAATCACAGTGATATGTCACACAAAATACTTAATAAGTAACATTTACCACATGTCTACTTTACATCAGCACAATTTTGGAACCAAAATTTGTTTTGTTAGGGAGTTATAAGGGTTAAAATTTGACCAGCAATTTCTCATTTTCACAACACCATTTTTTTTTTAGTTTTTTTAGGGACCACATCTCATTTGAAGTCAATTTGAGGGGTCTATATGATAGAAAATACCCAAGTGTGACACCATTCTAAACTGCACCCCTCAAGGTGCTCAAAACCACATTCAAGAAGTTGAAGATGTTTCACAGGAATTTTTGGAATGTTTAAATAAAAATGAGCATTTAACTTTTTTTTCACAGAAAATTTAGTTCAGCTCCAATTTGTTTTATTTTACCAAGGGTAACAGGAGAAAATGGACCCCAAAAGATGTTGTACAATTTGTCCTGAGTACGCCGATACCCCATATGTGGGGGTAAACCACTGTTTGGGCGCATGACAGAGCTCGGAAGTGAAGGAGCGCCATTTGACTTTTCAATGCAAAATTGACTGGAATTGAGATGAGACGCCATGTTGCGTTTGGAGAGCCCCTGATATGCCTAAACATTGAAACCCCCCACAAGTGACACCATTTTGGAAAGTAGACCCCCTAAGGAGCTTATCTAGAAGTGTGGTGAGCACTTTGACTCACCAAGTGCTTCACAGAAGTTTATAATGCAGAACCGTAAAAATAAAAAATCATATTTTTTCACAAAAATGATCTTTTCGCCCTCAATTTTTTATTTTCCCAAGGGTAAGAAGAAATTGGACCCCAAATGTTGTTGTACAATTTGTTCTGAGTACACTGATACCCCATATGTGGGGGTAAACCACTGTTTGGGCGCATAGGAGAGCTCGGAAGGGAAGGAGCGCCGTTTGACTTTTCAATGCAAAATTGACAGGAATTGAGGTGGGACGCCATGTTGCGTTTGGAGAGCCACTGATGTGCCTAAACATTGAACCCCCTCACAAGTGACACCATTTTGGAAAGTAGACCCCCTAAGGAACTTATCTAGATGTATTGTGAGAACTTTGAACCCCCAAGTATTTCACTACAGTTTATAACGCAGAGCCATGCAAATAAAAAATATTTTTTTTCCACAAAAATTATTTTTAGCCCCCAGTTTTGTATTTTCCCAAGGGTAACAGGAGAAATTGGACCCCAAAAGTTGTTCTCCAATGTGTTCCGAGTACGCTGATACCCCATATGTTGGGGTAAACCCCTGTTTGGGCGCACGGGAGAGCTCGGAAGGGAAGGAGCACTGTTTTACTTTTTCAACGCAGAATTGGCTGAAATTGAGAACGGACGCCATGTCGCGTTTGGAGAGCCCCTGATGTGCCTAAACAGTGGAAACCCCCCAATTATAACTGAAACCCTAATCCAAACACACCCCTAACCCTAATCCCAGCGGTAACCCTAACCACACCTCTAACCCAGACACACCCCTAACCCTAACCCTATTCCCAACCGTAGATGTAATCCACACCCTAACCCTAACTTTAGCCCCAACCCTAACCCTAACTTTAGGCCCAACCCTAACTGTAGCCCTAACCCTCAACCCTAGCCCTAACCCTAATGGTAAAATGGAAATAAATACATTTTTTTTTTTCCCTAACTAAGGGGGTGATGAAGGGGGGTTTGATTTACTTTTATAGAGGGTTTTTTAGCGGATTTTTATGATTGGCAGCTGTCACCCACTGAAAGAAGCTTTTTATTGCAAAAAATATTTTTGGCATTACCACATTTTGAGAGCTATAATTTTTCCATATTTGAGTCCACAGAGTCATGTGAGGTCTTGTTTTTTGCGGAACGAGTTGACGTTTTTATTGGTAACATGCTTGGGCACAGGAGATTTTTTGATCGCTATTTATTCCGATTTTTGTGAGGCAGAATGACCAAAAACCAGCTATTCATGAATTTCTTTTGGGGGAGGCGTTTATACCGTTCCGCGTTTGGTAAAATTGATAAAGCAGTTTTATTCTTCGGGTCTGTACGATTACAGCGATATCTCATTTATATCATTTTTTTATGTTTTGGCGCTTTTATACGATAAAAACAATTTTATAGAAAAAAATAATTATTTTGGCATCGCTTTATTCTGAGGACTATAACTTTTTTATTTTTTCGCTGATGGTGCTATATGGCAGCTCGCTTTTTGCGAGACAAGATGACGTTTGCATAGGTACCATGATTATTTATATCCGTCTTTTTGATCGCGTGTTATTCTACTTTTTGTTTGGTGGTATGAGAATAAAGCGTTGTTTTTTAGCCTCCTTTTTTTTTTTTTTTTTACGGTGTTCACTGAAGGGGTTAACTAGTGATATAGTTTTATAGGTGGGGTCGTTACGGACGCGGCGATACTAAATATGTGTACTTTTATTGTTTGATTTTTTTATTTAGATAAAGGAATGTATTTATGGGAATAATATATATATATTTTTTTTATTTAGGAATTTTTTATTTTTATTTTTTTTTTAACACATGTGGGAATTTTTTTTTTTTTACTTTGTCCCAGGGGGGGACATTACAGATCGGTGATCTGACAGTGTGCACAGCACTTTGTCAGATCACCGATCTCACTTACAGCCGTGCAGGCTTACAAGCACCTGCACGGCACCCGGAAGTAATCCCTGCAGGACCCGGATGCAGCCCCGCGGCCATTTTGGATCCGGGGCCTGCAGGGATAGGAGGTAGGAGACCCTCGCAGCAACGCGATCACATCGCGTTGCTCCGGGGGTCTCAGGGAAGCCCGCAGGGAGCCCTCTCCCTGCGCGATGCTTCCCTGTACCGCCGGCACACCGCGATCATGTTTGATCGCGGTGTGCCGGGGGTTAATGTGCCGGGGGCGGTCCGTGACCGCTCCTGGCACATAGTGCCGGATGTCAGCTTCGATAGGCAGCTGACACTCGGCCGCGCTCCCCCCGTGAGCGCGGCCGATCGTGCTGGCCGTACTATTCCGTCCTTGGGAATTAGGGCCCACCCCACATGGACGGAATAGTACGTCCAATGGCAGAAAGGGGTTAAATACTGTAAAAAAAGGGGTCTCACCATAAAGGAGAACTGTGAACCATGTATTATGGCCTCAGGTGCCAGGTAATTAAGTTAAATGGTATTGGTATCTAAAAAAAGCAAAAGACCGGATGGGTATAATAACATAGACAAGGGAGGAGGGGAGGAAAATCCCAAATAGACTTAACATATTGAAAGCAGAAGCTCCCCTACTATTTGAGGTATAAAGTGGTCTGGTGAAATGGGCGCTTGGAATAAACCGCTGCCTGTGATGTGACAATGCAGAAGTCAATAGCATATCGTAAAAGGTATGTATAGGTTATGTACCTAGGTGGAGGAAGGACTTACCCCGTGTGCGGTGTAGAGCTGGTATGCCTCAACGCGGTATCCGCCGCTAGTTGAATGGCATATGTTTTGTGAAAGGGGTTTAAATGGCTGTGGGGCGGGACAAAATGTGTGTCCGATACAGGAAGCGCGTCACCAATTGTGGCGTGCACTTCCGGTAATCCCAAGCACTGGCTGTAGTCATAGATACAGACAACAAGCACAGTGTTAGCTATGCATACCTAGTCTGGAGCCGGAAGTGCGTCACAGATTGTGACGCGGACTTCCGGTAATCCGTGAATGGAATGTTGTCGTGGTAACAGACAACAAGCGCGTTATAAGTAGAGCCTTATGCACCTAGTAAAAAGGCATATGGAGGGCATAGCTAGTGTCGCTGTAATAGACTAGGGGAACCTAGCTGACTGTAACGCTAGCTTCCATTATTTTAAGAACAGCATAAGTACCCTAATAATGCCTAACCTCAGTGCATGTGTTAGGTATGGCTGGTGTTGCTGCCCAAGATAAAAGGTGCGGTGCTGGCCATACACCATAAATTAAGCATGAAGGTCTTGGTAACCATTGGGCAATGTAATAAACAAAACTGTGTGATGCTTCTTAAAGGGAAAGATAACAACATTTTATCGAACCCTAACATGTGAACTGTATACCTTGTGGGGGTATATAAACAGAGAGCAGTCAGGTAGGGGACACAGGATGGGGGAGTCCAAAGGAGGGAAGGGGTCAGGAGGTGACTTGCGTGAAGTGGTCAATAAAGGCGACTCTGTAAAGAGAGATAAATAAATTAGCATACATCCTAAATAATAACTGTCATAACTTAGTGAAAGGATGATATTATATATATTTACATTTATCAAATAACAATGGCATGAGTCACATTGATAAAGGCTAGGGGGTCATATTCCCTATTCAGGCCTTTCGGTGCTAAAGTCTGTAACTCATGGATCCAGTAGGCCTCCTGTTGTGAATTTGGATTCTGGGCTCCCCCGGTGGCCACTGGTGGAATTTAATTTGTATGCATCATCCCCTCTGTTCACCTGTTCCTATCAGGATGTGGGAGTCTCTATTTAACCTTGCTCCTCTGTTAGTTCCATGCCGGTCAACAATGTAATCAGAAGCCTTTCTGTGCATGTTCCTGCTTCTAGACAACTCCCAGCTAAGTGGACTATTGTCCTTGCTTGTTTTTGCATTTTGTTCCAGTTCACAGCTGTTGTTTCGTTTCTGTGTCTGGAAAGCTCTTGTGTACTGAAATTGCCACTCTGGTGTTATGAGTTAATACTAGAGTCTTAAAGTAATTTCAGGATGGTGTTTTGATAGGGTTTTCAGCTGACCATGAAAGTTCCCTTTCTGTCTTCCTGCTATCTAGTAAGTGGACCTCGATTTTGCTAAACCTATTTTCATACTGCGTTTGTCATTTTCATCTAAAATCACCGCCAATATATGTGGGGGCCTCTGTCTGCCTTTCGGGGAAATTTCTCTAGAGGTGAGCCAGGACTGTATTTTCCTCTGCTAAGGATTAGTTAGTCCTCCGGCTGGCGCTGGGCGTCTAGGGATAAAAACGTAGGCACGCCACCCGGCTACTGTTAGTTGTGCGGCAGGTTTAGTTCATGGTCAGTTTTAGTTTCCATCTTCCAAGAGCTAGTTCTTATATACGCCGGGCTATGTTCTCTTGCCATTGAGAATCATGACTGTTTGACCGGCCTCAAAGGGTTAAATTAATTGCAGAGAAAGGAGAGAAAAAAGAAGTCTGCTGAAGATTTTTTTTTTTTTTTTTTTTTTGCAAGTCTGCCTATATTGCAGCCTTCCTCTCTTTCTCTCCTTCTAATCCTTGAATGGCTCTGTGTTCACCTGTTTGAAATGGATCTTCAGAGTTTAGCTACAGGTTTGAATAACCTCGCCACGAAGGTTCAAAATTTACAAGATTTTGTTATTCATGCTCCTATATCTGAACCTAGAATTCCTTTGCCTGAATGTTTCTCGGGGAATAGATCTTGCTTTCAAAACTTCAAAAATAATTGCAAATTGTTTTTGTCCCTAAAATTTCGCTCTGCTGGAGATCCTGCACAGCAGGTCAGGATTGTAATTTCCTTGCTCCGGGGCGACCCTCAGGATTGGGCTTTTGCATTGGCTCCAGGGGATCCTGCGTTGCTTAATGTGGATGCGTTTTTTCTGGCCTTGGGGTTGCTTTATGAGGAACCTCATTTAGAGCTTCAGGCGGAAAAGGCCTTGATGTCCCTATCTCAGGGGCAAGATGAAGCTGAAATATACTGCCAAAAATTCCGTAAATGGTCTGTGCTTACTCAGTGGAATGAGTGCGCCCTGGCGGCGAGTTTCAGAGAGGGTCTCTCTGATGCCATTAAGGATGTTATGGTGGGGTTCCCTGTGCCTGCGGGTCTGAATGAGTCCATGACAATGGCTATTCAGATCGATAGGCGTCTGCGGGAGCGCAAACCTGTGCACCATTTGGCGGTGTCTACTGAGAAGACGCCAGAGAATATGCAATGTGATAGTATTCTGTCCAGAAGCGAACGGCAGAATTTTAGACGAAAAAATGGGTTGTGCTTCTATTGTGGTGATTCTACTCATGTTATATCAGCATGCTCTAAGCGTACTAAGAAGCTTGACAAGTATGTTTCCATTAGCACTTTACAGTCTAAGTTTATTCTGTCTGTGACCCTGATTTGTTCTTTATCATCTATTACCGCGGATGCCTATGTCGACTCTGGCGCCGCTTTGAGTCTTATGGATTGGTCCTTTGCCAAACGCTGTGGGTATGATTTAGAGCCTCTGGAAGCTCCTATTCCTCTGAAGGGGATTGACTCCACCCCATTGGCTAGTAATAAACCACAATACTGGACACAAGTAACTATGCGTATTAATCCGGATCACCAGGAGATTATTCGCTTTCTTGTGCTGTATAATCTACATGATGTTCTGGTGCTTGGATTGCCATGGCTGCAATCTCATAACCCAGTCCTCGACTGGAGAGCTATGTCTGTGTTAAGCTGGGGATGTAAGGGGACTCATGGGGACGTACCTTTGGTTTCCATTTCATCATCTATTCCCTCTGAGATTCCTGAATTCTTGTCTGACTATCGTGACGTTTTTGAAGAACCCAAGTTTGGTTCACTACCTCCGCACCGGGAGTGCGATTGTGCCATAGATTTGATTCCAGGTAGTAAATACCCTAAGGGTCGTTTATTTAATCTATCTGTGCCTGAACATGCTGCTATGCGAGAATATATAAAGGAGTCCTTGGAAAAGGGACATATTCGTCCTTCGTCATCTCCCTTAGGAGCCGTTTTTTTCTTTGTGTCTAAGAAAGATGGCTCTTTGAGGCCGTGTATTGATTATCGGCTTTTGAATAAAATCACGGTTAAATATCAATATCCGTTGCCACTGCTGACTGATTTGTTTGCTCGTATAAAGGGGGCCAAGTGGTTCTCTAAGATTGATCTCCGTGGGGCGTATAATTTGGTGCGAATTAAGCAGGGGGATGAGTGGAAAACCGCATTTAATACGCCCGAGGGCCACTTTGAGTATTTGGTGATGCCTTTTGGTCTTTCAAATGCCCCTTCAGTCTTTCAGTCCTTTATGCATGACATTTTCCGCGATTATTTGGATAAATTTATGATTGTGTATCTGGATGATATTCTGATTTTTTCGGATGACTGGGACTCTCATATCCAGCAGGTCAAGAGGGTTTTTCAGGTTTTGCGGTCTAATTCCTTGTGTGTGAAGGGTTCTAAGTGCGTTTTTGGGGTTCAAAAGATTTCCTTCTTGGGATACATTTTTTCCCCCTCTTCCATCGAGATGGATCCTGTCAAGGTTCAGGCTATTTGTGATTGGACGCAACCCTCTTCTCTTAAGAGTCTTCAGAAATTTTTGGGCTTTGCTAACTTTTATCGTCGATTTATTGCTGGTTTTTCTGATGTAGTTAAACCATTGACTGATTTGACTAAGAAGGGTGCTGATGTTGCTGATTGGTCCCCTGCTGCTGTGGAAGCCTTTCAGGAGCTTAAGCTCCGCTTTTCTTCCGCCCCTGTGTTGCGTCAGCCTGATGTTGCTCTTCCTTTTCAGGTTGAGGTCGACGCTTCTGAAATCGGAGCTGGGGCGGTGTTGTCGCAGAGAAGTGCCGACTGCTCCGTGATGAGACCTTGTGCTTTTTTTTCTCGTAAATTTTCGCCCGCCGAGCGGAATTATGATATTGGGAATCGGGAGCTTTTGGCCATGAAGTGGGCTTTTGAGGAGTGGCGTCATTGGCTTGAGGGGGCTAGACATCAGGTGGTGGTATTGACTGACCACAAAAATTTAATTTATCTTGAGTCCGCCAGGCGCCTGAATCCTAGACAGGCGCGCTGGTCGTTGTTTTTCTCTCGGTTTAATTTTGTGGTGTCATACCTACCGGGTTCTAAGAATGTTAAGGCGGATGCCCTTTCTAGGAGTTTTGAGCCTGACTCCCCTGGTAATTCTGAACCTACAGGTATCCTTAAGGATGGAGTGATATTGTCTGCCGTTTCTCCAGACCTGCGGCGGGCCTTGCAGGAGTTTCAGGCGGATAGACCTGATCGTTGCCCACCTGGTAGACTGTTTGTTCCTGATGATTGGACCAGTAAAGTCATCTCTGAGGTTCATTCTTCTGCGTTGGCAGGTCATCCTGGAATCTTTGGTACCAGGGATTTGGTGGCAAGGTCCTTCTGGTGGCCTTCCCTGTCACGAGACGTGCGAGGCTTTGTGCAGTCTTGTGACGTTTGTGCTCGGGCCAAGCCTTGTTGTTCTCGGGCTAGTGGATTGTTGTTGCCCTTGCCTATCCCGAAGAGGCCTTGGACGCACATCTCGATGGATTTTATTTCGGATCTTCCTGTTTCTCAGAAGATGTCTGTCATCTGGGTGGTGTGTGACCGTTTCTCTAAGATGGTCCATTTGGTTCCCTTGCCTAAGTTGCCTTCCTCTTCCGAGTTGGTTCCTCTGTTTTTTCAAAATGTGGTTCGTTTGCATGGTATTCCAGAGAATATCGTTTCTGACAGAGGAACCCAGTTCGTGTCTAGATTTTGGCGGGCATTCTGTGCTAGGATGGGCATAGATTTGTCTTTTTCGTCCGCTTTCCATCCTCAGACTAATGGCCAGACCGAGCGGACTAATCAGACCTTGGAGACATATTTGAGGTGTTTTGTGTCTGCAGATCAGGATGATTGGGTTGCTTTTTTGCCATTAGCGGAGTTCGCCCTCAATAATCGGGCCAGCTCTGCCACCTTGGTGTCTCCGTTTTTCTGTAATTCGGGGTTTCATCCTCGATTTTCCTCCGGTCAGGTGGAATCTTCGGATTGTCCTGGAGTGGATGCTGTGGTGGAGAGGTTGCATCAGATTTGGGGGCAGGTAGTGGACAATTTGAAGCTGTCCCAGGAGAAGACTCAGCTTTTTGCCAACCGCCGTCGTCGTGTTGGTCCTCGGCTTTGTGTTGGGGACTTGGTGTGGTTGTCTTCTCGTTTTGTCCCTATGAGGGTTTCTTCTCCTAAGTTTAAGCCTCGGTTCATCGGCCCGTACAAGATATTGGAGATTCTTAACCCTGTGTCCTTCCGTTTGGACCTCCCTGCATCTTTTTCTATTCATAATGTTTTTCATCGGTCATTATTGCGCAGGTATGAGGTACCGGTTGTGCCTTCCGTTGAGCCTCCTGCTCCGGTGTTGGTTGAGGGTGAGTTGGAGTACGTTGTGGAAAAGATCTTGGACTCCCGTGTTTCCAGACGGAAACTCCAGTATCTGGTTAAATGGAAGGGATACGGTCAGGAGGATAATTCTTGGGTGACTGCCTCTGATGTTCATGCCTCCGATCTGGTCCGTGCCTTTCATAGGGCTCATCCTGATCGCCCTGGTGGTTCTGGTGAGGGTTCGGTGCCCCCTCCTTGAGGGGGGGGTACTGTTGTGAATTTGGATTCTGGGCTCCCCCGGTGGCCACTGGTGGAATTTAATTTGTATGCATCATCCCCTCTGTTCACCTGTTCCTATCAGGATGTGGGAGTCTCTATTTAACCTTGCTCCTCTGTTAGTTCCATGCCGGTCAACAATGTAATCAGAAGCCTTTCTGTGCATGTTCCTGCTTCTAGACAACTCCCAGCTAAGTGGACTTTTGTCCTTGCTTGTTTTTGCATTTTGTTCCAGTTCACAGCTGTTGTTTCGTTTCTGTGTCTGGAAAGCTCTTGTGTACTGAAATTGCCACTCTGGTGTTATGAGTTAATACTAGAGTCTTAAAGTAATTTCAGGATGGTGTTTTGATAGGGTTTTCAGCTGACCATGAAAGTTCCCTTTCTGTCTTCCTGCTATCTAGTAAGCGGACCTCGATTTTGCTAAACCTATTTTCATACTGCGTTTGTCATTTTCATCTAAAATCACCGCCAATATATGTGGGGGCCTCTGTCTGCCTTTCGGGGAAATTTCTCTAGAGGTGAGCCAGGACTGTATTTTCCTCTGCTAAGGATTAGTTAGTCCTCCGGCTGGCGCTGGGCGTCTAGGGATAAAAACGTAGGCACGCCACCCGGCTACTGTTAGTTGTGCGGCAGGTTTAGTTCATGGTCAGTTTTAGTTTCCATCTTCCAAGAGCTAGTTCTTATATACGCCGGGCTATGTTCTCTTGCCATTGAGAATCATGACTGCCTCCCTCTTTTTCAGGAGATCTACTGTTTCCTCCCCGCCTGGGGGCCGGGATATGTTCAAGGACCTGGAACTTAAGTTGTGATATGTTATGTCCCTTGGAGATGAAGTGATGTGGGAGTGGCAGTAGCATATTTTGACAACGTATAGTCGACTTGTGTTTAGAAATGCGGGATTTGACTGGTTGGGTGGTTTCCCCGATGTATAAAAGACCACAGGGGCATTTTATAGCATAAATCACAAAAGTGGTGTCACAAGTTGAGTAGCATCTAATCTTGTACCTTCTGCCAGAGTGGGGATGATAGAAATGGTCCCCCCTAATAACATTGTTGCACTGGTTGCAGTGCAGGCACGGGAAGGTGCCATGTTTGGGTCTGTGTAGAAAACGTTGTGAGGTGTCCTGTTTGCTACCACCGAAATCTGCTCTGACTAAGGAGTCACGGATATTAGTGGAGCGTTTGTAGCACGGTAGAAAATGTTCCTGAAATTCAGGGATGCCCGGGTGAGCTGTACGTAATATATTCCAGTGACGTCTAATCGTGTGATGTGGAATATTAACGTACGGGTGATAGACATGGACAAAAGGAACTCTTATATTGGCCGGTGGACGCACATTAGTGACAGGATTGATAGCCTCAGTCAATAGGATAGGGGGGTAGCCGCGTTCCCTAAATTTAGAATACATCTCATCTGTCCTGACTTTCAGGAGATCGGGTTCAGTAACGATTCTCTGTATTCTCTTGAACTGGGACAGAGGAATGGATTTTTTGGTAGCAATGGGATGTTGACTTTGAAAATGTAGGAGACTATTTCTATCAGTGGGTTTAGTGTACAAATCGGTTTTTAGAACTCCCAACTCATCCTTTATGACCAAGGTATCTAGAAAATTGACCTGTTGTATACTACTTGTAATAGTAAAGGTGAGACCTGGCCAAGCCGTGTTGAGGGTATGGAAAAAGAGGTCTAGGGTTTGTGGTGTAGCAGTCCATAGACAAAACACGTCATCGATGTACCGTTTCCAGAAAGGGCAAAAGGCCTGTTATTTGATAAATGTAAATATATAATATCATCCTTTCACTAAGTTATGACAGTTATTTTTTAGGATGTATGCTAACTTATTTATCTCTCTTTACAGAGTCGCCTTTATTGACCACTTCACGCAAGTCACCTCCTGTCCCCTTCCCTCCTTTGGACTCCCCCATCCTGTGTCCCCTACCCGACTGCTCTCTGTTTATATACCCCCACGAGGTATATAGTTCACATGTTAGGGTTCCATAAAATGTTATCTTTCCCTTTAAGAAGCATTACACAGTTTTTTTTATTACGTTGCCCAATGGTTACCAAGACCTTCATGCTTAATTTATGGTGTATGGCCAGCACCGCACCTTTTATCTTGGGCAGCAACACCAGCCATACCTAACACATGCACTGAGGTTAGGCATTATTGGGGTACTTACCGTATATACTTGAGTATAAGCCGACCCGAGTATAAGCCGACCCCCCTAATTTTGCCACAAAAAACTGGGAAAACTTATTGACTCGAGTATAAGCCTAGGGTGGAAAATGCAGCAGCTACCGGTGAATTTAAAAATTAAAAATAGATGCTCCATACCGTTCATTATGGCCCCATAGATGCTCGACATAAAGCTGTGCCACATATAATGCTCTGCACCGTTCATTATGGCCCCATAGATGCTCGACATAAAGCTGTGCCACATATAATGCTCTGCACCGTTCATTATGGCCCCATAGATGCTCCATAGATAGCTGTGCCATATACAATGCCCTGCACCTTTGATTATGGCCCCATAGATAGCTGTGCTATATATTAGCTCTGCACCTTTGATTATTGCCCCATAGATAGCTGTGCCATATATAATGCTCTGCACCTTTGATTATGGCCCCATAGATAGCTGTGCCATATATAATGATCTGCACCTTTGATTATGGCCCCATAGATAGCTGTGCCATATATAATGCTCTGCACCTTTGATTATGGCCCCATAGATAGCTGTGCCATATATAATGCTCTGCACCTTTGATTATGGCCCCATAGATAGCTGTGCCATATATAATGCTCTGCACCTTTGATTATGGCCCCATAGATAGCTGTGCCATATATAATGCTCTGCACCTTTGACCTTTGATTATGCCCCATAGATGCTCCCCATAAAGCTGTGCCTTATATATAGTGCTCTGCACCGTTGCCCCATAGATGCTCCACATAAAGCTGTGCCTTATATATAGTGCTCTGCACCGTTGCCCCATAGATGCTCCACATAAAGCTGTGCCTTATATATAGTGCTCTGCACCGTTGCCCCATAGATGCTCCACATAAAGCTGTGCCTTATATATAGTGCTCTGCACCGTTGCCCCATAGATACTCCACATAAATCTGTGCCATTGCTGCTGCTGCAATAAAAAAAAAAAAACACATACTCACCTCTCTTGCTTGCAGCTCCTCAGCGTCCCGTCCCGGTATCTCTCCGCACTGACTGATCAGGCAGAGGGCGGCGCGCACACTATATGCGTCATTGCGCCCTCTGACCTGAACAGTCAGAACAAGAGGACGCGAAGACAGAGCGGCGCCCGGCGGGTGGAACGAGGGAAGGTAAATATGTAATACTTACCTGCTCCCGGCGTCCCGCTCCTTCCCCCGGACAGCTGGTCTTCGGTGCCGCAGCCTCTTCCTCTGTCAGCGGTCACCGGCACCGCTGATTAGAGAAATGAATTATGCGGCTCCGCCCCTATGGGAGGTGGAGCAGCCTATTCATTTCTCTAATGAGCGGTCCCATGTGACCGCTGAACAGGGGAAGAGCTGCGGCACCGAAGACCGTGGGACGGGCAGGGGGAGCGCCAGGAGCCCCGGAAGCAGGTAAGTATGCCTCAGCGCCCTCTCCCCCTCACCCGCCGACCGTGACTCGAGTATAAGCCGAGGGGGCACTTTCAGCCCAAAAATTTGGGCTGAAAATCTCGGCTTATACTCGAGTATATACGGTATGCTGTTCTTAAAATAATGGAAGCTAGCGTTACATTCAGCTAGGCTCCCCTAGTCTATTACAGCGACACTACCTACGCCCTCCATATGCCTTTTTACTAGGTGCATAAGGCTCTACTTAGGCTACGTTCACATTTGCATTGTGCGCCGCAGCGTCGGCGCCGCAGCGCACAACGCAAACAAAAACGCGGCAAAACGCACGCTAAAACGCTGCGTTTTGCGCCGCATGCGTTTTTTTTGGCCGAAAGTTGGACGCAAAAAAAATGCAACTTGAAGCGTTTCTTGCGTCCAACGCTTGCGGCCATGCGGCGCAAAACGCAGCACAACGCATGTCCATGCGCCCCCATGTTAAATATAGGGGCGCATGACGCATGCGGCGACGCTGCGGCGCCCGACTCTGCGGCGCTGACCGCAAATGTGAACGTAGCCTTATAACGCGCTTGTTGTCTGTTACCATGACAACATTCCATTCATGGATTACCGGAAGTCCGCGTCACAATCTGTGACGCACTTCCGGCTCCGGACTAGGTATGCATAGCTAACACTGTGCTTGTTGTCTGTATCTATGACTACAGCCAGTGCTTGGGATTACCGGAAGTGCGCGCCACAATTGGTGACGCGCTTCCTGTATCGGACACACATATTGTCCCGCCCCACAGCCATTTAAACCCCTTTCACAACACATATGCCATTCAACTAGCGGCGGATACCGCGTTGAGGCATACCAGCTCTACACCGCACACGGGGTAAGTCCTTCCTCCACCTAAGTACATCACCTATACATATCTTTTACGATATGCTATTGACTTCTACATTGTCACATCACAGGCAGCGGTTTATTCCAAGCGCCCATTTCACCAGAATACTTTATAACTCAAATAGTAGGGGAGCTTCTGCTTTCAATATGTTAAGTCTATTTTGGATTTTTCTCCCCTCCTCCCTTGTCTATGTTATTATACCCATCCGGTCTTTTGCTTTTTTTAGATACCAATACCATTTAACTTAATTACCTGGCACCTGAGGCCATAATACATGGTTCACAGTTCTCCTTTATGGTGAGACCCCTTTTTTTACAGTATTTAAGGACATACACCAACATTGTACCATATTTATATTAGCCATACTTGTCTTTCAGTTTGTTATTATCAACATTTCCTATGATACCACAGTGGACATAAAACCATATACCTAGTTATCAGCAAGCTACCTACACTAGGTATGTTTTCCTATACAACTCCCATTTATCTCATGCTGATCCCATCTTTCCTTAGCCATTCCTTAACCCCTTCACCCCCAAGGGTGGTTTGCACGTTAATGACCAGGCCAATTTTTACAATTCTGACCACTGTCCCTTTATGAGGTTATAACTCTGGAACGCTTCAACGGATCTTGGCGATTCTGACATTGTTTTCTCGTGACATATTGTACTTCATGATAGTGGTAAAATTTCTTCGATATAACTTGCGTTTATTTGTTAAAAAAACGGATATTTGGCGAAAATTTTGAAAATTTCGCAATTTTCCAACTTTGAATTTTTATGCCCTTAAATCACAGACATATGTCACGCAAAATACTTAATAAGTAACATTTCCCACATGTCTACTTTACATCAGCACAATTTTGGAACCAAATTTTTTTTTGTTATTTGAGTTATAAGGGTTAAAAATTGACCAGCAATTTCTCATTTTTACAACACCATTTTTTTTCAGGGACCACATCTCATTTGAAGTCATTTTGAGGGGTCTATATGACAGAAAATACCCAAGTGTGACACCATTCTAAAAACTGCACCCTTCAAGGTGCTCAAAACCACATTCATGAAATGTATTAACCCTTCAGGTGTTTCACAGGAATTTTTGGAATGTTTAAATAAAAATGAACATTTAACTTTTTTTTCACACAAAATTTATTTCAGCTCCAATTTGTTTTATTTTACCAAGGGTAACAAGAGAAAATGGACCCCAAAAGTTGTTGTAAAATTTGTCCTGAGTACGCTGATACCCCATATATGGGGGTAAACCACTGTTTGGGCGCATGGCAGAGCTCGGAAGGAAAGGAGCGCCATTTGACTTTTCAATGCAAAATTGACTGGAATTGACATGGGACGCCATGTTGCGTTTGGAGAGCCCCTGATGTGCCTAAACACTGAAACCCCCCACAAGTGACACCATTTTGGAAAGTAGACCCCTTAAGGAACTTATCTAGATGTGTGTTGAGCACTTTGACCCAACAAGTGCTTCACAGAAGTTTATAATGCAGAGCCGTAAAAATAAAAAATCATATTTTTTCACAAAATGATCTTTTCGCCCCCATTTTTTTATTTTCCCAAGGGTAAGAAAAGAAATTAGACCACAAAAGTTGTTGTGCAATTTGTCCTGAGTACGACGATACCCCATATGTGGGGGTAAACCACTGTTTGGGCGCATAGCAGAGCTCGGAAGGGAAGGAGCGCTATTTTACTTTTCAATGCAAAATTGACTGGAATTAAGATGGGACGCCATGTTGCATTTGGAGAGCCCCTGATGTGCCTAAACATTAAAACCCCCCACAAGTGACACCATTTTGGAAAGTAGACCCCCTAAGGAACTTATCTAGATGTGTTTTGAGAGCTTTGAACCCCCAAGTGTTTCACTACAGTTTATAACGCAGAGCCGTGAAAATAAAAATTCCTCTTTTTTTTCATAGAAATGATTTTTTAGCCCCCAGCTTTGTATTTTTACAAGGGTAACATAATAAATTGGACCCCAAAAGTTGTTGTCCAATTTGTCCTGAGTACGCTGATACCCCATATGTGGGGGGAAACCACTGTTTGGGCGCATGACAGAGCTCGGAAGGGAAGGAGCGCCATTTGGAATGCAGACTTAAATGGATTGGTCTGCAGGCGTCACGTTGCATTTGCAGAGCCCCTGATGTACCCAAACAGTTGAAATCCCCCACAAGTGACCCCATATTGGAAATTAGACCCCCAAGGAACTTATCTAGATGTGTTGTGAAAACTTTGAACCCCCAAGTGTTTCACTACAGTTTACAACGCAGAGCCGTGAAAATAAAAAATCTTTTTTTTCCCACAAAACTTATTTTTTAGCCCCCAGTTTTGTATTTTCCCAAGGGTAACAGGAGAAATTGGACCCCAAAAGATGTTGTCCAATTTGTCCTGAGTACGCCGATACCCCATATGTTGGGGTAAACCCCTGTTTGGGTACACGGGAGAGCTCTGAAGGGAAGGAGCACTGTTTTACTTTTTCAACGCAGAATTGTCTGGAATTGAGATCGGATGCCATGTCCCGTTTGGAGAGCCCCTGATGTGCCTAAACAGTGGAAACCCCCCAATTTTAACTGAAACCCTAATCCAAACACACCCCTTACCCTAATCCCAACGGTAACCATAACCACATTCCTAACCCTGACACACCCCTAACCCTAATCCCAACCCTATTTCCAACTGTAAATGAAATCCAAACCCTAACCCTAACTTTAGCCCCAACCCTAACTGTAGCCCTAACCCTAGCCCTAACCCTAGCAATAACCCTAACCCTAGCCCTAACCCTAGCAATAACCCTAGCCCTAACCCTAACCCTAGCAATAACCCTAGCCCTAACCCTAGCCCTAACCCTAGCCCTAACACTAGCAATAACCCTAACCCTAACCCTAGCCCTAACCCTAATGGGAAAATGGAAATAAATACATTTTTTTTATTTTTTATTTTTCCCTAACTAAGGGGGTGATGAAGGGGGGTTTGATTTACTTTTATAGCGAGTTATTTAGCGGATTTTTATGATTGTCAGCCGTCACACACTGAAAGACGCTTTTTATTGCAAAAAATATTTTTTGCGTTACCACATTTTGAAAGCTATAATTTTTCCATATTTGAGTCCACAGAGTCATATGAGGTCTTGTTTTTTGCGGGACGAGTTGACGTTTTTATTGGTAACATTTTTGGGCACATGACATTTTTTGATCGCTTTTTATTCCGATTTTTGTGAGGCAGAATGATCAAAAACCAGCTATTCATGAATTTCTTTTGGGGGAGGCGTTTATACCGTTCCGCGTTTGGTAAAATTGATAAAGCAGTTTTATTCTTCGGGTCAGTACGATTACAGCGATACCTCATTTATATCATTTTTTTATGTTTTGTCGCTTTTATACGATAAAAGCTATTTTATAGAAAAAATAATTATTTTGGTATCGCTTTATTCTCAGGACTATAACTTTTTTATTTTTTTGCTGATGATGCTGTTTGGCGGCTCGTTTTTTGCGGGACAAGATGACGTTTTCAGCAGTACCATGGTTATTTATATCTGTCTTTTTGATCGCGTGTTATTCCGCTTTTGTTCAGCGGTATGGTAATAAAGCGTTTTTTTGCTTCGTTTTTTTTTCTCACGGTGTTTACTGAAGGGGTTAACTAGTGGGACAGTTTTATAGGTTGGGTCGTTACGGACGCGGCGATACTAAATATGTGTACTTTTATTGTTTTTTTTTATTTAGATAAAGAAATGTATTTATGGGAATAATATATATATTTTTTCTTTATTTAGGAATTTATTTTTTATTTATTTTTTTACACATGTGGAAAAATTTTTTTTTACTTTGTCCCAGGGGGGGACATTACAGATCGGTGATCTGACAGTGTGCACAGCACTCTGTCAGATCGGCAATCTGCTGTGCAGGGCTGCAGGCTTACCAGCGCCTGCTCTGAGCAGGCACTCGGTAAGCCACCTCCCTCCCTGCAGGACCCGGATGCCGCGGCCATCTAGGATCCGGGACCTGCGGCGAGGAGGGAGGTAGGAGACCCTCGGAGCAACGCGATCACATCGCGTTGCTGCGGGGGTCTCAGGGAAGCCCGCAGGGAGTCCCCTCCCTGCACGATGCTTCCCTATACCGCCGGTACACCGCGATCATGTTTGATCGCGGTGTGCTGGGGGTTAATGTGCCGGGGCGGTCCGTGACCACTCCTGGCACATAGTGCCGGATGTCAGCTGCGATATGCAGCTGACACCCGGCCGCGATCGGCCGCGCTGCCCCCGTGAGCGCGGCCGATCGCGTATGACGTACTATCCCGTCGGTGGTCATACGGGCCCACCCCACCTCGACGGGATAGTACGTCAGATGTCAGAAAGGGGTTAATAGCTATATCTATATTTTATCACAGTTGCAGTGTTTTTCCAAACCTGGAACACCAGGCCCATATGCGATACTCTTCTTTGGTATCTTACTCGGTCAGTACACCATGTTTTGTGCTCCTTCTTTTTCCTTTATTTATTGAACTGTACACCGTACTATACAGTCTCTGTTACCATTATAGGGCTATTACCATACCCAGACAGGTCCACTCGAAACCATAATCTGGGACCTACTCCATAATTAGAGACATCCTCCATCCCTGTTACATAAGCAGTCGGTATGTAAAAAGATGTTACTTACCTATTCCTCACCTCTCCTACCCTCTTATCCATCACATATTGCACATTAATTATGAGGTTTATCCTTATGTTTTATTTTTGACTTATTGTCTTTTTGTATATTTACAATTGTTTGTATTCTGTTATGCATTTGCAATGCAGTTTACTGAAGAAGGTCTAATGTTTGACCGAAACGTTTAATTTGGACTGCCATCTGAATAAAAATCATCACCATTTACTAAGTTGTGCCAAGTTACTTATCTATTAGGTTTCCCACACCAGTAGAAAAATATCTTGTGCACCAACGCAGCTGTGCCACGATATACTTCACTGTAGAGGCTATATGGTATAGCTACCTAAGGAGCCCTAAATAAAAATCTATGCGTGGGTGTGCTCGACAATTACACCAAGCAAAATTACAGTTCATAAGGTGTTAAACATCTGTTTTACGGGGTACTAATTGCGGCTGTTGCATACTATCAAACCAGCGGATAGACCCAACGATGCGTTTTTGCTACAGATATGCTTCATGAGATCGACAATTATTTTTGCAGAAGATTGTGTTTAGCGATGAGGCGACCACTCTGTTACACCAGATGTACTTAGCCGTGTGTGGCAAGAACTTCACTATTGTTTGGATGTGTGTAGGGCAACAAATGGAGCCCACATCGAATTGCACTGAATAGGTATGAAAATGGGAGAGTTTCTTTCATTTGGAGCAGATTTCATTATTTTTTTTTGTTTTTATTTTTTTTTTTTGTTTGTGTTGCTTTCCAGTGACTGGTCAAAAGTGCACCATGACTTCAAGGACACACTGTAGAAGCTCTTCTCTTGCAGGTTGGGTTGGGGGCAGCTATAGAGCATTATACAATGCTGTATATCAGCCCTGAAAAGTGGTGGTCTTATTTCATATTGGCCAAAACTGGTGACAGGTTCCTTTTTTAAGCTAAAATGTATTGTGGCAAAGGGAACCTGTCGGCTTCCTGCGCTGCAATACATGCTGCCGGCCAATCGGAGGGAGACAGTTGATGGCATGACTGGGGGTGCACAGCAGTGACATCATGTGCCACAGAGGGGATGCCGAAGTAAAGCTGCCCACACCGGAAATAGAAGAGGATCTTGCACGGTGTGGGGGAAGGTGGGTAGTATAGTTTGTTTTGAATGCATTACAAAACAGGGAACATGGGATGGAGTATATTACAGCTGGTTGGGGAACATATACAAAAGGTTGGGGCCCAGGATAAGGGACGTACGAGTATGTACCAGATTGGGGCACATTATACCAGCATGTGGGACATTAAACTAAGAAGGACAGGATGGGGGACATTAGCCCAGGAAGGGGCCCAGAATGGGGGACATTATTGCTGCAGGAGTCTCCCTTATTGCGTACCATCCTCTCTAGTTATGTATGGGGCAGTCAATTATTATGTAGTGTCCTCTGTTTTATGTACAGTGCTGTCTCATTATTACATGGCATCATATTGAGAGACACTCTCACTCACACTCTCTTATATGGATACACCTAAATAAAATGGGAATGGTTGGTGATATCAACTTCCTGTTTGTGGCACATTAGTATATGGGAGGGGGGAAGCTTTTCAAGATGGGTGGTGACCATGGCGGCCATTTTGAAGTTGGCCATTTTGGATCCAACTTTATTTTTTCCTATGGGAAGAGGGTCATGTGACATCAAACTTATTGAGAATTCCACAAGAAAAACAATGGTGTGCTTGGTTTTAAAATAACTTTATTCTTTCATGAATTATTTACAAGTTTATAACCACTTATAAAATGTGTTCAAAGTGCTGCCCATTGTGTTGGATTGTCAATGCAACCCACTTCTCCCACTCTTGACACACTGATAGCAACACCGCAGAAATGCTAGCACAGGCTTCCAGTATCCGTTGTTTCAGATGCTGCACATCTCGTATCTTCACAGCATAGACAATTGCCTTCAGATGAACCCAAAGATAAAAGTCTAAGGGGGTCAGATCGGGAGACCTTGGTTGCAGGCATCATAACTGTTTATTTACTTACACTCACACTGACTGCAGCCATCCCTGTTGTGAATTCTGCTTGTGGGCTCCCCCGGTGGTGTTTTATGGTAGTGCCTCTTATGTGCCTTCTTCTATCCCTGATCACCTGTTGCCACCCATTAGGGGAGTTTCCTATTTAAGGCTGCTTGGCTGTTAGCCCTATGCCGGCCAACAATGTATCAGTAGCATTCTGTTGCATTCTCCTGCCTCAAGTTCCAGTTCAGCTAAGTTGAATTTTGTTTCTTGTTTATGCTATTTTCTGTCCAGCTTGCTGCAATGTGACTCTCTTTAGCTGGAAGCTCTTGTGGACTGAAATTGCCACTCCAGTGGCATGAGTTGTCACTGGAGTTTAAAGTAATTTCAGGATGGTGTTTTTGAGTAGTGTTTTTGAAGTTGACCGTGAAGTAACTCTTTTCTATCCTTCTGCTATCTAGAAAGCGGACCTCACTGTGCTAAATCTGTTGTTCATCCTACGTATGTCTTTTCCTCTTAACTCACCGTCAATATCTGTGGGGGGCTGCTATCTCCTTTTGGGGTTCATCTCTGGAGGTAAGGCAGGCCTGTATATTCCTCTGATAGGGGTAGTTAGATCTCCGGCTGGCGCGTGGTGTCTAGGGCATCGTAGGAACATCCCCTGGCTACTTCCAGTGTTGTGTCAGGTTCAGGTCACGGTCAACTTTAGTTTCCATCACCCGAGAGCTAGTCCGTTTTGTTATTTTTATTCCCCTGCCATTGGGGTAATCATAACAGTTTGGCCGGCCAGTTAAAAAATCTATGTGTTAAACTATGCACTAAAGCAGGAAGGATGAGAAAAGGTTTTTTTTTTCTCTGTGTTTGAAAGTGCACCCTAGGTTGCTCATTTGTATTCCTTGCTTAAACTGCAGTCTTCAGCCTTTTTTTTTTCCCTCTCCTCTTAACCTCTGAATGGCTTTGGTTACACCTGTTTGAATCATGGATCCACAGAGTTTGGTTGCAGGTTTGAATAACCTTGCTACAAAGGTCCAGAACTTACAAGATTTTGTTATACGTGCTCCAATGTCTGAACCTAAGATCCCTATGCCTGAATATTTTACCGGAGACAGATCCCGTTTTTTGAATTTCAGAGAGAATTGTAAATTGTTTTTGTCTCTGAGATCTCACTCTGCTGGTGATCCTGCACAACAGGTTAAAATTGTTATTTCTCTACTGCGGGGTGACCCACAAAGTTGGGCATTTGCATTGTCGCCAGGGGATCCTGCGTTATTAAATGTAGATGCGTTTTTTCAGGCTTTGGGGTTGCTTTATGAAGAACCTAATTTAGAGATTTTGGCTGAGAAAGCCTTGATAGCTCTTTCCCAAGGGCAAGATGAAGCTGAGATATACTGCCAGAAATTCAGTAAATGGTCGGTGCTTACTAAATGGAATGAGTGCGCTCTAGCAGCTAATTTCAGAGAAGGTCTCTCTGATGCCGTGAAGGATGTCATGGTGGGGTTCCCTGTGCCTACAGGTCTGAATGATGCCATGAAATTGGCTATCCAGATTGATCGGCGTTTACGGGAGCGCAAATCTGTGCACCATTTGGCGGTGTCTTCTGAGCAAAAACCTGTGCACTATATGGCGGTATCTTCTGAGCAAAAACCTGTGCACCATATGGCGGTGTCTTCTGAGCAAAAACCTGTGCACCATTTGGCGGTGACCTCTGAAAAGGCACTAGAGCATATGCAATGCGATAGTGTTTTGTCTAGAGGCGAACGACAGAATTACAGGCGCAAAAATGGGTTGTGCTTCTACTGTGGAGATCCAGCTCATGTTATATCAGCATGCTCTAAACGCATAAAAAAGGTTGATAAAAAGGTTGATAAATCTTTTTCTATGGGTACCTCGCAGTCTAAATTTCTTTTGTCCGTGACATTGATTTGTACTTTATCATCTGTTACTGTGGATGCTTATGTGGATTCTGGCGCCGCTCTGAGTCTCATGGATTGGTCCTTTGCCAAGCGTTGTGGGTTTGATTTAGAGCCGTTGGAAGTTTCTATTCCCCTAAAGGGTATTGATTCTACACCTTTGGCTAGCAATAAACCACAATATTGGACACAAGTGACTATGCATCTTACCCCAGACCATCAGGAGATTATTCGTTTCCTTGTGTTATACAATCTACATGATGTCTTAGTGCTTGGACTTCCATGGTTACAAATTCATAATCCAGTCTTGGACTGGAGATCTATGTCTGTGTTGAGCTGGGGATGTCGGGGGATTCATGGGGATGCACCTTTGGTTCCCATTTCTTCATCTACTCCCTCTGAAATCCCAGCATTTCTGTCAGATTTTTATGATGTCTTTCAAGAGCCTAAAATTGATTCTCTCCCTCCTCACAGAGAGTGTGACTGCGCTATTGAATTGATTCCCGGTAGTAAATTTCCTAAGGGTCGCTTGTTTAATTTGTCTGTACCTGAACATACTGCTATGCGTGAGTATATCAGAGAATCTTTGGAAAAGGGTCATATTCGCCCCTCTTTGTCTCCTCTAGGGGCAGGGTTTTTCTTTGTGGGTAAAAAGGATGGTTCATTGAGACCTTGTATCGACTATCGACTTCTGAATAAGATTACAGTTAAATACCAGTACCCGTTACCTTTACTCACTGATCTGTTTGCTCGCATAAAGGGGGCTAAGTGGTTCACTAAGATCGATCTACGTGGTGCGTATAATTTGGTGCGGATTAAGCAGGGGGATGAGTGGAAGACCGCATTTAATACGCCTGAAGGCCATTTTGAGTATTTGGTAATGCCTTTCGGTCTCGCGAATGCCCCTTCCGTTTTTCAGTCCTTTATGCACGATATTTTCCGTGAATATCTGGATAAATTTATGATTGTGTATTTGGATGATATTCTGATTTTTTCGGAGGACTGGGAATCTCATGTTCAACAGGTCAGGACAGTTTTTCAGGTTTTGCGAGCTAATTCTCTTTTTGTAAAGGGCTCAAAGTGTATTTTTGGGGTTCAGAGAATTTCCTTTCTGGGATATATTTTTTCCCCTTCATCTATGGAGATGGACCCTGTTAAGGTTCAGGCTATTTGTGATTGGATACAACCTACTTCTTTAAAGAGTCTTCAGAAATTCTTGGGATTTGCTAATTTCTATCGCCGATTCATAGCGGGTTTTTCTGCCATTGCTAAACCTTTGACTGATTTGACCAAAAAGGGTGCTGATGTTGCTAATTGGTCCTCTGCGGCTGTGGAGGCCTTTCGGGAGCTTAAGCGCCGCTTTTCTTCTGCTCCTGTGTTGCGCCAGCCTGATGTGTCGCTCCCTTTCCAGGTTGAAGTAGATGCTTCTGAGATCGGAGCAGGTGCAGTTTTGTCGCAGAAAGGTCCTGACTGCTCAGTGATGAGACCATGTGCGTTTTTCTCTCGAAAGTTTTCGCCCGCTGAGCGAAATTATGATGTTGGAAATCGGGAACTCTTGGCCATGAAGTGGGCGTTTGAGGAGTGGCGTCATTGGCTTGAGGGTGCTAGACACCAGGTGGTGGTCTTGACTGACCATAAGAATCTAATTTATCTTGAGTCAGCCAGGCGTCTGAATCCTAGACAGGCGCGCTGGTCGTTGTTTTTCTCCCGATTTAACTTTGTGGTTTCATATCTGCCTGGGTCTAAGAATGTGAGGGCGGATGCCCTCTCTAGGAGTTTTGAGCCTGACTCGCCTGGTGATTCCGAACCTACTGGCATCCTAAAGGATGGGGTGATATTGTCAGCTGTCTCCCCAGACCTGCGGCGCTCTTTGCAGGAGTTTCAGGTGGATAGGCCTGATCGTTGTCCGCCTGGTAGAGTGTTTGTCCCTGATGACTGGACCAGTAGAGTTATATCGGAGGTTCATTCTTCCGCGTTGGCAGGTCATCCTGGAATTTTTGGCACCAGGGATTTGGTGTCTAGGTCCTTCTGGTGGCCTTCTTTGTCTCGAGATGTGCGTATGTTTGTGCAGTCTTGTGATGTTTGTGCTCGGGCCAAGCCCTGCTGTTCTCGGGCCAGTGGCTTGTTGTTGCCCTTGCCTATTCCTAAGAGGCCTTGGACGCACATCTCTATGGACTTTATTTCTGACCTTCCTGTTTCTCGTAGGATGTCTGTCATCTGGGTGGTGTGTGACCGTTTTTCCAAGATGGTTCATTTGGTACCTTTGCCCAAATTGCCCTCCTCCTCTGAGCTGGTTCCTCTATTTTTTCAGAATGTGGTGCGTTTGGGTACTCAGTTTGTGTCTAGATTTTGGCGGGCGTTCTGTGCCAGGATGGGCATCGACTTGTCTTTTTCGTCTGCATTCCATCCTCAGACTAATGGCCAGACTGAGCGTACTAATCAGACCTTGGAGACTTACTTGAGGTGTTTTGTGTCTGCTGATCAGGATGATTGGCTTGATTTTTTGCCATTGGCAGAGTTTGCCCTTAACAATCGGGCCAGTTCTGCCACTTTGGTTTCTCCATTTTTTTGTAATTCAGGGTTTCACCCTCGGTTTTCGTCCGGTCAATTGGAGTCTTCGGATTGTCCTGGAGTGGATGCTGTGGTTGATAGGATGCATCGGATTTGGGGACAGGTTGTGGACAATCTGAAGTTGTCCCAGGAGAAGACTCAACAGTTCACTAATCGTCATCGGCGTATTGGTCCTCGTCTTTGTGTTGGGGACCTGGTGTGGCTGTCTTCTCGATTTGTTCCTATGAAGGTCTAGTCTCCTAAGTTTAAGCCTCGGTTTATCGGCCCTTATAGGATTCTGGAGGTTCTTAATCCTGTGTCCTTTCGTTTGGACCTCCCAGCATCTTTTACTATTCATAATGTTTTCCATCGGTCATTATTGCGGAGGTATGAGGTACCGGTTGTTCCTTCTGCTGATCCTCCTGCTCCTGTGCTGGTTGAGGGTGAATTGGAGTATGTGGTGGAAAAGATCTTGGACTCCCGTGTTTCCAGACGGAAACTTCAGTATCTGGTTAAGTGGAAGGGCTATGGTCAGGAGGATAATTCTTGGGTGACAGCATCCGATGTTCATGCTCCTGATTTGGTTCGTGCATTTCATAGTGCTCATCCAGATCGCCCTGGTGGTTCTGGTGAGGGTTCGGTGCCCCCTCCTTAAGGGGGGGGTACTGTTGTGAATTCTGCTTGTGGGCTCCCCCGGTGGTGTTTTATGGTAGTGCCTCTTATGTGCCTTCTTCTATCCCTGATCACCTGTTGCCACCCATTAGGGGAGTTTCCTATTTAAGGCTGCTTGGCTGTTAGCCCTATGCCGGCCAACAATGTATCAGTAGCATTCTGTTGCATTCTCCTGCCTCAAGTTCCAGTTCAGCTAAGTTGAATTTTGTTTCTTGTTTATGCTATTTTCTGTCCAGCTTGCTGCAATGTGACTCTCTTTAGCTGGAAGCTCTTGTGGACTGAAATTGCCACTCCAGTGGCATGAGTTGTCACTGGAGTTTAAAGTAATTTCAGGATGGTGTTTTTGAGTAGTGTTTTTGAAGTTGACCGTGAAGTAACTCTTTTCTATCCTTCTGCTATCTAGAAAGCGGACCTCACTGTGCTAAATCTGTTGTTCATCCTACGTATGTCTTTTCCTCTTAACTCACCGTCAATATCTGTGGGGGGCTGCTATCTCCTTTTGGGGTTCATCTCTGGAGGTAAGGCAGGCCTGTATATTCCTCTGATAGGGGTAGTTAGATCTCCGGCTGACGCGTGGTGTCTAGGGCATCGTAGGAACATCCCCTGGCTACTTCCAGTGTTGTGTCAGGTTCAGGTCACGGTCAACTTTAGTTTCCATCACCCGAGAGCTAGTCCGTTTTGTTATTTTTATTCCCCTGCCATTGGGGTAATCATAACACATCCCTCTGCTCCTCTGCACAATACATGGCCGTGTGCTGCTTGGGTAGGACTGCTGACCAATCACAGCACAGCTCCTTGCCTGAGCTGTGCTGTGAGCTCACACAAAGAAAACTACACTGCTGCCCAGGGCTTTGTGGAAGAGGAGCAGAGGGACAGAGCACAGGATGAGACAGGTGACTGCGGGACAAACTGTAGTGTGCAAGTGCTCGTCTCCTCTCAGCCTCAGAGTCAGCTGTTCTGCTGACTGTGCTGGCTGAAGTGAGGGTCGGCACACACACACACAGCTCCTGGCAGAGTAGAAGCCGGCAGCGGCAGAAGGTGATGTGAAGGAGCTGCGCCTGCACTTCCCATCACCTGTGCAGTCTGCCAGCCGCTGCCGGCTATACAGTAAAGTGAGCCCTGCTCCCCGCAGCTATGCAGGGCAGGCACAAATGAAGGAGGCAGGGGCTGGGGGGCGGGGCCCACCGGAGGATTCTCCGGTGTCCCGGTGCCCCAGTCCGACGGTGTCCGACATCTGTCCGACATCTGTAAGATGCGCCAATTCCGGCACTTAGCCTCTCTCTTCCCACTCCCGTGTAGCGGTGGGATATGGGGTAATAAGGGGTTAATGTCACCTTGCTATCGTAAGGTGACATTAACCCCTTAGTGACAGAGCCAAATTTTTTAAATCTGACCAGTGTCACTATATGTGGTAATAACTATGTAACGCTTCAACAAATCCCAGTGATTTTGAGATTGTTTTTTCATGACACATTATACTTTATGACAATGATAAATGTAGGTCAATATGTTTTGTGTTTATTTATAAAAAATATCAGAAATTTGAGAAAAACTTAAAAAAAATTGCAATTTTCAAACTTTGAATGATTATCCCTTTAATCCAGATAGTCATACCATAGAAAAACATTAATAAATAACATTTCCCACATGTCTGCTTTACATCAGCACCATTTGTAAAATATTATTTTATTTTGTTAACATTTTAGGAGGTTTAAAAATGTAGCAGTAATTTTTCATTTTTTCAAAGAAATTAACAACATTTATTTTTTTAGGGACCTATCCAGGTTTGAAGTGCCCTTAGGGGTCCCATATATTGGGAAACCCCCAAAAGTTAAACCATTTTAAAAACAGCACCCCCTGACATATTGAAAACTGCAGTCAGGTAGTTTATTAACCCTTCAGGTGCTTTGCAGGAATTAATGCAAAGTGGCATGACAGAAATGTAAAAATATATTTTTACCACCTAAATATCTCTAACTTCAGAACAGATTACTACAGCCGGCAGACTCTAAGGCAGCTATTTGGTTGTGAATTGCCATGGGAAACATCAGGACCACAAAATTGTGATCTCATGGTGCCAATTGGGATAAAGGGGAAGCCCCCTCACTCTGTTAACCATTTATAATGATGTAGTCACTATTGACAGCAGCATCTAAGGGGTTAAACAGATTTGGACGGTGCAAATACTGATTGTGCCTGGTGAAGCAAGTTGTCACCTACAGTGAACAGCCGACAGCTACTGGATTGTCACCTGTATGGGGATGCTATTCTCTTATATCTCAGGTCAGTTAAAAGACGTATTGGCTGTCATTAAGGGGTTAAGCCGGGTTAATAACGGAGAGGCGTCAATAAGACGCCTATCCGTTATTAATCCAATAGTAAGAAAAGGGTTAATAAAACACGCACACATTAGGTAAAAGTATTTTAATATTCTTCATTTCACCATACTTACCATACTTCAGCGCCTGCAAAAAACGTAAAATAATAAACCGCATACTACCTGTCCGCCGTAGTCCAATTAATAACGAGTGTCCCACGACGATCTCCGCTATAGAACAGTGACATCGGGTGACGTCACTGCTCTATAGGACCCTCAGTGACACACTGACAGGAGACAATGGCTCCTGCAGTGCATCACTGAGGTTACCTGAGTTCAAAGTGTCACTTTATATAATTGCTGCATGGGAAAATGTCTCATACAGCAATGCCATAAAGTGAGACTAGGGACTTTTTTTTTTACAGCGGCGGAGGAATACAGTGGCGGAAGGATACCTTCCTCCCGTCATTGTGTTTCTGAGCCCCTAGAGAGCGGTCGCATTATCTGATGCTGCTGCTCTCCATGGGAGATCGTCGTGGGACACTCGTGGATTTCTGCGGACAGGGAGTATATTGGTTGTTTGTTTTTTTCACATTTTTTATAGATGACACTGGCTTCGGGGATCAAAATGACAAGTAATGGTGAGTATGTAATCTATGTTTAATGTAATGTATGTAATGTATGTCATGTATGTAATATATGAATGTACTGTATGTCTATATGTATGTATGTAGAATGTATGTATGGAGTATTTTTTTTTTTTTTCATTCAACACATTAGCCGGATGATGGGACTACTACTGTCCCATCATTGGCTAATGTGTCAATCACTGTCAGTGTAGCAGGCATAGCCCGATGGGACTTGTAGTCCCATCGGACGATGCCCGCACTGAGACCCCTGCACGCCGCTGAGACCCCCCCACGCCGCAGAGACCTCCCCCACGCTGCAGAGACCCCCCCTCACGCCGCAGAGACTCCCCAGCACGCCGCAGAGACCCCCCAGCATGCCGCAGAGACCCCCCAGCACACCGCAGAGACCCCCCAGCACGCCGCAGAGACCCCCGCACGCCGCTGAGACCCCCGCACGCCGCAGAGACCCCCCCCAGCACGCCTTATAGACCCCCCAGCACGCCGCAGAGACCCCCCAGCACGCCGCAGAGCCCTCCCACGCCGCATCAAGCCTGGGCAGCCCGGATACAGCGCCGGCTGCATAGAATGAGATCCCTGGCAGGCCCACACAGACTCCGCCCGCACAGAGACACGCAGTCTCCGCCCACGCACCGCCCACTTTACATTATAGTGATTTTAGCACTGTGGGGACTTCCGATTCCGATTTCTGATATCGCAGAAATATCGGATCTCGGTATCGGAATTCCGATACCGCAAGTATCGGCCGATACCCGATACTTGCGGTATCGGAATGCTCAACACTAGTGATAACCCTTATCCAGCAGTGGGTGCAGCAATTCCCACACAATTTTCCCACTCACCCCCAGGTCAGGGGGGCATTCAGGGGGGTTAATCTGAGTGTCCTTCCCCTCGTAGACCCTACATCTGTGGGTGTGCCCTGAGGTACTCTCGCACAGTTTGTACAGCTTTATTCCGTACCTGGACCTCTTACTGAGCAAGTACTGTCGGAATTTTAGCCTCCCTTTGAAGTGAATGAGAGATTCATCTATAGCGACGTCCGTCTGGGGTGTGTATGCCTCAGCAAACTTTCTGCTGAAGTGTTCAATCACTGGCCAAATTTTATATAGACGATCAAAGTTTGGATCGTCTCGAGGAGCATTATCACTGAAATGCAACATTTTTTGGATCCCTTCAAATCGTGTCCTTTTCATGGCCATGCGGAATACCGGTGTACTGTAGACAATGTCAGTACTCCAGTATTGCCGAAGCTTTGGCTTTTTGATTATGCCCATATGCAGCACAATTCCCCAAAATGTCATCATCTCTGCTGCATTTACGTGGGGTCCATCTGGCGTGTGATGACGTGGGATTTTGGGTGAAAAATTGTTGGGCATACAGGTTCGTCTGGGCCACCATAAGATTTATTATTTCATCACTGAAGAAATCAATTTCAGTGAGGTCAGTCGTGTCAAACTGGATTCCTGAGCTGCTGCTGAAATTCGGAATGACGGGCTGAAAATTTTCAGGGGGTGCAATCCATATGGGATCGATTGCTGCAGGAGTTGCCTGGGTCCTAGGGCGCCTTGTTGGGGGTCCTTCCTCACCAGATGAGGAGGAGGAGGAGGAATAGAGGAATGTGGGATCTTCCTCACTGGCTGTATCCGTGTCGGACGCAAGGATGGCGTAAGCCTCCTCTGGTGAATAGCGCCTCGTTGACGAATGGGCCATTTTTTTTTCCCAAACCCTGGGGATGTGTGTGTAGGTGGTGCTTTTACACGTGTAATGTGTGGGGCTTTTGTATAGGGTACTCTTTATTATAACCAATCAGAGAGAAAAAAACAAGTAGTGAGAAAAAATGTAGAAGAAACAAGAAAAAAAGATGAAAAGAAAAATCAGATGTAAAAAAATAAGTTTGCATAAAAAAAGTATAAATTTACCCTAAGCAACTAAATTTATTTTTGCAAAAGAAAAAACGAACGCCACTAACAGTGTGACGTACGCTCCCCTAATGAACGCGCTAAAAATTAGGCGACGCAACTAATTATTCTTTTTACAAAAGAAAAGCGAACGCCACTAACAGTGTGACGTACGCTCCCCTAATGCACTCGCTAAAAATTAGACAACGCAACTAATTATTCTTTTTACAAAAGAAAAAACGAACGCCACTAACGGTGTGACATACGCTCCCCTAATGAACGCGCTAAAAATTAGGTGACGCAACTAATTATTCTTTTTACAAAAGAAAAGCGAACGCCACTAACAGTGTGACGTACGCTCCCCTAATGCACTCGCTAAAAATTAGACGACGCAACTAATTATTCTTTGTACAAAAGAAAAAACGAACGCCACTAGCAGTATGACGTTCGCTCCCCTAATGAACTCGCTAAAAATTAGGCGACGCAACTAAATATTCTTTGTACAAAAGAAAAGCGAACGCCACTAACAGTGTGACGTACGCTCCCCTAATGCACTAGAGATTATCTAGCGATAGCAGATTTTTTTGATGCAAAAAAGATGCTACCTCCCTACCTATAAAACTACTCTGTATGATTTTTTTTTTTCTAAAAGATGATCGGTCGTCACTAACGCTGTGACGCCGGCTACACTAACAAGCTACCACTACACTACTCTGTACAATTTTTTTTTTCTCTAAAAAAAAAAGACCGGTCGTCACTAACGCTGTGACACCAGCTAATCTACGTCTAAAACTACACTGTACTAACTACTATTATTATATTTTTGTAAAAAAAAAAAAATCGGACGTCGCTTAGGCTGCAAAGTCCACTACACTAACTAGCTAAACAAAGAAAAAGCCCTGTGGCGCAGTCTCTGATCAGCAGCGATACTGATCAGAGCACTGCGAACACGGGAAGAGCACGAATGCTCTGCGCGGGACGCCGCGCACAGGAAAAAAAGCGCAAAAAAGTGCGCTAAAAAATCAATTGGAGGGTGGGGGTACTGGAACAGGGATGGGAAAGGGGTGGGGAGGTGCTGCTGCTGCTGCTGTGATCACAGGCCTCACACAGCAGGCAGATGGCAGCAGAGAGCACGGAGCTGGAGCAGCACACAGCACAGGAGGGCAGGAGATCGCCGGGTTGGTCACACTGGCCACCAATGGATTCCTTCACTCAGGTCAGACAGAGGGGCTTGGACAACCGCTCTGCACGCCAAATCTGAGAGAAATATGGCGTGCAGGGCAGTGATCGGTATTTTAAATTAACCCCTTTGGCGCTGATTGGCTAGAAGCTATTGTTCAGCCAATCAGCGCCATAGGGGTGAGGTGACGTGGCGATCACCCCACCTACTGTGACGGCTGTGAATGGTGCGACGTCACACAGCCCCAATCACAGCCAGTCGTTTTGTTTTTTTTACTTTATTGTCATGTCGGTGTGATTGGCTGGCCAGAATTGACCAGCCAATCACAGCGATCGCTGATGCGGGGGGCGGTGCAGCCCCCCGGGGCTACGTGCAGAGATGGTGTGCTGTCAGGGACAGCAGTGATCGGAACCCGATCGCCGCGCGATGCCACGCGGTGACCGGAAAATGGCGGCGCTGTACTAGTACTGCGGCTGGCACAAATGCACCTCCCGCAGCGCAGTACTAGTACGGCGCATGGCGCGAAGGGGTTAAAGATAGGTACGCGGGATGAATGTAGAAGTATGCAGAAGTAGGCGGGGCTTAAAAGAGGACGTATGCAGCCCTCCGCAAACCCCCGAACGCTAATGTGAACTTAGCCTAACACATACATGCAGGAGTATACTGACACATATATGTATAAGTGCTTCTCACTAAATTAGAAAATCATCAAAAAGTTAATTTATTTCAGTTGTTCAATACAAAAAGTGAAACTCATATATTTTATAGTCATTACAAACAGAGTGATCTATTTCAAGTGTTTCTTTCTGACCATATCCACATGTAGAATCTATGGGGATTGTCAAAAGGAAGATGAGAGACACCAGACCCAACAATGCAGACAAGCTGAAGGCTGCGATCAAAGCAACCTGGGCTTCCATAACACCTCAGCAGTGCCACAGGCTGATCGCCTCCATGCCACGCTGCATTGATGTAGTAATTGATGCAAAAGGAGCCCTGACCAAGTATTGAGTGCATTTATAGTGACTCTGGGGGAGCTCGGAGCTACGAGGTTGTCCTAATGAGGGGTGAACCGGCCCAGGTCGGAAACGGAGCAGGTCAAAACCCCCGTGCCTATCAGTAGTGGGACCGTGCCTGTGAATAGCCAGTGTAGAGCATCCTGGACAACACAGCGTGACACAGACTTTTTATACATGCAGAAAATATTCAATTTATAGCACAAAATCATCATTATATCATTACCCTCAGTCATATCATCATTATACCCTCAAATACATCTGGAATGATTAATATTGATTGGAAGCTCGAGATAATAAACTGTACAAAACTTCTACATTTTTCATAAAATACGTATCTATCCATGTATTTGTACTTTTTCACTATTTCTCCATATTCTGCTTTTCTGCCTCCTGATCTCTATGTGATGCCGTTACCCTGAGCGCTACTGACACCTACTGGTAGAACTAAGAAAATGCTTCTATCTGTGTGCAGTACTGGTTATTACCAGTAGAGACCGCTCTGGTCTAAACCTTCAGGACAGAACAGTAATCACTCACACTGAGCAATTCCCGTTATAATAAGGTTGCAGTGCCGCCATCATCAGGGAATAATGTATTGTCAGGTTTTTTTGGTCAATGTTTTTTTTCCCCATATAACAATCTGTGTTAAAAATAAAAATTAGTAATATAATCTATATATATAATTGTCTAAGGGTTTAATTGTCTGTCTGTCCTGGAAATCCCGCGTCGCTGATTGGGCACAGCCAGCCGGCCTCGACCAATCAGCGACGGGCACAGTCTGCCGCAAATTCTGGAATCATCATTGTTCTCCACTGCTGTCAAGTTCCGCCATTGTGTTGTCTAAGGGTCTAATTGTCTGTCTGTCTCGGAAATCCCGCCTTGCCAGCCGGCCTCGACCAATCAGCGACTTGCACAGTCTGCCGCGAATTCTGGAATCATCATTGTCCTCCACTGCTGTCAAGTGCCACCATTGTGTAGGGTGCGTGCCTGCATCTCCCTGTATGGGTGGCATCTCCCTGTGTTTCTATCTTAGAATAGGTCGTAAACGAAAATACGCCAATGAGGATGACAGAAAAGCAGCAGCAGCAAGAAAACGACAACATCGGGAACAGGAGACACCACAACAAACTGCCGCCAGACAAGCCCAGGATGTGGAATCTCACAGACAACGTCGCCAACAGGAGACACCACAACAAACTGCCGCCAGACAAGCCCAGGATGTGGAATCTCACAGACAACATCGCCAACAGGAGACACCACAACAAACTGCCGCCAGACAAGCCCAGGATGTGGAATCTCACAGACAACGTCGCCAACAGGAGACTCCACAACAAACTGCCGCCAGACAAGCCCAGGATGTGGAATCTCACAGACAACGTCGCCAACAGGAGACACCACAACAAACTGCCGCCAGACAAGCCCAGGATGTGGAATCTCACAGACAACATCGCCAACAGGAGACACCACAACAAACTGCCGCCAGACAAGCCCAGGATGTGGAATCTCACAGACAACGTCGCCAACAGGAGACACCACAACAAACTGCTGCTACACAAGCCCAGGATGCGGAATCTCACAGACACCGTCACCAACCGGAGACACCACAACAAACTGTTGTATGACAGGAACAACATAATCGTCAAATTCATAAAAAAACAAATGCTCTACCAACTAAGGCACGACCAGGACAATATTCAACAACTTGCACATTACGTAACAGACAATGAAAGTACAATTCATGAATACTAGTGTGGGAATATGAATGCAGTTTGCTCTAAATGCGACTCTCTGAATTTCATTGATGAAAAACCATCTGACAATCAGTTTACTCAAGATCTGTTTGAGCAGTTAATGAAAGGAATGCATCAACACAGTAGAAATTTCATGGAAAATATCAGAAGCATCAACAGGTCTCATGCGTTTGCTTCATTCGGCTGTGCAATATACTACGTGGGCTGTGCAATATACTACGTGGGCTGTGCAATATACTACGTGGGCTGTGCTATATACTACGTGGTCTGTGCAATATACTACATGGGCTGTGCTATACACTACGTGGGCTGTGTTATACACTATGTGCGCTGTGTTATACACTACGTAGGCTGTGTTATACACTATGTGGGCTGTGTTATACACTACGTGGGCTGTGTTATACACTACGTGGGCTGTGTTGTACACTGCGTGAGTGGGCTGTTATATGCTATGTGGGCTGTTATACACTCCGTGGGATGTGCTATATACTCTGTGGCTGTGCAATGTACTACGTGGCTGTGCAATATACTACGTGGCTGTGCAATATACTACGTGGGCTGTTATATACTACATGGCCGGCTGCGAACAATCAGCGACAGACGCAGTGTATGAATCCTGTGTATTCAATGTATTATTCTAAAATCTTCATAAATAAACTACATACATATTCTAGAATACCCGATGCGTTCGAATCGGGCTACCATCTAGTACTGTATAATGGCCACACAGTGCTCCATACTGTATAACGACCCCACATGATGCTCAATACTGCATAATGGCCCCACATGATGCTGTGTACAGTATAATGGCCACACAGTGCTCTATACTGTATAATGGCCACACAGTGCTCCATACTGTATAATGGCCCCACATGATGTTCAATACTGTATAATGGCCACACAGTGCTCTATATATTGCATAATGGCCACACATGATGCTCAATACTGTATAATGACCACACATGATGTTCCATACTGTGTAATGGCCAAACAGTGCACCATACTGTATAATGACTACACAGTGCTCCAAACTGTATAATGGCCCCACATGATGCTCAGTACTGTATAATGGCCACACATGATGCTCCATACTGTATAATGACCACACAGTTGTTGTGAATTCTGTTTTTGGGCTCCCTCTGGTGGCTGCAGATGGTACTGGGTGACTTGCGTTCCCTACGGTCTCTGGCATCCACCTGTTCCATCAGGAAGTGGGAGTTCCTATTTAACCTGGCTTCTCTGTCATTCCCTCGCCGGCTATCAATGTATCAGTGTGTCTCTGTTACCTTTGCTACCTGCTCCTAAAGCCTACAGGACAAGCTAAGTCTGGATTTCCCTGTTTCATGTTTGCTTTCATGTTTTTAGTCCAGCTTGCAGATATGTAAATCTCTGCTGCTGGTTGCTCTAGTGGGCTGAAATTACCACTCATGTACCATGAGTTGGCACATGAGTTCAAGTAATTTCAGGATGGTATTTTGAAGGGTTTTAAGCTGACCGCGCAGTTCACCTTTTGTATCCTCTGCTATCTAGCTTTAGCGGGCCTCATTTTGCTGAATCTGTTTTCATAACTACGTTTCTGCCTTCCTCTCATTTCACCGTCATTACATGTGGGGGGCTGCTATTTCTGTGGGAATATTTCTCTGGAGGCAAGAGAGGTCTGTGATTCTTCTGATAGGGGAAGCTAGATCTCCGGCTGGCGCGAGACGTCTAGAGCCCCCCCAGGAACGTTCCCCGGCTGCTGCTAGTTGTGTGTTGAGGTTCAGGATCGCGGTCAGCTCAGGTTCCATCACCCTAGAGCCCGTCCTGTTTTTGCCCGTGTTCTTTTGTTAATTCCCTGCCATTGGGAACATGACAGTATAGCCGGCCCACAAAGTGTTAATTGTATTGGCTGAAGTAGGAGGAAAAGAAGTCTGAGGAACCTTTTTTTTTTTTTTCCTCTCTCTTACTCAGAGTGTGCTGCCTAGCCATAATTGCAGCCTGCTGCTTCTTTCCTCCTCTTAATCCTTGAATGGCTCTGACCTCAGCTGTTTAACATGGACGTCCAGAGTTTGGCTTCCAGCCTGAATAATCTTGCTGCTAAGGTGCAAAATATACAAGATTTTGTTGTACATGCTCCTGTGTCTGAACCTAGAATTCCTACCCCAGAGTTTTTTTCTGGGGATAGATCTAGTTTCCTGAATTTCAGGAACAATAGCAAATTGTTTCTTTCTTTGAAATCTCGCTCCACTGGAGACCCTGCTCAGCAGGTTAAGATTGTTATATCTTTCCTGCGGGGCGACCCTCAGAATTGGGCATTTGCATTGGCACCAGGGGATCCTGCGTTGCTCAGTGTGGATGCGTTTTTTCTGGCATTGGGTTTGCTCTGTGAGGAACCTAACTTAGAGATTCAGGCTGAAAAAGCTTTATTAGCTCTCTCTCAGGGGCAAGCTGAAGCAGAAATATATTGTCAGAAATTTTGGAAATGGTCAGTACTTACTCAGTGGAATGAGTGCGACTTGGCTGCCAATTTCAGTGAGGGCCTTTCTGAGGCAGTAAAAGATGTTATGGTGGGGTTTCCTGCGCCTACAGGTCTGAATGAGTCTATGACAATGGCTATTCAGATTGATCGGCGTTTACGGGAACGCAAACCTGTACACCAGTTGTGTTGTGAATTCTGTTTGTGGGCTCCCCCGGTGGTGTTTTATGCTAGTGCCACTTATGTGCCTCCTTCTATCCCTGATCACCTGTTGCCACCCATTAGGGGAGTTTCCTATTTAAGGCTGCTTGGCTGTTAGTCCTATGCCGGCCAACAATGTATCAGTAGCATTCTGTTGCATTCTCCTGCCTCAAGTTCCAGTTCAGCTAAGTTGAATTTAGTTTCTAGTTAATGTTATTTCTTGTCCAGCTTGCTGCAATGTGACTCTCTGTAGCTGGAAGCTCTTGTGGACTGAAATTGCCACTCCAGTGGCATGAGTTGTCACTGGAGTTTTAAAGTAATTTCAGGATGGTGTTTTTGAGTAGTGTTTTGAAGTTGACCGTGAAGTAACTCTTTCCTATCCTTCTGCTATCTAGAAAGCGGACCTCACTGTGCTAAATCTGCTGTTCATCCTACGTATGTCATTTCCTCTGAACTCACCGTCAGTATCTGTGGGGGGCTGCTATCTCCTTTTGGGGTTCATCTCTGGAGGTAAGGCAGGCCTGTATATTCCTCTGATAGGGGTAGTTAGATCTCCGGCTGGCGCGTGGTGTCTAGGGCATCGTAGGAACACTCCCTGGCTACTTCCAGTGTTGTGTCAGGTTCAGGTCACGGTCAACTTTAGTTTCCATCACCCGAGAGCTAGTCCGTTTTTGTTATTTTTACTTCCCTGCCATTGGGGTAATCATGACAGTTTGGCCGGCCAGATGCGTTGAAACTATGCACTAAAGCAGGAAAGGATGAGAAAGGGTTTTTTTCTCTGTGTTTGAAAGTGCACCCTAGTTTGCTCATTTGTACTCCTTGCTTAAACTGCAGTCTTCAGCCTTTTCTTTTTTTCCTCTCCTCTTAATCTCTGAATGGCTTTGGTTACACCTGTTTGAATCATGGATCCACAGAGTTTGGTTGCAGGATTGAATAACCTTGCTACAAAGGTCCAGAACTTACAAGATTTTGTTATACGTGCTCCAATGTCTGAACCTAAGATCCCTATGCCTGAATTTTTTACCGGAGACAGATCCCGTTTTTTGAATTTCAGAGAGAATTGTAAATTGTTTTTGTCTCTGAGATCTCACTCTGCTGGTGATCCTTTAACAACAGGTTAAAATTGTGATTTCTCTACTGCGGGGTGACCCACAAAGTTGGGCATTTGCATTGTCGCCAGGGGATCCTGCGTTATTAAATGTAGATGCGTTTTTTCTGGCTTTAGGGTTGCTGTATGAAGAACCTAATTTAGAGATTTTGGCTGAGAAAGCCTTGATAGCTCTTTCCCAAGGGCAAGATGAAGCTGAGATATACTGCCAGAAATTTCGTAAATGGTCGGTGCTTACTAAATGGAATGAGTGCGCTCTAGCAGCTAATTTCAGAGAAGGTCTCTCTGATGCCGTGAAGGATGTCATGGTGGGGTTCCCTGTGCCTACAGGTCTGAATGATGCCATGAAATTGGCTATCCAGATTGATCGGCGTTTACGGGAGCGCAAATCTGTGCACCATTTGGCGGTGTCTTTTGAGCAAAAACCTGTGCACCATATGGCGGTATCTTCTGAGCAAAAACCTGTGCACCATTTGGCGGTGACCTCTGAAAAGGCACCAGAGCATATGCAATGCGATAGTGTTTTGTCTAGAGGCGAACGACAGAATTACAGGCGCAAAAATGGGTTGTGCTTCTACTGTGGAGATCCAGCTCATGTTATATCAGCATGCTCTAAACGCATAAAAAAGGTTGATAAAAAGGTTGATAAATCTTTTTCTATGGGTACCTTGCAGTCTAAATTTCTTTTGTCTGTGACATTGATTTGTACTTTATCATCTGTTACTGTGGATGCTTATGTGGATTCTGGCGCCGCTCTGAGTCTCATGGATTGGTCCTTTGCCAAGCGTTGTGGGTTTAATTTAGAGCCTCTGGAAGTTTCTATTCCCCTAAAGGGTATTGATTCTACACCTTTGGCTAGCAATAAACCACAATATTGGACACAAGTGACTATGCATCTTACCCCAGACCATCAGGAGATTATTCGTTTCCTTGTGTTATACAATCTACATGATGTTTTAGTGCTTGGATTACTATGGTTACAAATTCATAATCCAGTCTTGGACTGGAGATCAATGTCTGTGTTGAGCTGGGGATGTCGGGGGATTCATGGGGATGCACCTTTGGTTCCCATTTCTTCATCTACTCCCTCTGAGATCCCAGCATTTCTGTCAGATTTTTATGATGTCTTTCAGGAGCCTAAAATTGATTCTCTCCCTCCTCACAGAGAGTGTGACTGCGCTATTGAATTGATTCCCGGTAGTAAATTTCCTAAGGGTCGTTTGTTTAATTTGTCTGTACCTGAACATACTGCTATGCGGGAGTATATCAGAGAATCTTTGGAAAAGGGTCATATTCGCCCCTCTTTGTCTCCACTAGGGGCAGGGTTTTTCTTTGTGGGTAAAAAGGATGGTTCATTGAGACCTTGTATCGACTATCGACTTCTGAATAAGATTACAGTTAAATACCAGTACCCGTTACCTTTACTGACTGATCTGTTTGCTCGCATAAAGGGGGCTAAGTGGTTCACTAAGATCGATCTACGTGGTGCGTATAATTTGGTGCGGATTAAGCAGGGGGATGAGTGGAAGACCGCATTTAATACGCCTGAAGGCCATTTTGAGTATTTGGTAATGCCTTTCGGTCTCACGAATGCCCCTTCCATTTTTCAGTCCTTTATGCACGATATTTTCCGTGAATATCTGGATAAATTTATGATTGTGTATTTGGATGATATTCTGATTTTTTCGGAGGACTGGGAATCTCATGTTCAACAGGTCAGGAGAGTTTTTCAGGTTTTGCGAGCTAATTCTCTTTTTGTAAAGGGCTCAAAGTGTATTTTTGGGGTTCAGAGAATTTCATTTCTGGGATATATTTTTTCCCCTTCATCTATGGAGATGGACCCTGTTAAGGTTCAGGCTATTTGTGATTGGATACAACCCACTTCTCTAAAGAGTCTTCAGAAATTCTTGGGATTTGCTAATTTTTATCGCCGATTCATAGCGGGTTTTTCTGCTATTGCTAAACCTTTGACTGATTTGACCAAAAAGGGTGCTGATGTTGCTAATTGGTCCTCTGCGGCTGTGGAGGCCTTTCAGGAGCTTAAGCGCCGCTTTTCTTCTGCTCCTGTGTTGCGCCAGCCTGATGTGTCGCTCCCTTTCCAGGTTGAAGTAGATGCTTCCGAGATCGGAGCAGGTGCAGTTTTGTCGCAGAAAGGTCCTGACTGCTCAGTGATGAGACCATGTGCGTTTTTCTCTCGAAAGTTTTCGCCCGCTGAGCGAAATTATGATGTTGGAAATCGGGAGCTCTTGGCCATGAAGTGGGCATTTGAGGAGTGGCGTCATTGGCTTGAGGGTGCTAGACACCAGGTGGTGGTCTTGACTGACCACAAGAATCTAATTTATCTTGAGTCAGCCAGGCGTCTGAATCCTAGACAGGCGCGCTGGTCGTTGTTTTTCTCCCGATTTAACTTTGTGGTTTCATATCTGCCTGGGTCCAAGAATGTGAGGGCGGATGCCCTCTCTAGGAGTTTTGAGCCTGACTCGCCTGGTGATTCTAAACCTACTGGCATCCTGAAGGATGGGGTGATATTGTCAGCTGTCTCCCCAGACCTGCGGCGCTCTTTGCAGGAGTTTCAGGTGGATAGGCCTGATCGCTGTCCGCCTGGTAGACTGTTTGTCCCTGATGACTGGACCAGTAGAGTTATCTCGGAGGTTCATTCTTCCGCGTTGGCAGGTCATCCTGGAATTTTTGGCACCAGGGATTTGGTGTCTAGGTCCTTCTGGTGGCCTTCCTTGTCTCGAGATGTGCGTATGTTTGTGCAGTCTTGTGATGTTTGTGCTCGGGCCAAGCCCTGCTGTTCTCGGGCCAGTGGGTTGTTGTTGCCCTTGCCTATTCCTAAGAGGCCTTGGACGCACATCTCTATGGACTTTATTTCTGACCTTCCTGTTTCTCGTAGGATGTCTGTCATCTGGGTGGTGTGTGACCGTTTCTCCAAAATGGTTCATTTGGTACCTTTGCCCAAATTGCCCTCCTCCTCTGAGCTGGTTCCTCTATTTTTTCAGAATGTGGTGCGTTTGCATGGTATTCCTGAGAATATAGTGTCTGACAGGGGTACTCAGTTTGTGTCTAGATTTTGGCGGGCGTTCTGTGCCAGGATGGGCATCGACTTGTCTTTTTCGTCTGCATTCCATCCTCAGACTAATGGCCAGACTGAGCGTACTAATCAGACGTTGGAGACTTACTTGAGGTGTTTTGTGTCCGCTGATCAGGATGATTGGCTTGATTTTTTGCCATTGGCAGAGTTTGCCCTTAACAATCGGGCCAGTTCTGCCACTTTGGTTTCTCCATTTTTTTGTAATTCAGGGTTTCACCCTCGTTTTTCGTCCGGTCAATTGGAGTCTTCGGATTGTCCTGGAGTGGATGCTGTGGTTGATAGGATGCATCAGATTTGGGGACAGGTTGTGGACAATCTGAAGTTGTCCCAGGAGAAGACTCAACAGTTCACTAATCGTCATCGGCGTGTTGGTCCTCGTCTTTGTGTTGGGGACCTGGTGTGGCTGTCGTCTCGATTTGTTCCTATGAAGGTCTCGTCTCCTAAGTTTAAGCCTCGGTTTATCGGCCCTTATAGGATTCTAGAGGTTCTCAATCCTGTGTCCTTTCGTTTGGACCTCCCAGCATCTTTTACTATTCATAATGTTTTTCATCGGTCATTATTGCGGAGGTATGAGGTACCGGTTGTTCCTTCTGCTGATCCTCCTGCTCCTGTGCTGGTTGAGGGTGAATTGGAGTATGTGGTGGAAAAGATCTTGGACTCCCGTGTTTCCAGACGGAAACTTCAGTATCTGGTTAAGTGGAAAGGCTATGGTCAGGAGGATAATTCTTGGGTGACAGCATCCGATGTTCATGCTCCTGATTTGGTTCGTGCATTTCATTGTGCTCATCCAGATCGCCCTGGTGGTTCTGGTGAGGGTTCGGTGCCCCCTCCTTAAGGGGGGGGTACTGTTGTGAATTCTGTTTGTGGGCTCCCCCGGTGGTGTTTTATGCTAGTGCCACTTATGTGCCTCCTTCTATCCCTGATCACCTGTTGCCACCCATTAGGGGAGTTTCCTATTTAAGGCTGCTTGGCTGTTAGTCCTATGCCGGCCAACAATGTATCAGTAGCATTCTGTTGCATTATCCTGCCTCAAGTTCCAGTTCAGCTAAGTTGAATTTAGTTTCTAGTTAATGTTATTTCTTGTCCAGCTTGCTGCAATGTGACTCTCTGTAGCTGGAAGCTCTTGTGGACTGAAATTGCCACTCCAGTGGCATGAGTTGTCACTGGAGTTTTAAAGTAATTTCAGGATGGTGTTTTTGAGTAGTGTTTTGAAGTTGACCGTGAAGTAACTCTTTCCTATCCTTCTGCTATCTAGAAAGCGGACCTCACTGTGCTAAATCTGCTGTTCATCCTACGTATGTCATTTCCTCTGAACTCACCGTCAGTATCTGTGGGGGGCTGCTATCTCCTTTTGGGGTTCATCTCTGGAGGTAAGGCAGGCCTGTATATTCCTCTGATAGGGGTAGTTAGATCTCCGGCTGGCGCGTGGTGTCTAGGGCATCGTAGGAACACTCCCTGGCTACTTCCAGTGTTGTGTCAGGTTCAGGTCACGGTCAACTTTAGTTTCCATCACCCGAGAGCTAGTCCGTTTTTGTTATTTTTACTTCCCTGCCATTGGGGTAATCATGACACAGTTGGCAGTGTCTACTGAACAGGCACCTGAGACTATGCAATGTAATAGAATTCTGTCCAGAAGCGAACAGCAAAACTATAGATGGAAAAATGGGTTGTGTTTTTATTGTGGTGATTCAGCTCATGTTATATCAGCATGCTCTAAACGCACAAAAAAGGTTGATAAGTCTTTTGCCATTGGCACTTTGCAGTCTAGGTTCATTTTGTCTGTGACTCTGATTTGTTCATTGTCATCCATTTCCGTAGATGCCTATGTAGATTCGGGCGCTGCCCTGAGTCTTATGGATTGGTCATTTGCCAAGCGCTGTGGTTTTTGTCTGGAGCCTCTGGAGGTCCCTATCCCCTTGAAGGGAATTGACTCTACACCATTGGCTAGGAATAAACCACAATATTGGACACATGTGACTATGCGTATGACTCCCGTTCATCAGGAGGTGATTCGCTTCCTTGTACTGTATAATCTACATGATGTCCTAGTGCTTGGTCTGCCATGGTTACAAGCTCATAATCCAGTCCTTGACTGGAAAACAATGTCTGTGTTAAGCTGGGGATGTCAGGGGGTTCATGATGATGCACCTCCGATTTCCATCGCTTCGTCTACTCCCTCTGAGGTCCCTGCGTTTTTGTCTGACTATCGAGATGTTTTTGAGGAGCCTAAGCTCAATTCGCTCCCTCCTCATAGGGATTGCGATTGCGCTATAGATTTAATTCCTGGCAGTAAATTTCCTAAAGGTCGTTTGTTTAATCTGTCTGTGCCAGAGCATACTGCTATGCGGGATTATATTAAGGAGTCCTTGGAAAAGGGACATATCCGTCCATCTTCATCCCCTTTAGGAGCATGTTTTTTTTTTGTGGCCAAAAAAGATGGTTCCCTGAGGCCTTGTATAGATTATCGTCTTTTGAATAAAATTACAGTCAAATATCAGTACCCTTTGCCATTATTGACTTATTTGTTTGCTCGCATTAAGGGGGCTAAATGGTTTACTAAGATAGATCTTCGGGGTGCGTATAATCTTGTGCGAATAAAGCAAGGGGATGAGTGGAAAACCGCATTTAATACGCCTGAGGGCCATTTTGAGTATTTGGTAATGCCTTTTGGACTTTCTAATGCTCCTTCAGTCTTCCAGTCCTTTATGCACAATATTTTCCGTGAATATCTGGATAAATTTATGATTGTGTATTTGGATGATGTTTTGATTTTTTCTGATGATTGGGAGTCCCATGTCCAACAGGTCAGGAAGGTATTTCAGATTTTGCGGGCCAATTCTTTGTTTGTAAAGGGCTCAAAATGTCTTTTTGGGGTCCAGAAGATTTCTTTTTTGGGGTACATCTTTTCCCCTTCTACTATTGAGATGGATCCTGTCAAGGTTCAGGCTATTTGTGACTGGACGCAACCTACTTCTCTTAAGAGTCTTCAGAAATTCTTGGGCTTTGCTAATTTCTACCGTCGCTTCATAACTAATTTTTCTAGTGTGGTTAAACCTTTGACTGATTTGACTAAGAAGGGTGCTGATGTTGCTGATTGGTCTCCTGCGGCTGCGGAGGCCTTTCGGGAACTTAAGCGCCGGTTTTCTTCTGCTCCTGTGTTGCGCCAGCCAGATGTTTCACTTCCTTTTCAGGTTGAGGTTGATGCTTCCAAGATTGGTGCGGGGGCGGTTTTGTCGCAGAGAAGTTCCGATGGCTTGGTGATGAGGCCATGTGCGTACTTTTCTAGAAAATTTTCGCCCGCCGAACGAAATTATGATGTTGGTAATCGGGAGCTTTTGGCCATGAAGTGGGCATTTGAGGAGTGGCGTCATTGGCTGGAGGGTGCTAAACATCGTGTGGTGGTCTTGACTGATCACAAGAATCTGATTTACCTTGAGTCTGCCAGGCGTCTGAATCCTAGACAGGCTCGTTGGGCGTTGTTTTTCTCCCGTTTCAATTTTGTGGTCTCATACCTGCCAGGTTCAAAGAATGTTAAGGCGGATGCTCTTTCTAGGAGTTTTGCGCCTGACTCCCCTGGAGATTCTGAGCCCACTGGTATCCTTAAGGATGGGGTGATATTATCTGCTGTCTCCCCAGACTTGCGTCGTGCTTTGCAGGAGTTTCAGGCGGATAGACCTGATCGTTGTCCGCCTGAAAGACTGTTTGTTCCGGATGATTGGACCAGTAGAGTCATCTCTGAGGTCCATTCTTCTGCGTTGGCGGGCCACCCTGGAATATTTGGTACTAGAGACTTGGTGGCCAGGTCCTTTTGGTGGCCTTCTTTGTCAAGGGATGTGCGTTCTTTTGTGCAGTCTTGTAAGGTTTGTGCTCGGGCTAAGCCTTGCTGTTCTCGGGCCAGTGGACTGTTGTTGTCTTTGCCTATCCCGAAGAGGCCTTGGACGCACATTTCCATGGACTTTATTTCAGATCTCCCTGTCTCTCAGAAAATGTCCATCATCTGGGTTGTGTGTGACCGTTTTTCTAAAATGGTTCATCTGGTACCCTTGCCTAAGTTGCCTTCCTCCTCTGAGTTGGTCCCTCTGTTTTTTCAGAACGTGGTTCGTTTGCATGGGATTCCGGAAAACATCGTTTCTGACAGGGGATCCCAGTTTGTGTCTAGATTTTGGCGGGCGTTCTGTGCTAGGATGGGCATTGAATTGTCTTCTTCGTCTGCATTCCATCCTCAGACGAATGGCCAGACGGAACGAACTAATCAGACCTTGGAAACTTATTTAAGGTGTTTTGTGTCTGCTGATCAGGACGACTGGGTTGCCTTTTTGCCCCTGGCTGAATTTGCCCTCAATAATCAGGCTAGCTCTGCTACCTTGGTTTCTCCTTTCTTTTGTAATTCGGGGTTTCATCCTCGTTTTTCCTCTGGTCAGGTTGAGACTTCTGATTGTCCTGGAGTGGACATGGTGGTGGATAGGCTGCTCCAGATTTGGAGTCATGTGGTGGACAATTTGAAGTTGTCCCAGGAGAAGACTCAGCAGTTCGCTAATCGCCGTCGTCGTGCGGGTCCTCGACTTCGTGTTGGGGACTTGGTATGGTTGTCTTCTCGTTTTGTTCCTATGAAGGTCTCCTCTCCTAAGTTTAAGCCTCGGTTTATCGGTCCTTATAAGATCTTGGAGATTCTTAACCCTGTATCTTTTCGTTTGGACCTCCCAGCATCGTTTGCTATCCATAACGTCTTCCATCGGTCGTTATTGCGGAGGTATGAGGTACCGGTTGTTCCTTCGGTGGAGCCTCCTGCTCCGGTGCTGGTGGAGGGTGAATTGGAGTATGTTGTTGAGAAGATCTTGGATTCTCGTGTTTCCAGACGGAGACTCCAATATTTGGTTAAGTGGAAGGGTTATGGTCAGGAGGATAATTCTTGGGTAGTCGCCTCTGATGTTCATGCCACTGATTTAGTCCGTGCCTTCCATAGGACTCATCCTGATCGCCCTGGTGGTTCTCGTGAGGGTTCGGTGACCCCTCCTCAAGGGGGGGTACTGTTGTGAATTCTGTTTTTGGGCTCCCTCTGGTGGCTGCAGATGGTACTGGGTGACTTGCGTTCCCTACGGTCTCTGGCATCCACCTGTTCCATCAGGAAGTGGGAGTTCCTATTTAACCTGGCTTCTCTGTCATTCCCTCGCCGGCTATCAATGTATCAGTGTGTCTCTGTTACCTTTGCTACCTGCTCCTAAAGCCTACAGGACAAGCTAAGTCTGGATTTCCCTGTTTCATGTTTGCTTTCATGTTTTTAGTCCAGCTTGCAGATATGTAAATCTCTGCTGCTGGTTGCTCTAGTGGGCTGAAATTACCACTCATGTACCATGAGTTGGCACATGAGTTCAAGTAATTTCAGGATGGTATTTTGAAGGGTTTTAAGCTGACCGCGCAGCTCACCTTTTGTATCCTCTGCTATCTAGCTTTAGCGGGCCTCATTTTGCTGAATCTGTTTTCATAACTACGTTTGTGCCTTCCTCTCATTTCACCGTCATTACATGTGGGGGGCTGCTATTTCTGTGGGAATATTTCTCTGGAGGCAAGAAAGGTCTGTGATTCTTCTGATAGGGGAAGCTAGATCTCCGGCTGGCGCGAGACGTCTAGAGCCCCCCCAGGAACGTTCCCCGGCTGCTGCTAGTTGTGTGTTGAGGTTCAGGATCGCGGTCAGCTCAGGTTCCCTCACCCTAGAGCTCGTCCTGTTTTTGCCCGTGTTCTTTTGTTAATTCCCTGCCATTGGGAACATGACAACAGTGTACCATAGTGTATAATGATCACACAGTGCTCTATACTGTATAATGACCACACAGTGCTCTATACTATATAATGGCCACACATGATGCTCCATACTGTATAATGGCCACACAGTGCTCCATACTGTATAATGTCCTACATGATGCTCAATACTGTATAATGGCCACACAGTGCTTGATACTGTATGATGGCCACACATGATGCTCCATACTGTATAATGACCACACAGTGCTCTACACTGTCTATTAGCCACACATGATGCTCACTACTGTATAAAGACCCCACATGATGCTCCATACTGTATAATGGCTTCACATGATGCTCCATACTGTATAATGCCCTCAAGTGCCTAGTGGCAAATACAGACCTGCTTCTTCCAGCTTGGACTCATCTCTGCAAAAAATAGCACACAGTCTTCAATAGCTGATCACTTCCAGATCACTTTCCCCACTTTTCCCCTGACTTCTACACTAGAAGAAATATTCATGAAGAAAAAAAGCCACATATTGCCGCCCTGCACAGTAACAGGACCCCTAAAAAGTAAATTATATTACAGTAGCAATATGTCCCTAATTGGACCCTAAAGAAATTATGCTCCTCTCTTGTCACCATAAACTAATATAGCATGCTCCTCATACTGGCCCCCGAACAGTAATTAAGTCCCTCATCCTGGCCCCATTTATTTAATACTAGACTGTGGCCCGATTCTAAAGCATCGGGTATTCTAGAATATGCATGTCCCCGTAGTATGTGATTCGCGGCAGACTGTGCCCGTCGCTGATTGGTCGAGGCAACCTTTATGACATCATCGTCGCCATGGCAACCATTATGACATCTACGTCGATACTGTGCCCGTCGCTGATTGGTCGAGGCCTGGCGGCCTCGACCAATCAGAGACGCGGGATTTCCAGGACAGACAGACAGACAGACAGACAGAAAGACAGACAGACAGACAGACGGAAAAACCCTTAGACAATTATATATATAGATTGCCCAGCCTGGCCCCCTTTATTTTATAATATGCCCCAACCTGGGCCCTATGTCCCTGGCCTCTATGTACCTTGTGCAGCCTGGCACCCCAGAAACCCATCCTACCCCCCAGCTATCCATACTGGCCCCCATATGTCCCTTGTCCTGCCCCCCATATATCTATCCTGGTTCATTGTCCTGGCCTCCCCCCATACATCCATCCTGGACCCACTTACATATGCATCCTGGCTCCCTGTATAGCCATCCTGGCCCCCCATATATATGCATCCTGGGTCCCCCATATATAACCATCCTGGCTGCCCTATATATATATATATATATATATATATATATATATATATATATATATATATATATATATATACACATCCTGGCCCCCCATATACAGTACAGACCAAATGTTTGGACACATCTTCTCATTTAAAGATTTTTCTGCATTTTTATGACTATGAAAATTGTACATTCACACTGAAGGCATCAAAACTATGAATTAACACATGAACACATGTGGAATTATATACTTAACAAAAAAGTGTGAAACAATTGAAATTATGTCTTATATTCAAAGTTCTTCAAAGTAGCCACCTTTTGCTTTGATGACTGCTTTGCACACTCTTGGCATTCTCTTGATGAGCTTCAAGAGGTAGTTACCAGGAATGGTCTTCCAACTATCTTGAAGGAGTTCCCAGAAATAATTAGCACTTGTTGGCCCTTTTGCCTTCAGTCTGCGGTCCAGCTCACCCCAAACCATCTCGATTGAGTTCAGGTCTGGTGACTGTGGAGGCCAGGACATCTGGCGTAGCATCCCATCACTCTCCTTCTGGGTCAAATAGCCCTTACACAGCCTGGAGGTGTGTTTGAGGTCATTGTCCTGTTAAAAAATAAATTATGGTCCAACTAAACGCAAACCTGATGGAATAGCAGGCCGATGCAAGATGATGTGGTAGCCATGCTGGTTCAGTATGCCTTCAATGTTGAATAAATCCCCAACAGTGTCACCAGCAAAGCACCCCAACACAAACACACCTCCTCCATGCTTCACGGTGGGAACCAGGCATGTAGAGTCCATCCGTTCACCTTTTCTGCGTCACACAAAGACATGGTGGATCTCAAATTTTGACTCATCAGACCAAAGCACAGATTTCCACTGGTCTAATGTCCATTCCTTGTGTTCTTTAGCCCAAACAAGTCTCTTCTGCTTGTTGCCTGTCCTTAGTAGTGGTTTCCTGGCAGCTATTTTACCATAAAGGCCTGCTGCACAAAGTCTCCTCTTAACAGTTGTTGTAGAGATATTTCTGCTGCTAGATCTCTGTGTGGCATTGACCTGGTCTCTAATCTGAGCTGCTGTTAACCTGCGATTTCTGAGGCTGGTGAGTCGCATAAACTTATCCTCAGAAGCAGAGGTGACTCTTGGTCTTCCTTTCCGAGGGGCGGTCCTCATGCGAGCCAGTTTCTTTGTAGCACTTGATGGTTTTTGCAACTGCACTTGGGGACACTTTCAAAGTTTTCCCAATTTTTCGTACTGACTGACCTTCATTTCTTAACCCCTTCACCCCCAAGGGTGGTTTGCACGTTAATGACCGGGCCAATTTTTACAATTCTGACCACTGTCCCTTTATGAGGTTATAACTCTGGAACGCTTCAACGGATCTTGGCGATTCTGACATTGTTTTCTCGTGACATATTGTACTTCATGATAGTGGTAAAATTTCTTTGATATAAGTTGCGTTTATTTGTGAAAAAAATGAATATTTGGCGAAAATTTTGAAAATTTCGCAATTTTCCAACTTTTAATTTTTATGCCCTTAAATCACAGACATATGTCACGCAAAATACTTAATAAGTAACATTTCCCACATGTCTACTTTACATCAGCACAATTTTGGAACCAAAATTTTTTTTTGTGACGGAGTTATAAGGGTTAAAAGTTGACCAGCAATTTCTCATTTTTACAACACCATTTTTTTTTTAGGGACCACATCTCATTTGAAGTCATTTTGAGGGGTCTATATGATAGAAAATACCCAAGTGTGACACCATTCTAAAAACTGCACCCCTCAAGGTACTCAAAACCACTTTCAAGAAGTTTATTAACCCTTCAGGTGTTTCACAGGAATTTTTGGAATGTTTAAATAAAAATGAACATTTAACTTTTTTTCACACAAAATTTATTTCAGATCCAATTTGTTTTATTTTACCAAGGGTAACAGGAGAAAATAGACCCCAAAATTTGTTGTACAATTTGTCCTGAGTACGCTGATACCCCATATGTGGGGGTAATCCACTGTTTGGGCGCATGGCAGAGCTCGGAAGGAAAGGAGCGCCATTTGACTTTTCAATGCAAAATTGACTGGAATTGAGATGGGACGCCATGTTGCATTTGGAGAGCCCCTGATGTGCCTAAACATTGAAACCCCCCACAAGTGACACCATTTTGGAAAGTAGACCCCCTAAGGAACTTATCTAGATGTGTGGTGAGCACTTTGACCCAACAAGTGCTTCACAGAAGTTTATAATACAGAGCGGTAAAAATAAAAAATCATATTTTTTCACAAAAATGATCTTTTCGCCCCCATTTTTTTATTTCCCCAAGGGTAAGAGAAGAAATTAGAGCACAAAAGTTGTTGTGCAATTTGTCCTGAGTACGACGATACCCCATATGTGGGGGTAAACCACTGTTTGGGCGCATAGCAGAGCTCGGAAGGGAAGGAGCGCTATTTTACTTTTCAATGCAAAATTGACTGGAATTAAGATGGGATGCCATGTTGCGTTTGCAGAGCCCCTGATGTGCCTAAACATTAAAAACCCCCACAAGTGACACCATTTTGGAAAGTAGACCCCCTAAGGAACTTATCTAGATGTGTTTTGAGAGCTTTGAACCCCCAAGTGTTTCACTACAGTTTATAACGCAGAGCCGTGAAAATAAAAATTCTTTTTTTTTTCACAAAAATGATTTTTTAGCCCCCAGTTTTGTATTTTCACAAGGGTATCAGGATGAATTGGACCTCAAAAGTTGTTGTCCAATTTGTCCTGAGTATGCTGATACCCCATATGTGGGGGGGAACCACTGTTTGGGCGCATGACAGAGCTCGGAAGGGAAGGAGCGCCATTTGGAATGCAGACTTAAATGGATTGGTCTGCAGGCGTCACGTTGCATTTGCAGAGCCCCTGATGTACCCAAACAGTACAAACCCCCCACAAGTGACCCCATATTGGAAACTAGACCCCCCAAGGAACTTATCTAGATGTGTTGTGAGAACTTTGAACCCCCAAGTGTTTCACTACAGTTTATAACGCAGAGCCGTGAAAATAAATTCTTTTTTTTTTTCACAAAAATGATTTTTTAGCCCCCAGTTTTGTATTTTCACAAGGGTAACAGGATAAATTGGACCCCAAAATTTGTTGTCCAATTTGTCCTGAGTATGCTGATACCCCATATGTGGGGGGGAACCACTGTTTGGGCGCATGACAGAGCTCGGAAGGGAAGGAGCGCCATTTGGAATGCAGACTTAAATGGATTGGTCTGCAGGCGTCACGTTGCATTTGCAGAGCCCCTGATGTACCCAAACAGTACAAACCCCCCACAAGTGACCCCATATTGGAAACTAGACCCCCCAAGGAACTTATCTAGATGTGTTGTGAGAACTTTGAACCCCCAAGTGTTTCACTACAGTTTATAACGCAGAGCCGTGAAAATAAAAATTCTTTTTTTTTTCACAAAAATGATTTTTTTAGCCCCCAGTTTTGTATTTTCACAAGGGTATCAGGATAAATTGGACCCAAAAAGTTGTTGTCCAATTTGTCCTGAGTATGCTGATACCCCATATGTGGGGGGGAACCACTGTTTGGGAGCATGACAGAGCTCGGAAGGGAAGGAGCGCCATTTGGAATGCAGACTTAAATGGATTGGTCTGCAGGCGTCACGTTGCATTTGCAGAGCCCCTGATGTACGCAAACAGTACAAACCCCCCACAAGTGACCCCATATCGGAAACTAGACCCCCCAAGGAACTTATCTAGATGTGTTGTGAGAACTTTGAACCCCCAAGTGTTTCACTACAGTTTACAACGCAGGGCCGTGAAAATAAAAAATCTTTTTTTTCCCACAAAACTTATTTTTTGGCCCCCAGTTTTGTATTTTCACAAGGGTAGCAGGAGAAATTGGACCCCAAAAGATGATGTCCAATTTGTCCTGAGTACGCTGATACCCCATATGTTGGGGTAAACCCCTGTTTGGGCACACGGGAGAGCTCGGAAGGGAAGGAGCACTGTTTTCCTTTTTCAAAGCAGAATTGGCTGGAATTCAGATCGGATGCCATATCCCGTTTGGAAAGCCCCTGATGTGCCCGAACAGTGGAAACCCCCCCAATTATAACTGAAACCCTAATCCAAACACACCCCTAACCCTAATCCCATCAGTAACCCTAACCACTCCTCTAACCCAGACACACCCAACCCTATTCCCAACCGTAAATGTAATCCAAACCCTAACCCTATCTTTAGCCCCAACCCTAACTGTAGCCCCAACCCTAGCCCTAACCCTAGCAATAACCCTAGCCCTAACTCTAGTCCTAACTCTAGCCCTAACCCTAACCCTAATGGGAAAATGGAAATAAATACATTTTTTAATTTTTTTATTTTTCCCTAACTAAGGGGGTGATGAAGGGGGGTTTGATTTACTTTTATAGCGGGTTTTTTAGCGGATTTTTATGATTGGCAGCCGTCACACACTGAAAGACGCTTTTCATTGCAAAAAATATTTTTTGCGTTACCACATTTTGAGAGCTGTAATTTTTCCATATTTGAGTCCACAGAGTCATGTGAGATCTTGTTTTTTGCGGGATGCGTTGACGTTTTTATTGGTATCATTTTCGGACACGTGACATTTTTTGATCGCTTTTTATTCCGATTTTTGTGAGGCAGAGTGATCAAAAACCAGCTATTCATGAATTTCTTTTTGGGGAGGCGTTTATACCGTTCCGCGTTTGGTAAAATTGATAAAGCAGTTTTATTCGTCGGGTCAGTACGATTACAGCGATATCTCATTTATATCATTTTTTTTATGTTTTGGCGCTTTCATACGATAAAAACTATTTTATAGAAAAAATAATTATTTTGGTATTGCTTTATTCTCAGGACTATAACTTTTTTATTTTTTTGCTGATGATGCTGTATGGCGGCTCGTTTTTTGCGGGACAAGATGACGTTTTCAGCGGTACCATGGTTATTTATATCAGTCTTTTTGATCGCGTGTTATTCCACTTTTTGTTCGGCGGTATGATAATAAAGCGTTGTTTTTTGCCTCGTTTTTTTTTTTTTTTCTTACGGTGTTTACTGAAGGGGTTAACTAGTGGGCCAGTTTTATAGGTCGGGTCGTTACGGACGCGGCGATACTAAATATGTGTACTTTTATTGTTTTTTTTATTTTATTTAGATAAAGAAATGTATTTATGGGAATAATATTTTTTTTTTTTTTCATTATTTTGGAATATTTTTTTTTTTTTTTTTTACACATTTGGAAAATTTTTTTTTTTACTTTTTTACTTTGCCCCAGGGGGGGACAATACAGATCGGTGATCTGTCAGTTTGCATAGCACTCTGACAGATCACCGATCTGCGAGAAGTGCAGGCTGCTTCACAGTGCCTGCTCTGAGCAGGCGTCTGTGAAGCCACCTCCCTCCCTGCAGGACCCGGATCCGCGGCCATCTTGGATCCGGGTCTGGAGCCTGCAGGGAGGGAGGTAAGACCCTCGCAGCAACGCGATCACATCGCGTTGCTGCGGGGGGCTCAGGGAAGCCCGCAGGGAGCCCCCTCCCTGCGCGATGCTTCCCTGCACCGCCGGCACATCGCGATCATGTTTGATCGCGGTGTGCCGGGGGTTAATGTGCCGGGGGCGGTCCGTGACCGCTCCTGGCACATAGTGCCGGATGTCAGCTGCGATATGCAGCTGACACCCGGCCGCGATCGGCCGCGCTCCCCCCGTGAGCGCCGCCGATCGCGCTGGACGTACTATCCCGTCGGCGGTCATGGGGGCCCACCCCACCTCGACGGGATAGTACGTCCGATGTCAGAAAGGGGTTAAAGTAATGATGGCCACTCGTTTTTCTTTACTTAAAATTTGTATTATGGCAAGAAAAAAGCATCTAACAGTCTATTCAGTAGGACTATCAGCTGTGTATCCACCAGACTTCTGCACAACACAACTGATGGTCCCAACCCCATTTATCAGGCAAGAAATCCCACTTATTAAACCTGACAGGGCACACCTGTGAATTAAAAACCATTCCCTGTGACTACCTCTTGAAGCTCATCAAGAGAATGCCAAGAGTGTGCAAAGCAGTCATCAAAGCAAAAGGTGGCTACTTTGAAGAACCTAGACTATAAGACATAAATAAATGTGCACATAAAAGAACATCAGCCGTGTATTTCAGAAAAAAATGGCGACTCAACCATAAATGTTGCACGAATTGGAGAACCATGAGTCAAAAAAGTGACCAAAATCAGGTTTAACGAAAAATACAAAAGTTTATTAAAGGCACATAACTGCCATAAGTAAAACATTACCAGTTAACACAAAAGTAATGAAGTGACTAAATCCGTGGTTACAATAGTGAGCTGAGAACACCAGTACGGGACAAATGCAATCATTATTTTATAAACATGCAATGAATGTGCTATCAACAAAATGCACTTAGGCTATCCACCAAACGCTGGCAGCCCGGCTAGATAAATGTGAATATATGCATCAGTGTTACAATAGTAGCCAGAAGCCAAAAATGCACATAATATAAATAAAGAGATCAATTACCCATGTGGGATGAAGTAGAAGTCCCGTCCGGATCCCAGTCACATACCCCAACGCGCGTTTCGCGTTTGAACGTTACCGCTTCCTCAGGCGGCGTGGCTTAATAGAGGTCTCAGTCTCATATAAATAGCGGTCACATCCGATCATGTGACCAAGTGAAAACGTGAAAATTGCGCATGCGTGAACCGCAGGACCCACTGTATGCATCCCAAGCCTCATTCTCATAACGTCAGCGCCGGTCATGTGAGCGGGCTGGCGCCACGCCCACAACACATTGGACAATGAATTCAGTAAGTGGGAGAAAAGTATATGTGAAAACAAATCAAGAAAATTCCAACGTGACTTGAGTGACCGACAGTCCAATATGGTCTATAGATGGAATAGAAGTGGAAATCGATCGAGGGGATCCTCCCGTGCCAGATCTGCCTCCACGGTATCTATTGCCTCAAGTGAAGAGTCAAATAAAAATCAACCAAAATTTTATGATCTACGCAATTCTGGTCTCAACCGTGAGAGAAGCATGGCTAAGCGTAAAAACGCTCAAGCTACCCAACAAAATAAAAAAGGCAATAAGGGCCTTGAGGTAATCAACCTTTCCCATTACATGCTTTCTAATGATCAATTGGATGTCTTACAGAGGGGTCTGACATTCTCCCCTACTAATAAATTCAATCTTTTCACAGCTACCAAGGACTTATACTTGTTCTCAAGGAAATTGATCTTTAAGAAATTATTTGAGAAAGACAACTGCTTGTTGACAAGTGATGATGTGGAAAGGGAGGCCCTCATGGCACTGGAGGATCTCCTGGATGAGCAAACATCTGGAGTGGTAGGTACTTTTCCACATGATTGTCGGCCCAGGTCTACCAGGTTTCCCCCCTTGTCTGCTTGTCCGGCAGTGGAAATGTTTACTAAGATGGTGTTGCAGGATTTCCAAAAAATTTCAACAAGGCGTAGATATGATAATTTAACATCTAAACAAAGATTGGCCTTGGAACAACTACAAAAGTATGACGACATAGTCATCAAACCGGCGGACAAGGGGGGAAACGTGGTACTTTGGCCTAATACTCTCTACGAGAGAGAGGCATTTAAACATCTCAGAGATAAGGAGACGTATAAAAAACTTGATTATAACTAGTGTTGAGCGATACTTTCCGATATCGGAAAGTATCGGTATCGGAAAGTATCGGCCGATACCGTCAAAATATCGGATCCAATCCGATACCGATACCCGATCCCAATGCAAGTCAATGGGACGAAAATATCGGAATTAAAATAAACCCTTTATAAACTTGTAGGTTCATTCTACATGAAGGAAAACAACTAAGAATAATGTAGGATGTATTGGGGGACGTGGCGGAGATATTAAAGGCACAGAGGTTTAGCCCAATGTAATAGAATAGCAGGATTTTTTTTTTTTTTATGACGTTCGGCGTTAGAAAGAATTTGAGTATGTTAAGTTTTTTTTTTTTATGTCAGATATTGATGTTTCACTACTTCCACGCCCTGCACCTTCTTTTTTACTTCTCCCACGCTTTCTTCTTCATTATCCTCATCATCAGCTTCTTTGACATCAACTTCTTCACCTTATTCATCTTCTTCTTCATCTTCTACCTATTATTTTTTGGGTTACATTGTTCATATTCTTTTTATTTTACTATTATCTTCATCATATTCTACTTCTTCATCATATTCTTATTTGTGACAGGCATTCCCGTAGTTGTTATCTATAAAAGTTTGAAGATTACACCTTCCGTTCTGCCTGTCACAAAACAGTTACATTTGTCCGCGTTCAGTTTGGCCTGCAGCATCAGGCTTTATCCAGGGGCACCACGAGGAGGAACGGACTCACCCCCATACACTGCTTAGTCTTCTTCTGCTTATAATTTAGATAATATTTTTTGCTCTGATATTTAGTGTTATGCTTAATATCCTTCTGCTCTTTGTTCTGCAGCCTCTTGTTCTTCTGCTTCTCGGTCTTCCAGGTCGTCGTCGTCTCCAGGGTCGTCGTCTCCGGGGTCGTCGTCATCGGGGTGGTCTCCGGGGTCGTCGTCATCGGGGTGGTCTTCAGGGTCATCGTCTCCAGGGTCGTCGTCATCACGGTGGTTGTCGTCTCTGGTGTCGTCGTCATCTTAGGGGTGGTCTTCCGGGTCATCGTGTTTAGTCTCTTGAACTTGGAAATGTAGCAGAAGGTACAAGAAGTCTGAGAAAATGCCGAGAACCAGGTGATGGAACTGGAACTCGGATGGCTACCCGAAGGTCCAAGAGCCAATGGAACTACCGAGGACCAGCTGACGTTACTGGAACCCGGTTACTAAGCAGGAGGTACCCGTGCCTGAAAGCACTACCAAGGACCACCTGACGTTGGTGGAACTCGGATACCCAGAGGGAGGCACCTAAGCCAAAGGCTCTGCCCGGAACCAGCTGACGGTACTGGAACCAGGATGGGGAGCAGAAGGTACAAGAGCAAAAGACACTGCCGAGAACCAGCTGACGGTGCTGGAACCCGGATGGGTAGCCGAAGGTCCAAGAGCCAATGGAACTACCGAGGACCAGCTGACGTTACTGGAACCCGGTTACTAAGCAGGAGGTACCCGTGCCTGAAAGCACTACCAAGGACCACCTGACGTTGGTGGAACTCGGATACCCAGAGGGAGGCACCTAAGCCAAAGGCTCTGCCCGGAACCAGCTGACGGTACTGGAACCAGGATGGGGAGCAGAAGGTACAAGAGCAAGTGCCTGCGTGGCTTTTGCAGGACACGATGCCGGCTGCACAGCAGGGGAACAGCTGGCGGTGCTGAACCCCACTGACACATTGGCTGGTGTTTTTCTCTGTGCAGCTAGCAGTACCGGGCCCCAACTGGCGTTGTTAGAGCCCGGGGTCAGCAGGAGGAGGAGAGGGAGCAGGAGGAGGAGAGGGAGCATAGTGTAGGCCGAAGCCTGCACTGGCGGCAGCTTTTGGGTCTGTTGTGCCTGCGTGGCTTTTGCAGGACACGATGCCGGCTGCACAGCAGGGGAACAGCTGGCGGTGCTGAACCCCACTGACACATTGGCGAGGTGTTTTTCTCTGTGCAGCTAGCAGTACCGGGCCCCAACTGGCGTTGTTAGAGCCCGGGGTCAGCAGGAGGAGGAGAGGGAGCAGGAGGAGGAGAGGGAGCATAGTGTAGGCCGAAGCCTGCACTGGCGGCAGCTTTTGGGTCTGTTGTGCCTGCGTGGCTTTTGCAGGACACGATGCCGGCTGCACAGCAGGGGAACAGCTGGCGGTGCTGAACCCCACTGACACATTGGCGAGGTGTTTTTCTCTGTGCAGCTAGCAGTACCGGGCCCCAACTGGCGTTGTTGGAGCCCGGGCTCTGCAGGGGGAGCAGAGTGTAGGCCGAAGCCTAATTGAACCAATTTCAAAGGTAACCTTTAACCCCCCCTCAGGTGTTACAAAGTAGAAGAGCCACACAGTTCATGCAGCAGCAGTGCTGCACAAGTCAAAGGTTGCTCTTTTCATTTTTCTCCTTGCACACGCTGAATGAAACACGCATAACATTTAGCCCTTTATACAGTCAAACTGTGTTGGAGGCGCGAGTTCCCTTTGTAATGAGACGCAGCACAGATGTCAAGAATCCCACCTTGGTGCTGGGTGCAGCCTCCTGAGCGTTGTTATTTGCTGTACAGGAGTCTGCGCTGTCGTGTTATCCCCTGGCCTAGCGCTGTTAGCGCTGCCCATCTTCTGGCATCATGTAATGTCGGCCGGTGCGGTTCGCGATGACCATGAATCCCAGCCCCGCAGTGTCTTAACATTGTTAAAACACTGCGGGGCTGGGATTCAGGGCCTGGCGCAGCACATATGTTCGCCTCTCACACTCGGGTCCTTACACCCGCTTCAGACTGTGCGGCGTCAGCTGGTCCCTTATCGCATGCCACGGCCATGAAGCCGCACAGTCTGAACAAGGCGGAAGGAGATGAGGGACAGGCGAACTGATGCACTGATCATGCCCATCAATCACACCCTCGCAGTCCCAATAAATAAGACAACGAGGGCCGTTGTGTGGGTCAGGGCGGCCGCAGACGCGCAGCCAGCCAAACAATGATGCCAGAAGACGGGCAGCGCTACCAAGGGGGTTGCAGCGTGTCATTACAAAGGAAAGTCACACCACCGGGACGGTTAAATGGTCACACAGAGGACACATTTCAGACGTGTTTTCAGTTCCACATGTGCGAGGAGAATACGTTTAGGAGCCACCTTGCACACATGCAGCATTACCGCTGTACAAGGTGGCCTTTAAAACGTACAAACGCCTGGGGGAGGGGGGACAGGTTCCCTTCAATTTCAGTTCTGGTGCCTGCGTGGCTTTTGCAGGACACAATGCCGGCTGCACAGCAGGGGAACAGCTGGCGGTGCTGAACCCCACTGACACATTGGCGAGGTGTTTTTCTCTGTGCAGCTAGCAGTACCGGGCCCCAACTGGCGTTGTTAGAGCCCGGGGTCAGCAGGAGGAGGAGAGGGAGCAGGAGGAGGAGAGGGAGCATAGTGTAGGCCGAAGCCTGCACTGGCGGCAGCTTTTGGGTCTGTTGTGCCTGCGTGGCTTTTGCAGGACACGATGCCGGCTGCACAGCAGGGGAACAGCTGGCGGTGCTGAACCCCACTGACACATTGGCGAGGTGTTTTTCTCTGTGCAGCTAGCAGTACCGGGCCCCAACTGGCGTTGTTGGAGCCCGGGCTCTGCAGGGGGAGCAGAGTGTAGGCCGAAGCCTAATTGAACCAATTTCAAAGGTAACCTTTAACCCCCCCTCAGGGGTTACAAAGTAGAAGAGCCACACAGTTCATGCAGCAGCAGTGCTGCACAAGTCAAAGGTTGCTCTTTTCATTTTTCTCCTTGCACACGCTGAATGAAACACGCATAACATTTAGCCCTTTATACAGTCAAACTGTGTTGGAGGTGCGAGTTCCCTTTGTAATGAGACGCAGCACAGATGTCAAGAATCCCACCTTGGTGCTGGGTGCAGCCTCCTGAGCGTTGTTATTTGCTGTACAGGAGTCTGCGCTGTCGTGTTATCCCCTGGCCTAGCGCTGTTAGCGCTGCCCATCTTCTGGCATCATGTAATGTCGGCCGGTGCGGTTCGCGATGACCATGAATCCCAGCCCCGCAGTGTCTTAACATTGTTAAAACACTGCGGGGCTGGGATTCAGGGCCTGGCGCAGCACATATGTTCGCCTCTCACACTCGGGTCCTTACACCCGCTTCAGACTGTGCGGCGTCAGCTGGTCCCTTATCGCATGCCACGGCCATGAAGCCGCACAGTCTGAACAAGGCGGAAGGAGATGAGGGACAGGCGAACTGATGCACTGATCATGCCCATCAATCACACCCTCGCAGTCCCAATAAATAAGACAACGAGGGCCGTTGTGTGGGTCAGGGCGGCCGCAGAGGCGCAGCCAGCCAAACAATGATGCCAGAAGACGGGCAGCGCTACCAAGGGGGTTGCAGCGTGTCATTACAAAGGAAAGTCACACCACCGGGACGGTTAAATGGTCACACAGAGGACACATTTCAGACGTGTTTTCAGTTCCACATGTGCGAGGAGAATACGTTTAGGAGCCACCTTGCACACATGCAGCATTACCGCTGTACAAGGTGGCCTTTAAAACGTACAAACGCCTGGGGGAGGGGGGACAGGTTCCCTTCAATTTCAGTTCTGGTGCCTGCGTGGCTTTTGCAGGACACGATGCCGGCTGCACAGCAGGGGAACAGCTGGCGGTGCTGAACCCCACTGACACATTGGCTGGTGTTTTTCTCTGTGCAGCTAGCAGTACCGGGCCCCAACTGGCGTTGTTAGAGCCCGGGGTCAGCAGGAGGAGGAGAGGGAGCAGGAGGAGGAGAGGGAGCATAGTGTAGGCCGAAGCCTGCACTGGCGGCAGCTTTTGGGTCTGTTGTGCCTGCGTGGCTTTTGCAGGACACGATGCCGGCTGCACAGCAGGGGAACAGCTGGCGGTGCTGAACCCCACTGACACATTGGCGAGGTGTTTTTCTCTGTGCAGCTAGCAGTACCGGGCCCCAACTGGCGTTGTTAGAGCCCGGGGTCAGCAGGAGGAGGAGAGGGAGCAGGAGGAGGAGAGGGAGCATAGTGTAGGCCGAAGCCTGCACTGGCGGCAGCTTTTGGGTCTGTTGTGCCTGCGTGGCTTTTGCAGGACACGATGCCGGCTGCACAGCAGGGGAACAGCTGGCGGTGCTGAACCCCACTGACACATTGGCGAGGTGTTTTTCTCTGTGCAGCTAGCAGTACCGGGCCCCAACTGGCGTTGTTGGAGCCTGGGCTCTGCAGGGGGAGCAGAGTGTAGGCCGAAGCCTAATTGAACCAATTTCAAAGGTAACCTTTAACCCCCCCTCAGGGGTTACAAAGTAAAAGAGCCACACAGTTCATGCAGCAGCAGTGCTGCACAAGTCAAAGGTTGCTCTTTTCATTTTTCTCCTTGCACACGCTGAATGAAACACGCATAACATTTAGCCCTTTATACAGTCAAACTGTGTTGGAGGCGTGAGTTCTCTTCGTAAAGAGACGCAGTACAGCTGGCAAAAATGCCACCTTGGTGCTTTGCGCGGCCTCTTGAGCATCGTTATTTGTTGCACAGGAGTCTGCGCTTTTGTGTTATCCCTTGGCCTTCCGCTGTTAGCGCTGACCATCCTCTGACATCATGTTATGTCGGCTGTTGCGGTTTGCGATGACCATGAATCCCAGCCCCCCAGTGTCTTAACATTGTTAAAACACTGCGGGGCTGGGATTCATGGCCTGGCGCAGTACATATGTTCGCCTCTCGCTTGGGTTCTTACACCCGCTTCAGACTATGCGGCGTCAGCTGATCCCTTATCGCATGCCACGGCCATGAAGACGCACAGTCCGAAGAAGGCGGAAGGAGATGAGGGACAGGCGAAGAAATGCACCGTTCATGCCCATCAATCACACCCTCACAGTACAAATAAATAAGACACCGAGGGGCGTTGTGTGGGGCAAGGCGGCCGCAGAGGCGCAGCCAGCCAAACAATGATGCCAGAAGACGGGCAGCGCTACCAAGGAGCTTGTTGCGTGTGAATACAAAGGAAAATCACACCTGAGGGACGTTTTAATGGTCGCAGAGGACTCATTTTTAGACGTGTTCACTTCAACATGGGCAAGGAGAATAAGTTTCTGAGCCACCTTGAACACATGCAGCATTACTGCTGTTCAAGGTAGCTGTAAAACATAGAAACACCTGGGGGAGGGGGGACAGGTTCCCTTCAATTTCAGTTCTTGTGTCTGCGTGGCGGTCGCAGGACACGTTGCCGGCTACACAGCAGGGGAACAGCTGGCGGTGCTGAACCCCACTGACACATTGGCTGGTGTTTTTCTCTGTGCAGCTAGCACATCTGGGCCAAAACTGGCGGTGTTAGAGCCCAGGGTCAGCAGGGGGAGCGGAGTGTAGGCCGAAGCCTGCACTCGAGCAAGTTGAAAGGAAACCTTTAACCCCCCCCCCCCAGGCGTTTGTAGCTGAAAGAGCCATTGTGTACAGCACTAATGCTGGAAAAGGTAAACTTAGCTCTTTTAATTATGGTCCTTGCACATGCGGAACCTAACAGTTATGAAATGTGTCCCCTCACAGCGTTAAACCGTCCGGTAGGTGGAACTTTCCTTTGTCGTGTGACGCAGCACAGCCATCATTTTTACCCCCTTGGCGCCGTGCGCCCCCTCCTCAGCGTTGTTTGAATCTGTCCCGGAGCCTGCGCTGTTAGGTTAGCCCTTGGCCATGCACACATGTTGCGCTGCCCGTCTTCTGACATCATTTGGTGTCAGGCTGGCTGCGCCTGTGCGGGTGCGCTGGCCGAGATCCCGCCTCGCAGTGTCGTCTAATGTAATCCCACCGCGGGCCTGTGATCCGTGCCCGTGCGCAGTGCATATCCTCGCCTCTCACTCCCCTCCCTACGGCTTCTTCAGACTGTGCGGTGTCACGGCCGTGGCATGCTATTAGGGACCAGCTGACATCGCACAGTCTGAAGAAGCCGTAGGGAGGGGAGTGAGAGGCGAGGATATGCACTGCGCACGGGCACGGATCACAGGCCCGCGGTGGGATTACATTAGACGACACTGCGAGGCGGGATCTCGGCCAGCGCACCCGCACAGGCGCAGCCAGCCTGACACCAAATGATGTCAGAAGACGAGCAGCGCAACATGTGTGCATGGCCAAGGGCTAACCTAACAGCGCAGGCTCCGGGACAGATTCAAACAACGCTGAGGAGGGGGCGCACGGCGCCAAGGGGGTAAAAATGATGGCTGTGCTGCGTCACACGACAAAGGAAAGTTCCACCTACCGGACGGTTTAACGCTGTGTGGGGACACATTTCATAAGTGTTTGGTTCAGCATGTGCAAGGAGCATCACGAAAAGAGGCACTTTTTCCCTTTGCATCATTACTGCTGCACAAGGTGGCTCCTTCAGTAACAAACGCCTGGGGGGGGGGGGCAGGTTCCCTTAAATTTAACTTGTTGTGCCTGCGTGGCGGTCGCAGTACACGTTGCCGTATACACAGCAGGGGAACAGCTGGCGGTGCTGAACCCCACTAACACATTGGCGAGGTGTTTGGCTCTGTGCGTACAGCACTTCTGGATGGCAACTAGCGGTGTTGGAGCCCAGGGACAGGTGGAGGAGGAGGAGGTTGGAGGAGGTTGGAGGGATTGCCACACACACAGCAGGGGAACAGCTGACGTTACTGAACCCCAATAACAGAGGAGGGACTGTTGGGACTGTGCGTACAGCACTTCTGGACGGCAACTAGCGGTGTTGGAGCCCAGGGACAGGTGGAGGAGGAGGAGGTTGGAGGAGGTTGGAGGGATTGCCACACACACAGCAGGGGAACAGCTGACGTTACTGAACCCCAATAACAGAGGAGCGACTGTTGACTGTGCGTACAGCACTTCTGGACGGCAACTAGCGGTGTTGGAGCCCAGGGACAGGTGGAGGAGGAGGAGGAGGTTGGAGGAGGTTGGAGGAGGTAGGAGGGATTGCCACACACACAGCAGGGGAACAGCTGACGTTACTGAACCCCAATAACAGAGGAGCGACTGTTGACTGTGCGTACAGCACTTCTGGACGGCAACTAGCGGTGTTGGAGCCCAGGGACAGGTGGAGGAGGAGGAGGTTGGAGGAGGTTGGAGGGATTGCCACACACACAGCAGGGGAACAGCTGACGTTACTGAACCCCAATAACAGAGGAGCGACTGTTGACTGTGCGTACAGCACTTCTGGATGGCAACTAGCGGTCTTGGAGCCCAGGGACAGGTGGAGGAGGAGGAGGTTGGAGGAGGTTGGAGGAGGTAGGAGGGATTGCCACACACACAGCAGGGGAACAGCTGACGTTACTGAACCCCAATAACAGAGGAGCGACTGTTGACTGTGCGTACAGCACTTCTGGACGGCAACTAGCGGTGTTGGAGCCCAGGGACAGGTGGAGGAGGAGGAGGTTGGAGGAGGTTGGAGGAGGTAGGAGGGATTGCCACACACACAGCAGGGGAACAGCTGACGTTACTGAACCCCAATAACAGAGGAGCGACTGTTGACTGTGCGTACAGCACTTCTGGACGGCAACTAGCGGTGTTGGAGCCCAGGGACAGGTGGAGGAGGAGGAGGTTGGAGGAGGTTGGAGGGATTGCCACACACACAGCAGGGGAACAGCTGACGTTACTGAACCCCAATAACAGAGGAGGGACTGTTGGGACTGTGCGTACAGCACTTCTGGACGGCAACTAGCGGTGTTGGAGCCCAGGGACAGGTGGAGGAGGAGGAGGTTGGAGGAGGTTGGAGGGATTGCCACACACACAGCAGGGGAACAGCTGACGTTACTGAACCCCAATAACAGAGGAGCGACTGTTGACTGTGCGTACAGCACTTCTGGATGGCAACTAGCGGTCTTGGAGCCCAGGGACAGGTGGAGGAGGAGGAGGTTGGAGGAGGTTGGAGGAGGTAGGAGGGATTGCCACACACACAGCAGGGGAACAGCTGACGTTACTGAACCCCAATAACAGAGGAGCGACTGTTGACTGTGCGTACAGCACTTCTGGACGGCAACTAGCGGTGTTGGAGCCCAGGGACAGGTGGAGGAGGAGGAGGTTGGAGGAGGTTGGAGGAGGTAGGAGGGATTGCCACACACACAGCAGGGGAACAGCTGACGTTACTGAACCCCAATAACAGAGGAGCGACTGTTGACTGTGCGTACAGCACTTCTGGACGGCAACTAGCGGTGTTGGAGCCCAGGGACAGGTGGAGGAGGAGGAGGTTGGAGGAGGTTGGAGGAGGTTGGAGGGATTGCCACACACACAGCAGGGGAACAGCTGACGTTACTGAACCCCAATAACAGAGGAGCGACTGTTGACTGTGCGTACAGCACTTCTGGACGGCAACTAGCGGTGTTGGAGCCCAGGGACAGGTGGAGGAGGAGGAGGTTGGAGGAGGTTGGAGGGATTGCCACACACACAGCAGGGGAACAGCTGACGTTACTGAACCCCAATAACAGAGGAGCGACTGTTGACTGTGCGTACAGCACTTCTGGACGGCAACTAGCGGTGTTGGAGCCCAGGGACAGGTGGAGGAGGAGGAGGTTGGAGGAGGTTGGAGGGATTGCCACACACACAGCAGGGGAACAGCTGACGTTACTGAACCCCAATAACAGAGGAGCGACTGTTGACTGTGCGTACAGCACTTCTGGACGGCAACTAGCGGTGTTGGAGCCCAGGGACAGGTGGAGGAGGAGGATGTTGGAGGAGGTTGGAGGAGGTAGGAGGGATTGCCACACACACAGCAGGGGAACAGCTGACGTTACTGAACCCCAATAACAGAGGAGCGACTGTTGACTGTGCGTACAGCACTTCTGGACGGCAACTAGCGGTGTTGGAGCCCAGGGACAGGTGGAGGAGGAGGAGGTTGGAGGAGGTTGGAGGAGGTTGGAGGGATTGCCACACACACAGCAGGGGAACAGCTGACGTTACTGAACCCCAATAACAGAGGAGCGACTGTTGACTGTGCGTACAGCACTTCTGGACGGCAACTAGCGGTGTTGGAGCCCAGGGACAGGTGGAGGAGGAGGAGGTTGGAGGAGGTTGGAAGGATTGCCACACACACAGCAGGGGAACAGCTGACGTTACTGAACCCCAATAACAGAGGAGCGACTGTTGACTGTGCGTACAGCACTTCTGGACGGCAACTAGCGGTGTTGGAGCCCAGGGACAGGTGGAAAAGCAGAGGAACACAATGTAGGCCGAAGCCTGAGAAAGTCGAAAGGGAACCTTTAACCCCCCCCCAAGGCGTTTGTAGCTGAAAGAGCCAGCTTGTGCAGCACAAAAGATGCAAAAGGAAAAGGTGGCTCTTTTCATCATGCTCCTTGCAAACACAGAACTAAACACTTATAAAATGTGTCCCCTGAAGCCGTGAAACCGTCCCGGAGGTGGGACTTTCCTTCGTAATATGACGCAGCACAGCCATCATTACTACCCCCCCGCCGCCGTGCCCCGGCTCCTCAGCGTTGTTTGATTCCGTCCCGGAGCCTGCGCTGTTATGTTATCCCGTGGCCAGGCACACTTAGCGCTGCCCATCTTCTGACATCATTTGGTGTCAGGCTGGCTGCGCCTGTGCGGCCGCGCTGGCCGAGAGCCCGCCTCGCAGTGTCTTCTGATTTAATCCCACTGGGGGCCTGGGATCCATGGCCATGCGCAGTGCATATCCTCGCCTCTCACTCCCCTCCCTACGGCTTCTTAAGACTGTGCGGTGTCACGGCCGTGGCATGCTATTAGGGACCAGCTGACACCGAACAGTCTGAAGAAGCCATAGGGAGATGAGTGAGAGGTGGAGGTTCAGATATGCACTGCGCATGTCCATAGATCCCAGGCCCCCAGTGGGATTAAAACAGAAGACACTGCGAGGCGGGCTCTCGGCCAGCGTGGCCGCACAGGCGCAGCCAGCCTGACACCAAATGATGCCAGAAGACGGGCAGCGCTAAGTGTGCCTGGCCACGGGATAACATAACAGCGCAGGCTCCTGGATGGAATCAAACAACGCTGATGAGCCGGGGCGCGGCGCCGGGGGGGTAGGAATGACGGCTGTGCTGCGTCATATTACGAAGGAAAGTCCCACCTCCGGGACGGTTTTACGGTATCAGTGGACACATTTTATAAGTGTTAAGTTTTGCGTGTGCAAGGAGCAAAACCAAAATAGCTACCTTTTTCCTTGTGCAGCATTACTGCTGCACAAGGTGGCTCTTTCAGTAACAAACGCCTTGGGGGGGGGGGGACAGATTCCCTTACATTTCAGTTGTTGTGTCAGCGTGGCGGTCGCATGACACATTGCCGGCTACACAGCTGGGGATCAGCTGACGTTACTGAAACCCAATAACACTGGGTCGTATGTTTTGACTGTGCAGACGGCACTTCTGAGCCTCAACTGGCGGTGTTGGAGCCCAGGAATTTAAGTTCAGGTGGTAGAAAGATGAACACAACAGGAGACCTGGATAACGTATACAGTGACCTAATTATTTAATCAGGAGGAGGAGTGGCAAATTCCGGCGAGATCCAGGCCTTGTTCATTTTCAGGAAAGTAAGCCGGTCAACGTTATCGGAGGATAGTCGCATGCGACGGTCAGTTAGTACACCACCTGCAGCACTAAAGACACGTTCCGATAATACACTGGCCGCAGGGCAAGACAGCACCTCCAATGCATACTGGCTTAGCTCTGGCCATGTATCCAGCTTTGAGACCCAAAACTTGAAAGGGGAAGAGCCGTCTGGGAGTACAGCAAGAGGGCAAGACATGTAGTCTGTCACCATCTGACGGAACCGTTGCCTCCTGCTGACTGGAGCCGTCTGTGATGGTGTAGACTTTTGTGGCGGGCACATAAAACTGTGCCACAGTTCGGCCATACTGGTCTTGCCTTGGGCAGAGGCACTGCTTCTGCTCCCTCTTTGTGCAGAGCCTCCACCACGGCCTGGACGCACTGAGCTGCTTTGGAATGCACTAGCAGCACTTCTCTCAGTTGGAATGGAGAAGATGATGGAATTGACCAGTGTGTCTTGGTACTCCCGCATTTTTCGCTCCCGGTTCAACGGTGTGATGAGGCTTTCTACGTTGTCCCGGTAGCGAGGATCGAGGAGGGTGAACACCCAATAATCAGACATGTTGAGAATGTGGTCGATGCGGCGGTCGTTTCTCAGGCACTGCAGCATGTAATCCACCATGTGCTGCAGACTGCCAACTGCCCAAGAAACGCTGTCCCCTGCTGGAGGCGTGATCTCTGCCCGCTCGTCATCACCCCACCCTCGCTGTACACACTGAGTACTGGACAATTCGGTAACTCCCTCCTCTGGACGGATGTCTTCCTCCTCCATTGACTCCTCCTCATCCTCCTCACAAACGGTCCCCTGCCTACGCGTTTGTGAGGAACCACGTGGAGCTGACTGTCCAGAAGATGATGGAAATGGTGAATCCTCATCCTCCACCTCTTCCACAACATCATCCCTTAGCGCTTGCAGTGATTTTTCAAGCAGGCAGATAAGGGGGACAGTCATGCTGACTAGTGCATCATCTGCACTCGCCATCCGCGTGGAATAATCAAAGGGACGCAAAACCTGGCAGACGTCATTCATAGTGGCCCACTCTGTGGTTGTGAAGTCTGTATGGCGCTGACTGCGACTTTTTTGCGCCTGAAGCAGCTGGTACTCCATTACAGCTTGCTGCTGCTCACACAACCGCTCCAACATATGTAACGTGGAATTCCACCTGGTAGGTAGGTCACATATGATGCGATGTTCCGGCAGGCGGTGTCGGCGCTGCAGAGCCGCAATGCGCGCTTTTGCCGTGCTGGAACGCCGCAAGTGAGCACACTCTAGGCGGACCTTGTGCAGCAGTGCATCAAGATCCGGATAGTCCCTCAAAAAGCTCTGCACGACCAAACTGAGCACATGTGCCAGACATGGGATGTGAGTGAGGTTGCCGAGGCCCAGAGCTGCCACCAGATTTCGGCCATTATCACACACTACCATGCCTGGCTGGAGATTCGCTGGCACAAACCACACATCGCTCTCCTGCTTGATGGCATTCCAGAGCTCCTGCGCTGTGTGGCTACGATTCCCCAAGAAAATTAATTTCAAGACGGCCTGTTGACGTTTGGCCACGGCTGTGCTCATGTCGGTCGTAACAGGTACACGTTCATCACGGGTCCATGTGGAGGTGGACTGTGACGGCTCCTGCAGCGATGATTCTGAGGAACTGGTGTAAGAGGAGGAGTCAATGCGTACAGAATGGATTCCTGCAATCCTTGGAGTGGGCAGGACACGTCCTGCGCCACTCGCACGGTCTGTACCCGGCTCAACGACATTAACCCAATGGGCAGTGAGGGAAAGGTATCGCCCCTGTCCATGTTGACTGGTCCACGCATCGGTGGTGAGGTGGACCTTGCTACTGACGGCGTTCAGTAGCGCGTGTTTTATGTGTCCCTCCATATGCTTCTGCAGGGCAGGGACGGCTTGCCTGCTGAAGTAAAAGCGGCTGGGCACATTGTACTGTGGGACTGCCAATGACATCAAGTCACGGAAGCTGTCAGTCTCCACCAGCCTGAATGACAGCATTTCCAGTGACAGAAGTTTGGCAATGCCTGCAGTCAGAGCCTGTGCTCGTGGGTGGTTTGACGAGAAAGGCCGCCTTTTCTCCCATGCCTGTACTACCGATGGCTGTAGACTGGGCTGGGAGTGTGTGGATGACTGGGAAAGTGGCGCTGCGGGTGGAATTACAGCGGGTCTCTGGACAACAGGGGCAGAGGTTCTTCCACGGCGATCCTGGGAGGAAGCCGAACCAGCTGCGTGTGAGCTAGAGGAAGAGGCAACACGAGCTGAAGAGGTGGTAGCTGCCGCTGTTGGTTGGCCTACCTCTTCAGTGTGTTTTTCTAACTCCGCCGGGTGCCTGTTGCGCACATGTTTCCACATGTTCGAGGTATTGAGGTTGCTGACATTTCGACCTCTTTTGACTTTTTGATGACACACCTTGCATCTGACATAGCAAATGTCATCTGCAACTGTGTCAAAAAAGGACCAGGCACTGCAAGTCTTGGGAGCGCCCTTTTTTGCTTTGGGAAGAGACATGCTCCTAACGGGTGCCAAAGCGGAGGCTGCAGGATCCGCAGTCTTCCCCCTCCCTCTCCCTCTTTGGGCCGTACGGGGAATCTCTTCCTCAGAGCTGCTCCCACCACCTTCCTGTCCCTCACGCCAAGATGGGTCGAGGACCTCATCATCTACACTACCCTCTGCCCCCAACTGCTCCTCCTGGGTAGTCTCAGCAGCAGAGCACGCACCAGTAAGTGGCACCTGAGTGTCATCATCAGCTGATGCGGCCTGCGATGTGGTGACCGGAGCCACTGGCCCACCCGCCTCTTCAGAGGAAGACAGAAAAAGCTGTTGGGCATCACTGCACCCTGCCTCTTCTTCCATTTCTCCAATGCTGCTTGGCTGGCCCCCTGTTTCCAAGCCAAGAGATTCAGAGAACAGAAGTAGAGACGGCTCCTGTCCTGGGCTCTCTGTCTGCCTGGGCAATTTGGCAGGTGGTGAAGAGACAGATGGCTGCTCTCCAGTGCTCTGTGTCTGAGAGGATGTGGCACTAATGGAAGTTGATGCATTAGCTGCCATCCATCCGACAACAGCTTCAATTTGTTCTTCACGCAGCAGCGGTGTACGGCGCTCGGACACAAAGCTTCGCATGAACGACTGTTGCCTGGTGAAAGTGGGTGCTGATGAGTCACCGGTGCCCGCAGCAGGCACAGAATCCCCACGTCCCCTCCCTGCTCCGCGACGGCTCCCACGCCCACGTGCCTTACTCACTGCCTTCTTCATCTTGGTTGACTGATAAAGATAAGCAGAAAAGTACTAACGGATTTGTGTGCTTATTCCTGAGCAACTCCTCCTAACAGGTATAAGAAGCACTAATTATCTAAAGTGTGGACTAGACTTTAATATGAGCTAATGTGGCCTACACAAATGTAAAGTGGTGTAAATGGTGTGTTTGGTGAACTTTATTATTTATTTATTTTTTGGGGGCTGAACTGACAACAGATAGAGCTGCAGTCACACGGAGACCGTGCAGACAGACGTAAACGGCGCTACAAGGCCCAAAAACCCTCCTCTACGTTATCCTATGTAGTGTTTTTCCACAAATTAGCTGGAGACGGGTGGAAAGACACTAATAGGATTTTTTTGAATAAATTAGCAGCAGACTACACTACTTGGAAAAAAAAGAAAATTGATTTGGCGGTATGACGCAGTGAACAACCCTGAGCTGGAGACAACCAGGCTATAGCTGCTCACAGACTACAGGGCGAGCTGCAGTCACACGGAGACCGTGCAGACAGCCGTAAACGGCGCTGCAAGGCCCAAAAACCCTCCTCTACTTTATCCTATGTAGTGTTTTTCCACAAATTAGGTGGAGACGGGTGGAAAGACACTAATAGGATTTTTTTGAATAAATTAGCAGCAGACTACACTACTTGGAAAAAAAAGAAAATTGATTTGGCGGTATGACGCAGTGAACAACCCTGAGCTGGAGACAACCAGGCTATAGCTGCTCACAGACTACAGGGCGAGCTGCAGTCACACGGAGACCGTGCAGACAGCCGTAAACGGCGCTGCAAGGCCCAAAAACCCTCCTCTACTTTATCCTATGTAGTGTTTTTCCACAAATTAGCTGGAGACGGGTGGAAAGACACTAATAGGATTTTTTTGAATAAATTAGCAGCAGACTACACTACTTGGAAAAAAAAGAAAATTGATTTGGCGGTATGACGCAGTGAACAACCCTGAGCTGGAGACAACCAGGCTATAGCTGCTCACAGACTACAGGGCGAGCTGCAGTCACACGGAGGCCGTGCAGACAGCCGTAAACGGCGCTGCAAGGCCCAAAAACCCTCCTCTACTTTATCCTATGTAGTGTTTTTCCACAAATTAGCTGGAGACGGGTGGAAAGACACTAATAGGATTTTTTTGAATAAATTAGCAGCAGACTACACTACTTGGAAAAAAAAGAAAATTGATTTGGCGGTATGACGCAGTGAACAACCCTGAGCTGGAGACAACCAGGCTATAGCTGCTCACAGACTACAGGGCGAGCTGCAGTCACACGGAGACCGTGCAGACAGCCGTAAACGGCGCTGCAAGGCCCAAAAACCCTCCTCTACTTTATCCTATGTAGTGTTTTTCCACAAATTAGCTGGAGACGGGTGGAAAGACACTAATAGGATTTTTTTGAATAAATTAGCAGCAGACTACACTACTTGGAAAAAAAAAAAAAAAAAAAAAGAACAGTATGAGGCAATGAACCACCCTCCCTGAACTGAATACAACCAACTATGGATGGCCTATGTGGCTGCACTCAGACTGGAGAGTGGGCTGCACTCACACACACACACACACAGACCCTGCAGATCGCTGTGAAAACAGCGCTACAAGGCAAAAGCAAGGTGAATAGTAGGTGAACACAGCGGTTGCTAAATTAGCCTTTGGAAAGCACAAAGAAGCAAATCGCTATCTCTAAACTGTCCCTCAGTCAGCAAACAGCGTCCTGTCACTAACTGAATTCACAGCAGAGTGATCGCAAAATGGCGCCAGCGACTTTTAAACTGCATCATGACATCATTACAGCAGCCAATCACAGCCTTGCCAGTAGTTTCATGCCCTCCATGCTAAACAGGATGTGCCCACACTTGGAATCAATCTCATTGGCTGAATTTCTGCATTTTGAATCTTGGAACTTCCGATTCCGGTATCCGATACGCGGCAAGTATCGGAATCCCGGTATCGGAATTCCGATACCGCAAGTATCGGCCGATACCCGATACTTGCGGTATCGGAATGCTCAACACTAATTATAACCCCAGTGATGCTTTCTCCCATGAATTGGAGGGCATTTTGGTTGATGCCCATGATAGGGGCATTATCCCCAAACATGTGTTGGATGGTCTTCTTACCAAATTCCCTAGGGTCCCAACACTCTACTTCATTCCTAAGATCCATAAAAATCCCATTGATCCACCAGGTCGTCCGATAGTCTCTGGTATGGGAGGGTTGAGTGACCCTATATGCAAGTTTGTGGACTATTATTTAAAGCTGTTGGTCGAGTCGCTCCCCTCTTATGCCAGGGACACGTCGGACGTCCTGTCATGGTTCTCAATGGCAAGAGAACATAGCCCAGCAAACATAAGAACTAGCTCTTGGAAGGATGGAAACTAAACTGACCATGAACTAAACCTGCCGCACAACTAACAGTAGCCGGGTAGCGTTGCCTACGTTTTATCCCTAGACGCCCAGCGCCAGCCGGAGGACTACCTAATCCTGGCAGAGGAAAATATAGTCCTGGCTCACCTCTAGAGAAATTTTCCCGAAAGGCAGACAGAGGCCCCCACATATATTGGCGGTGATTTTAGATGAAATGACAAACGTAGTATGAAAATAGGTTTAGCAAAATTGAGGTCCGCTTACTAGATAGCAGAAAGACAGAAAGGGCACTTTCATGGTCAGCTGAAAACCCTATCAAAACACCATCCTGAAATTACTTTAAGACTCTAGTATTAACTCATAACATCAGAGTGGCAATTTCAGATCGCAAGAGCTTTCCAGACACAGAAACGAAACTTCAGCTGTGAACTGGAACAAAATACAAAAACAAACGAGGACTAAAGTTCAACTTAGCTGGGAGTTGTCTAGCAGCAGGAACATGCACAGAAAGGCTTCTGATTACATTGTTGACCGGCATGAAACTGACAGAGGAGCAAGGTTATATAGCGACTCCCACATCCTGATGGGAGCAGGTGAACAAAGGGGATGATGACACAAGTTCAATTCCACCAGTGGCCACCGGGGGAGCCCAGAATCCAATTTCACAACAACGTCCTCCGTCGGATCAATGGGATACAGTTAGAGGAGGACATGTGTCTTGTCACTGCAGATATACAGTCTTTGTATACTTGTATCGGTCATAGGGACGGATTGGAGGCGGTCCGCTTCTTCCTGGATGCCAGCAACTGGGATGGCGCTATCTGTGAGTTGATCATGGAACTCTTGACATTTATTTTGACTAAGAACTTTTTCGTCTTTAAGGATGTTTTTTATTTACAGCAGCGCGGCACTGCCATGGGCGCGGCCTGTGCGCCCTCTTTCGCCAATCTCTTCCTGGGTTATTGGGAGAGGGAGGTGTTTGGCGGAGGGGGGCCGCAGGCTGCGGACCATGTGCAGTGCTGGCTACGCTATATTGATGATTTATTCATCATATGGCAAGGACCTGATGTGGCCCTACATGAGTTCATGCATCAACTCAATGAGAATACGTACAACATCAAACTGACGTATCAGATGAGCAAAACTGAGGTGGACTTTCTTGACATCAAGATTGAGGTCGATGGTGACCAGTTTTTGCAGACTGATGTTTTTAGGAAGTCTACCTCAGTCAATGCACTCCTACATGCTGAATCAGGTCACCCTTACAGCACCATAAAAGCCATCCCAGTTGGTCAGCATCTTAGGATGAAGCGGATCTGTTCCTCCACTACTAAAATTGAAGCTCAGGCAGTTGATCTGAAAGCTAGATTTCAAACTAGGGGATACAGCAATAGAAGCATCAATAAAGGATATTTAAGAGCTAAGTATGCATCACGTGATGAATTGCTGTGCTCTAGTAAAAAGAACTTTAAAATCAATAAACAGCAAAATGTGGTAAGATTTATCTCTACCTACAATGGAGAGTGGTCTACTATGAGCAGGGGCTGGCTGGCATTTTTCAGCCTGGGGGGCAATCACAAAGCAGTGGCCCTTCAGTTGCGGTGGCCCTACTTTTCCCTAATAATCTCTGGCCACTGCATAAAAGTAGCAGAGATAACAGGCTTTAAAAACAGACTGGTTCATAGATATGGGAACAGAACGGAGCTTGCTGCATAGATATGGTAGCAGAACCAAGCTTGCTCCAGAGATATGGGAGCAGAACCGAGCTTACTCCAGAGATATGGGAGCAGGACCGAGCTTACTACTGAGATGTGGGAGCAGAAACGAGCTTACTCCAGAGATATGGGAGCAGAACCGAGCTTATTCCGGAGATATAGGAGCAGAACCGAGCTTACTACAGAGATATGGGTGCAAAACAGAGCTTACTACAGAAATATGGGAGCAGAACGGAGCTTACTACAGCAGTATGGGAGCAGAACCGAGCTTACTACAGAGATATGGGAGCAGAACGGAGCTTTCTACAGAGATATGGGAGCAGAGCAGAGCTTACTGCAGAGATATGGGAGCAAAACAGAGCTTACTACAGAGATATGGGAGCAAAACAGAGCTTACTACAGAGATATGGGAGCAGAGTGGAGCTTACTGCAGAGATATGGGAGCAGAACTGAGCTTACTACAGAGATAATGGAGCAGAACCGAGCTTACTGCAGAGATATGGGAGCAGAACGGAGCTTACTACAGAGATATGGGAGCAGAACCGAGCTTACTACAGAAATAAGGGAGCAGAACCGAGTTTAATAAGTCTACTACATGGAACCAAGCCTGCTACATAGAAACTGGAGCAGAACCGAGATTATGGCATACATACGGTACCATAATCTAGATTACTACATTGATACAGTTCTAGAACCAAGTTTACTGCTTAGATATGGTGCCATAACGGAGCTTACTTACAAACATACATACAATACGGCTACACAGTGCCTACTACTGTCACCACTACACAGTGAATACATAATATTATAATATCACCATTACCTCTATATGAAACTACATTCTATACAAAGACCAATGATACCACCATACACCCTTTACTATGACTGAATCACATTTAGCTGCTACTAAATAAAAAAAAAAAGGTACCTAAAAAGAGCAATATTACAACCTAACAGTAACCGTATATTGGTAGATACCAGTTCCGCAGAACAAGTGATTACAGCACAGTTCTATATAGTAACTTACACATGACGTTCTTTCTGATTCAGATTGTTCACTTTTCTATCTGGCCCAGACCGACATGACAACTTCTCCAGCCAGGACTCGTCTGCACAGATTACTATAAAGGCACATTTGACTTCTCACATTTCTAGCGCCGTCCCCATCTATTCCCTACCTACAAAAACTCCCCACTCTGTGTGCACCTGCAGTGTGGACCACTGACCCCAATATTTAATCAATTGTGTCATTGCTAGGATTACTCCCACCCCCCAAAATCCCACAGAAAGTAGTAATGCCCCTACTGTGCAACGACATGTATGGGCCTTTGAAGGATATAAATATATAAATACCGTATATACTCGAGTATAAGCCGAGATTTTCAGCCCAAATTTTTGGGCTGAAAGTGCCCTCTCGGCTTATACTCGAGTCATGATCGGTGGTGGGGTCGGCGGGTGAGCACTGTCATATACTTACCTGCTTCCGGGGCTCCTGGCGCTCCCCCTGCCCGTCCCACGGTCTCCGGGTGCCGCAGCCTCTTCCCCTGAGCGGTCACGTGGGACCGCTCATTAGAGAAATGAATAGGCGACTCCACCTCCCATAGGGGCGGAGCCGCCTATTCATTTCTCTAATGAAGCGGTGCCGGTGACCGCTGATAGAGGAAGAGGCTGCGGCACCGAAGACAGGCAGGGGGAAGGAGCGGGACGCCGGGAGCAGGTAAGTATTACATATTTACCTTCCCTCATTCCACACGCCGGGTCCGGGTGTCGCGCCATCTTCCCGGCGTCTCTCTCTCCGCTCTGACTGTTCAGGCAGAGGGCGCGATGACGCATTTAGTGTGCGCGCCGCCCTCTGCCTGATCAGTCAGTGTGGAGAGACGCCGGGAAGATGGCGCCGAGGAGCTGCAAGCAAGACAGGTGAGTATGTGTTTTTTTTTTTTTTATTGCAGCAGCAGCAGCTATGGGGCAATAATGGACGGTGCAGAGCACTGTATGGCACAGCTATGGGGCAATGGTGCAGAGCACTATATGGCACAGCTATGGGGCAATAATGGACGGTGCAGAGCACTATATGGCACAGCTATGGGGCAATGGTGCAGAGCACTATATGGCACAGCTATGGGGCAACGGTGCAGAGCACTATATGGCATAGCTATGGGGCAACAGTGCAGAGCACTATATGGCACAGCTATGGGGCAACAGTGCAGAGCACTATATGGCACAGCTATGGGGCAATAATGGACGGTGCAGAGCACTATATGGCACAGCTATGGGGCAATGGTGCAGAGCACTATATGGCACAGCTATGGGGCAATAATGGACGGTGCAGAGCACTATATGGCACAGCTATGGGGCAACGGTGCAGAGCACTATATGGCACAGCTATGGGGCAATAATGGACGGTGCAGAGCACTATATGGCACAGCTATGGGGCAATGGTGCAGAGCACTATATGGCACAGCTATGGGGCAATAATGGACGGTGCAGAGCACTATATGGCACAGCTATGGGGCAATGGTGCAGAGCACTATATGGCACAGCTATGGGGCAATGGTGCAGAGCACTATATGGCACAGCTATGGGGCAACGGTGCAGAGCATTATATATATGGCACAGCTATGGGGCAACGGTGCAGAGCATTGTATATATGGCACAGCTTTATGTGGAGCATCTATGGGGCCATAATGAACGGTATGGAGTATCTATTTTTAATTTTGAAATTCACCGGTACCTGCTGCATTTTCCACCCTAGGCTTATACTCGAGTCAATAAGTTTTCCCAGTTTTTTGTGGCAAAATTAGGGGGGTCGGCTTATACTCGGGTCGGCTTATACTCGAGTATATACGGTACAATTGTAAATGCATTAATAAAAAAAAAAACCACAATACTAAGTGCTATTTACATGAACTCTGTATTTACTGTCAGTGTACATGTAACACAGTGATCACTGGTGACATTATACACAGGAGCTCTGTAAAAAGTGCCAGTGTACAGGTAATACAGTGATCACCACTGCCAGTGACATTATATACAGGAGCTCTGTATATAGTATACAGTGTATAGTGTCAGTGCACAGGTAATACACTGACTCACCAGTGATGTCTCTAGCTGAAGTCCTTCATCTTTGCTTTTCTCATTCATGCAGCACAGACCGCCATCGCTTCTTCCAGCCAGGACTCGCCTCTGCATAAAAAAAACACAGTTATCTAGAGCACATTCCCCACTTTTTCCCTTTCTTCTACACTACACATCTGAATACAGAGGTCCACCCACAATCAATATATAATTGGTTATTATGCAACCTCATAGATTGCAAGCTTACGAGTCCCCCATCATGTGCAGTCCCCCTTACCTCCCACTTCATGTGCAGTCCTCCTTACCCCCGCTTAATCATGTTCAGCCCAACTCCCCCACTTCATTATGTGCAGCCCAACTCCTCCTTCATCATGTGCAGTCCTCCTTAACCCCCTAATTCCATCATGTGCAGCCTCCTTTACCCCCCCAAATTCCATCATGTGCAGCCTCCTTTAACCCCCCAAATTCCATCATGTGTAGCCTCCTTTAACCCCCCAAATTCCATCATGTGCAGCCTCCTTTAACCCCCAAATTCCATCATGTGCAGCCTCCTTTAACCCCCACATTCCATCATGTGTAGCCTCCTTTAACCCCCCCCAAATTCCATCATGTGCAGCCTCCTTCATCCCCCCAAATTCCATCATGTGCAGACTCCTTTAACCCCCCAAATTCCATCATGTGCAGCCTCCTTTACCTCCCAAATTCCATCATGTGCAGCCTCCTTTAACCCCCAAATTCCATCATGTGCAGCCTCCTTTAACCCCCCCAAATTCCATCATGTGCAGCCTCCTTTAACCCCCCCAAATTCCATCATGTGCAGCCTCCTTTATCCCCCCAAATTCCATCATGTGCAGCCTCCTTTAACTCCCCAAATTCCGTCATGTGCAGCCTCCTTTAACCCCCCAAATTCCATCATGTGCAGCCCCTTTTAACCCCCCCAAATTCCATCATGTGAAGCCTCCTTTAACCCCCCAAAATTCCGTCATGTGCAGCCTCCTTTAACCCCCCAAATTCCATCATGTGCAGCCTCCTATAACCCCTCCAAATTCCATCATGTGAAGCCTCCTTTAACCCCCCAAATTCCATCATGTGCAGCCTCCTTTAACACCCCAAATTCCATCATGTGCAGCCTCCTTTAACCCCCCAAATTCCGTCATGTACAGCCTCCTTTAACCCCCCAAATTCCATCATGTGCAGCCTCCTTTAATCCCCCCAAATTCCACCATGTGCATCCTCCTTTAACCCCCAAAATTCCATCATGTGCAGCCTCCTTTAATCCCCCCAAATTCCACCATGTGCATCCTCCTTTAACCCCCAAAATTCCATCATGTGCAGCCTCCTTTAACCCCCCAAATTCCGTCATGTGCAGCCTCCTTTAACCCCCAAAATTCCAACATGTGCATCCTCCTTTAACCCCCCAAATTCCATCATGTGCAGCCTCCTTTAATCCCCCCAAATTCCACCATGTACAGCCTCCTTTAACCCCCCAAATTCCATCATGTGCAGCCTCCTTTACCCCCCAATTTCCATCATGTGCAGCCTCCTTTAATCCCCCCAAATTCCATCATGTGCAGCCTCCTTTAACCCCCCAAATTCCGTCATGTGCAGCCTCCTTTAACCCCCCAAATTCCATCATGTGCAGCCTCCTTTATCCCCCCAAATTCCATCATGTGCAGCCTCCTTTAACCCCCCAAATTCCGTCATGTGAAGCCTCCTTTAACCCCCCCAAATTCCATCATGTGCAGCCTCCTTTAACACCCCAAATTCCATCATGTGCAGCCTCCTTTAACCCCCCAAATTCCGTCATGTACAGCCTCCTTTAACCCCCCAAATTCCATCATGTGCAGCCTCCTTTAATCCCCCCAAATTCCACCATGTGCATCCTCCTTTAACCCCCAAAATTCCATCATGTGCAGCCTCCTTTAATCCCCCCAAATTCCACCATGTGCATCCTCCTTTAACCCCCAAAATTCCATCATGTGCAGTGCAGCCTCCTTTAACCCCCCAAATTCCGTCATGTGCAGCCTCCTTTAACCCCCCAAATTCCAACATGTGCAGCCTCCTTTAACCCCCCAAATTCCATCATGTGCAGCCTCCTTTAACCCCCCAAATTCCATCATGTGCAGCCTCCTTTATCCCCCAAATTCCATCATGTGCTGCCTCCTTTAACCCCCAAATTCCATCATGTGCAGCCTCCTTTAACCCCCCAAAATTCCATCATGTGCAGCCTCCTTTAACTCCCCCAAATTCCATCATGTGCAGCCTCCTTTATCCCCCCAAATTCCATCATGTGCAGCCTCCTTTAACTCCCCAAATTCCATCATGTGCAGCCTCCTTTAACCCCCCAAATTCCATCATGTGAAGCCTCCTTTAACCCCCCAAAATTCCGTCATGTGAAGCCTCCTTTAACCCCCCAAAATTCCATCAAGTGCAGCCTCCTTTAACCCCCCCCAAGTTCCATCATGTGCTGCCTCCTTTAATCCCCCCAAACTCCATCATGTGCAGCCTCCTTTAACACCCCCAAATTCCATCATGTGCAGCCTCCTTTATCCCCCCAAATTCCATCATGTGCAGCCTCCTTTATCCCCCCAAATTCCGTCATGTGCAGCCTTCTTTAACCCCCCAAATTCTGTCATGTACAGCCTCCTTTAACCCCCCAAATTCCATCATGTGCAGCCTCCTTTACCCCCCAAATTCCATCATGTGCAGCCTCCTTTAATCCCCCCAAATTCCATCATGTGCAGCCTCCTTTAACCCCCCAAATTCCGTCATGTCCAGCCTCCTTTAACCCCCCAAATTCCATCATGTGCAGCCTCCTTTATCCCCCCAAATTCCATCATGTGCAGCCTCCTTTAACCCCCCAAATTCCGTCATGTGCAGCCTCCTTTAACCCCCCAAATTCCGTCATGTGCAGCCTCCTTTAACCCCCCAAATTCCGTCATGTGCAGCCTCCTTTAACCCCCCAAATTCCATCATGTGCAGCCTCCTTTAACCCCCCCAAGTTCCATCATGTGCTGCCTCCTTTAATCCCCCCAAACTCCATCATGTGCAGCCTCCTTTAACACCCCCAAATTCCATCATGTGCAGCCTCCTTTATCCCCCCAAATTCCATCATGTGCAGCCTCCTTTAACCCCCCAAATTCCGTCATGTGCAGCCTCCTTTAACCCCCAAAATTCCATCATGTGCAGCCTCCTTTAACCCCCCCAAGTTCCATCATGTGCTGCCTCCTTTAATCCCCCCAAACTCCATCATGTGCAGCCTCCTTTATCCCCCCAAATTCCATCATGTGCAGCCTTCTTTAACCCCCCAAATTCCGTCATGTAAGCCTCCTTTAACCCCCCAAATTCCATCATGTGCAGCCTCCTTTACCCCCCAAATTCCATCATGTGCAGCCTCCTTTAATCCTCCCAAATTCCATCATGTGCAGCCTCCTTTAACCCCCCAAATTCCGTCATGTGCAGCCTCCTTTAACCCCCCAAATTCCATCATGTGCAGCCTCCTTTATCCCCCCAAATTCCATCATGTGCAGCCTCCTTTAACCCCCCAAATTCCGTCATGTGCAGCCTCCTTTAACCCCCCAAATTCCGTCATGTGCAGCCTCCTTTAACCCCCCAAATTCCATCATGTGCAGCCTCCTTTCACCCCTCCCCACTCCTTCATTTGCAGTTACCCACCATTTAATTTAAAAAAAAAAAAAAAAAAAGGTTTTTTTATACTTACATCACCACTCGCTCCCTTGCAGCGCCTCTCTGCTAGCGTCCTGGCCGGGACATGTCGGCACGTGCGCGATGACGTCATCGCGCACGCCCGACACCTGACCCGGAAGCATAGAGAGATATCATGGAGGGAGCAGGAGCTGTGCAGCCGTCAAGCTGACAGCCGCGCACGAAGCTCCCGGACCCGGCGCGGACGTGTGTGTGCGCCGACTGTGACTGCTGCCGGCCGCTTCACAGTGCAGCGGCCACGTCACAGTGCAGCGCACACTGCCGCGCACAATTTGATGCAGCTTTGCACACAATTTGCAGCTTTACAGCCACCACCAGGCGGCCGGCCCTGATCAGCTGCAGGGGGAGCGGCCCGGGGGGCATTTGCATCTTTGCAACCCGGCCCAGTCCGCCCCTGACTATGAGAGAGTGTCTCCAAAAACATTGGGACATTCTTCATAGTGACCCATTACTTTCCAAATGTCTGACAAAATGTCCCCTAATGACCGCAAGACGTAGCAAAAATCTCAAAGACCTGCTGGTGTCAAGTCACTATGTCCCCAAGTTACAAACATTTAATTTTGGATCTGGTGGTCCACCTCATGGCTGTTATCAATGTGGTGATTGTATCTCTTGTCCTAATATCTGTCGCATTGCCACCTTTTAGTCAGCGGATGGTAAAAAAACTTTTTCTATCAATTACCATATAACCTGTAATACCACTCAGGTTATATATTATGCTGTATGCAGCTGCCCTAAGATCTACATTGGTCTAACGTCCCGTCGTTTGGGCACTCGCACTCGGGAACATGTGCGTGATATATTGGCTGCTGCAAATGAGACAGACGTGACGCAATTGAAAACAATACCACGTCACTTTCGACAGTTCCATGGGTGTAACCCGAAATCTTTCATGGTACGCGGTATCGATCTTGTCCAGTGTGGCATTAGAGGTGGAAACATCAAGCGCATTCTGGCACAAAGAGAGTGTCGCTGGATTACCACGCTGGGCACAATGACACCTATTGGTCTTAATGAAGCGCATGGATTTTCCTCTTATCTCTGATTGAGATATATGCATACATTCTTTCTCCTGTGGTCCCCATCATTGCCTATCAGTTTTTAATTTTGTGTTTTTGTCTCATGTTTTAGTGTGTATATTTTCCCGACTGTGTCCATGTGACGTCTGTTTTTGCGGACATTCCTATGAAGTTGGAGTGGAACTGAAGAATTATATACTTACTTTCAAAATTAAGCATCATAAGGAATCAGAAGTGGATAATATGATCAAGACAAACTTTGAACTTATAAAGCTATTAATGGTAGTTACTACAATAATATGTAATGGCACAATAGCTTTGTGTTTCTATGTCTTCTGTTCTCTTGTATTTACCTAGTTGGAAGGTGCTTGTGTGTCCTCAATTGCGGGCTTCTTTATGTACATCGTTGGGATATTTTATCATTGTATTTGTTATCATTACCATGTATGGTTGTATTTATTAGCTGTGCAATTTACACACTTTTTTTCACCATATATTCCCTGGATCGGTTATCCTCTGATCCTTAGATCACGGCTATGGGTGGGGTTTAGGGCCAACATCTATTTTAGGATCATGGAGACTAGATATCGGTGATCTAGTTATTTTGATTCACTTTTTGCGCATGCGCATCATTTGGCGTATTTGGCGCTATATAGAGAATCACAATAAGATTTGTATATTCAATACTTGTTATACCTAATCACTCTGCACTTTTTTGCACTGTCACTTTATACTCACATATTATCTTGGACACATGGGCCACTTGCACATTGAACAAGTCTATAGGAACCTGTTCACACCACCAGAAAACTTGAAGACACAAAAGAGCACAGTGAGGTCAAAAATACTATGTTGTAAAAAAAAAAAAAAATCACAGTAATCAGCAAGTGCTAGTCAAAAGATGTAAAGAAAACAGGGTATTTAGTTGATACGTTTTTTTGCAAAAAAATGTATACTAAGCTGCTCCACCAAATCGTCAAGGTATACCCTTATAGAGCAGTCCTAACTAATGTATAAAATCCCTATCTGATATATTTAAAACCTGATAATCTGTATAGTACCTGAATAAGCAGGGTTCAGAGAAGGACTATCCATGTGGACATGCAGGATGGAACAGCTTAAATGCAAATGACCCACAGAGGAGTGGTGGACTCCCCAGTCTTGTAGAAACAAGAGAACAATTAGAGAACCAGAAACACATGGGCCACTTGCACATTGAACAAGTCTATAGGAACCTGTTCACACCACCAGAAAACTTGAAGACACAAAAGAGCACAGTGAGGTCAAAAATACTATGTTGTAAAAAAAAAAAAAAAAATCACAGTAATCAGCAAGTGCTAGTCAAAAGATGTAAAGAAAACAGGGTATTTAGTTGATATGTTTTTTTGCAAAAAAATGTATACTAAGCTGCTCCACCAAATCGTCAAGGTATACCCTTATAGAGCAGTCCTAACTAATGTATAAAATCCCTATCTGATATATTTAAAACCTGATAATCTGTATAGTACCTGAATAAGCAGGGTTCAGAGAAGGACTATCCATGTGGACATGCAGGATGGAACAGCTTAAATGCAAATGACCCACAGAGGAGTGGTGGACTCCCCAGTCTTGTAGAAACAAGAGAACAATTAGAGAACCAGAAACAAATGGGCCACTTGCACATTGAACAAGTCTATAGGAACCTGTTCACACCACCAGAAAACTTGAAGACACAAAAGAGCACAGTGAGGTCAAAAATACTATGTTGTAAAAAAAAAAATCACAGTAATCAGCAAGTGCTAGTCAAAAGATGTAAAGAAAACAAGGTATTTAGTTGATACGTTTTTTTGCAAAAAAATGTATACTAAGCTGCTCCACCAAATCGTCAAGGTATACCGTTATAGAGCAGTCCTAACTAATGTATAAAATCCCTATCTGATATATTTAAAACCTGATAATCTGTATAGTACCTGAATAAGCAGGGTTCAGAGAAGGACTATCCATGTGGACATGCAGGATGGAACAGCTTAAATGCAAATGACCCACAGAGGAGTGGTGGACTCCCCAGTCTTGTAGAAACAAGAGAACAATTAGAGAACCAGAAACACATGGGCCACTTGCACATTGAACAAGTCTATAGGAACCTAACCTACAGCAAACTATGGAGTACATAGTCCTATACACAAATGTAAAATTTGTAACACGATTTTATTAACAATCATAGATTAAATAATGATAAATAAATACATACAAGCTAACGATACAAGGTACAGAAATGGTGCAAATACAGCAGCTGAATTTCAAATTCCTCCTAAAAAGTGCTTAGTGCATAACAAAAAGCCAATAAGTATGTGGCTAAGTCCCTATATATGCTGGGATTGCTAATGTGGCATCCAGCCAAGTCACTACTCTAGAGAAGGGAAGGGAGAAAGGAGGAAAGTGCCGCTAATCTTACCCATATGTAACTGCCAGTAGTGCGTCTCCAGCAGCCCCGACGCGCGTTTCGCGTTGGGCTTCCTCGGGGGGCTGTGAATGTGTGTGCTCTGAGCGTTTATTTATATCGTGGGTGCACCTGAGTTTGATTATCAGCGTCATTGTCGGCGCATGCGCACCGCCGCACAGGCCCGTTCATGTGCATCGGCCCCCGCTCTTCCTGTGACAGGGCGGGGAGAGGGAAATCCCTCGTGACGTCACTGACCCGCCGCGTCACATCCTTGAGGCAGGAGGAGATACACACCGGGTCCCCGCCGCACTGCGCATGCGCGCGCGCCACTATCGCTATATTAGAGAAGGAAAGAAACCTACTGGTGAGTCTTAAGTGCAATAGTACAGTAAAGTTACGCTACCTAGAAAAATGGGCATACATAAAGTGACAAAGTGCGGTATGGATTGCTAATAGGGAAAAGGGAAGGCCCTCAACTGCAGCCAAACTGCGATGTGCAAAAAAAAAAATATATATACCTAAGTAGCTACTCCTGTTGACTATTCCGTAAAATCATATAGTAATACCACTGACTAAAAAGATAGACGCCCTTACCCTTTCTAGATGTGATGTAAAGTGCTGGTGTAGGGGGAAACAGCCCAAATCTTCAGCCTCACAATATACAAAAATATATAAACCACTCGCAAGAGTGATGTGACATAAAAAGAATATATTATACATATTCATGGTTGCTCCTAATAAATACTGCGTGCAGATAAGAATAGAAAAATATAAGATAAGAGGGTCAACACAGATACGTTAACAAAGTGTGATATAAAGTACTGATGGAGGGGGAAGCGAACCCATATCTTCAACCTCATTTCGTCTTCAATCAGAAGCTCTTCAGCAAGGTTTTTCTTCCCTCCTTTTTTCATGAGATGTCTTATTTCAGGTGCCATTGAATACCACAACAGAACTCAAACGCTCAAAGGGTAGATACATGGAAACAGTAGACCAATAAGACGAAATTACTACATAAAAAAAGATAAAAACACACAAAATTAAAATCCAGAAAATCACAGATACTTTAAGCCGACCCGACCATACCTAGAGGAAAGATGAAAAGCTCAATTGCTCGTTTAAACCTTGTGGGGACATAGTGCCTAGGATCGCTATCCAGCGACATTCCAATTGTGCTAATGTCCGTTTCATATCCCCGCCTCTAATACCACACCTCACATGGTCAATACCAAAGATTTTTAATTCCTTTGGATTGCACTCATGATGGAGCCTGAAATGGCGTGGTATTGTTTTTAAAGTGGCAATGTCTTCCACCTCCTTTGCCGCCATAATGTCTCTAATATGCTCACGTGTCCTAATTCTTAGTTCTCGTGAAGTGAGACCCACATAGAATAGGCCACATGAGCATTTAGCCAGGTATACTACAAATGTCGTACTACAGCTTATGTAGTCCGTGATTTTAAATTCTTTGCTACCGTCAGCCGAGGTGAAAGACACTGCCCTAACATGATTACGGCAGGCTAGACAATCTCCACATGGATAGAATCCCCACCTACGTTTACCTGCTCCAAAAATAGTCGGGGCCTTAGTGACGTAATGGCTCCTAACCAAGATGTCTCTCAGATTCTTCCCCCTCCTTGCTGTCATGAGAGGTTCATCCGAGAGACATTTAGCAAGTGTAGGTTCGGTTTTCAAAATAGGCCAATGTCTGCTAAGAATTTTTCTCATCACTCCCCATCGGTGGTTAAAAGTGGATATATATCGAATTTTACCCCCTTCCTCCTTTTCAGGTTTTCGCAATTGGGAGAGTAGATCGCGTCTCTTCTGTTTTTTGGCACGGATCAGTCCCCGTTTTATGCTCCTATTGCTGTACCCTCGTGCACGAAATCTCTCCCCAAGGTCCACAGACTGTCTGTCAAACGCCTCCTCTGTAGAGCAAATTCTTCTCATCCTCAAGAATTGCCCAATCGGTATGGCACCAATCGTGGAGCCGAGGTGAGATGATGAGGCATGGAGGAGTGCATTAACAGATGTTTCTTTCCTAAACACATCCGTATGTATGTAACCATCCTCCTGAACCAGCAGCAGAATATCCAAGAATGATATTTCTCTGCAGCTGTAATTATAAGTGAGCCTGATGTTGAGGTCGTTGCGATTCAAATCCTGCATGAACAGCTTCAATTGTTCCGCTGAACCATGCCAAATAAACAAAATATCATCTATGTACCGATACCACCCCAGAATCCGCGAGGCGGAATGCGCCCCCCCTGGAATATGCCCCTCTCCCAAAAACCAAGGAAGAGGTTGGCATAAGAGGGCGCGCACGCCGCCCCCATTGCTGTTCCGCGGCTCTGGAGGTAGTACCGGTCCTTAAAAGTAAAAAAATTATGTGTAAGGATGAACTGCAACAACCTCAACACCAGGCCACAAGTCTCCGGTTCAATGCTGCTGGATCCAAGGAAGAAGTCCACTGCCTCCAAACCATCATCATGGCGGATGGAGGTATAAAGCGTCTCAACATCCGCCGTAACTAAAAGCATCTCTGACTCCAGTGTGAGGCCATCCAATCTTCTCAGGACGTCCGTAGTGTCTCTGACATAGGAGGGTAAGGTTTCCACTTGTGATCTAAGGTAATGATCTATAAATTTACATACAGGATCACACATCCCTCCCATGCCAGAGACAATCGGACGCCCTGGAGGGTTGACAGAATCCTTGTGGACCTTGGGGAGGAGATAAAAAGTAGGTACTACCGGATGTTTGACCACCAATCCATCAAATGTTTTCTTATTGATGGTCCCCTTATACAGAGCTTCCTCAAGTATCTCAACAAGCTCAGACATAAAATCAGAGAGGGGATTTTTAGTGAGCAGCGTGTATGTTTCTCTATTTCGCAGTTGTTTTAAGGCCTCCCTTTCATACTTATCAGAAGGCCACACCACCACGTTTCCGCCCTTGTCCGAAGGTTTAACTACCACATTTTCAAATGCCATAATCTCGCGCAGGGCATTCCTCTGTCGCATAGTGAGATTATCCTTTTTATTTTTATTATTAATATGCTTTAAATCTGCGGCAACCAAGTTTGTAAAAATTTCTACCTGTGGGCAGAGTGACAAGGGAGGAAACGTGGTGGACTTAGCAGAAATGGGTGGAGGGGGAATACCTGTAGATAGGCCTGTAGCCTCATTCTCCAACTCCTCCAATATGGAAATAGCTTCCTGTTCAGTGATATATGTACTCTCCGTTGCAGAACGGGAGTGAAGCTTTTTCAGGACAAGCTTTCGTGCGAAAAGGTGGAGGTCCTTTAATGCTGTGAAGTAATCATAGTTATTACAGGGAGAAAACGATAAACCCAAACTCAACACTTCACATTGTGCCTCCGTAAGTGGAATTTGTGAGAGATTTATTACCTCTAGATTAGCATTTTTAGGTCTTTTCTCTGTTGTGAATTCTGCTTGTGGGCTCCCCCGGTGGTGTTTTATGGTAGTGCCTCTTATGTGCCTTCTTCTATCCCTGATCACCTGTTGCCACCCATTAGGGGAGTTTCCTATTTAAGGCTGCTTGGCTGTTAGCCCTATGCCGGCCAACAATGTATCAGTAGCATTCTGTTGCATTCTCCTGCCTCAAGTTCCTGTTCAGCTAAGTTGAATTTTGTTTCTTGTTTATGCTATTTTCTGTCCAGCTTGCTGCAATGTGACTCTCTTTAGCTGGAAGCTCTTGTGGACTGAAATTGCCACTCCAGTGGCATGAGTTGTCACTGGAGTTTAAAGTAATTTCAGGATGGTGTTTTTTGAGTAGTGTTTTGAAGTTGACCGTGAAGTAACTCTTTCCTATCCTTCTGCTATCTAGAAAGCGGACCTCACTGTGCTAAATCTGTTGTTCATCCTACGCATGTCTTTTCCTCTTAACTCACCGTCAATATCTGTGGGGGGCTGCTATCTCCTTTTGGGGTTCATCTCTGGAGGTAAGGCAGGCCTGTATATTCCTCTGATAGGGGTAGTTAGATCTCCGGCTGGCGCGTGGTGTCTAGGGCATCGTAGGAACATCCCCTGGCTACTTCCAGTGTTGTGTCAGGTTCAGGTCACGGTCAACTTTAGTTTCCATCACCCGAGAGCTAGTCCGTTTTGTTATTTTTATTCCCCTGCCATTGGGGTAATCATAACATTTCTCCTTCTGTGGAGATATGGGAGTTTTCCTTTTATTTCCAAATCTAGTCACTTTTTGCCATCGATCCTTCTGTATCTCAACCTTCTCAGGTCCGTTTCTTCCCTTATCGCTAACAGATGCCCTCTCATCCACTGATGAAACAGATGAGAAGGACACTGACCTTGCCCTTGATGTTAATCTCCTATTGGTGTAGTTCGTCCTCCATCTATATACCCTGTTATTTTGGGCATCTGAAACATCTCGTTGGTATTTTTTTCTTTTAGTGGCCACAATCTCCTTCTCCCATTTTTGAATTTCTGCGTCCAGATCGTTTTTAAACACAGTCTCATTCTCAGGAGTGAGCATGTTGTTGATCTCTTCCTGAATCTCACCCAGGTCTTTATCAATCCCACTCATAGTTAACTCATTATTTTTGATCAAAAGTGCCATGAAGCTTTTGGAGCATGTTGATGCGGCTTCCTCCCATTGGTTTTTAAATGTATCGTCCTCTATAGAAAATGAAGGGAAAACCTGGACTCGAAGTCATCTGGGGATCAAACCACATGAAATATATCTTTCCAAAAAGGACTTGTTCCACCACAGGCGGGTCCTCTTTTTTAATAGATCTTTATATTTAGTAGTCAGGTCGGATAAATCTCTGGATCTGGAATCTAAAACTGTACCAGCACCACCGCGGAAAACCTTGTCCAGCTGTAAAAGCCACGTCTTTTCACGCGCTTTGAAGTCCATTTGATCAATGGAAACGGCTGTGAATACACAGAAAACTTCTAAGAACAGGTACCACTGATACATAACTTAGAAAAAAAGTACCGGGAAAATATACCCTATACATTGGACAAAAGTTCCTGTAACAAGGACACTCCGAGACAATCTAACCTACAGCAAACTATGGAGTACATAGTCCTATACACAAATGTAAAATTTGTAACACGATTTTATTAACAATCATAGATTAAATAATGATAAATAAATACATACAAGCTAACGATACAAGGTACAGAAATGGTGCAAATACAGGCAGACACAGACTACCATAGTGGCAGTATGGGATATAGCAGCTGAATTTCAAATTCCTCCTAAAAAGTGCTTAGTGCATAACAAAAAGCCAGTAAGTATGTGGCTAAGTCCCTATATATGCTGGGATTGCTAATGTGGCATCCAGCCAAGTCACTACTCTAGAGAAGGGAAGGGAGAAAGGAGGAAAGTGCCGCTAATCTTACCCATATGTAACTGCCAGTAGTGCGTCTCCAGCAGCCCCGACGCGCGTTTCGCGTTGGGCTTCCTCGGGGGGCTGTGAATGTGTGTGCTCTGAGCGTTTATTTATATCGTGGGTGCACCTGAGTTTGATTATCAGCGCCATTGTCGGCGCATACGCACCGCCGCACAGGCCCGTTCATGTGCATCGGCCCCCGCTCTTCCTGTGACAGGGCGGGGAGAGGGAAATCCCTCGTGATGTCACTGACCCGCCGCGTCACATCCTTGAGGCAGGAGGAGATACACACCGGGTCCCCGCCGCACTGCGCATGCGCGCGCGCCGCTATCGCTATATTAGAGAAGGAAAGAAACCTACTGGTGAGTCTTAAGTGCAATAGTACAGTAAAGTTACGCTACCTAGAAAAATGGGCATACATAAAGTGACAAAGTGCGGTATGGATTGCTAATAGGGAAAAGGGAAGGCCCTCAACTGCAGCCAAACTGCGATGTGCAAAAAAAAAAAAATATATACCTAAGTAACTACTCCTGTTGACTATTCCGTAAAATCATATAGTAATACCACTGACTAAAAAGATAGTATTTTTGACCTCACTGTGCTCTTTTGTGTCTTCAAGTTTTCTGGTGGTGTGAACAGGTTCCTATAGACTTGTTCAAAGTGCAAGTGGCCCATGTGTTCCTGGTTCTCTAATTGTTCTCTTGTTTCTACAAGACTGGGGAGTCCACCACTCCACTGTGGGTCATTTGCATTTAAGCTGTTCCATCCTGCATGTCCACATGGATAGTCCTTCTCTGAACCCTGCTTATTCAGGTACTATACAGATTATCAGGTTTTAAATATATCAGATAGGGATTTTATACATTAGTTAGGACTGCTCTATAAGGGTATACCTTGACGATTTGGTGGAGCAGCTTAGTATACATTTTTTTGCAAAAAAACGTATCAACTAAATACCCTGTTTTCTTTACATCTTTTGACTAGCACTTGCTGATTACTGTGATTTTTTTTTTACAACATAGTATTTTTGACCTCGCTGTGCTCTTTTGTGTCTTCAAGTTTTCTGGTGGTGTGAACAGGTTCCTATAGACTTGTTCAATGTGCAAGTGGCCCATGTGTTTCTGGTTCTCTAATTGTTCTCTTGTTTCTACAAGACTGGGGAGTCCACCACTCCTCTGTGGGTCATTTGCATTTAAGCTGTTCCATCCTGCATGTCCACATGGATAGTCCTTCTCTGAACCCTGCTTATTCAGGTACTATACAGATTATCAGGTTTTAAATATATCAGATAGGGATTTTATACATTAGTTAGGACTGCTCTATAAGGGTATAACCTTGACGATTTGGTGGAGCAGCTTAGTATACATTTTTTTGCAAAAAAACGTATCAACTAAATACCCTGTTTTCTTTACATCTTTTGACTAGCACTTGCTGATTACTGTGATTTTTTTTTTTTTACAACATAGTATTTTTGACCTCACTGTGCTCTTTTGTGTCTTCACATATTATCTTGTGGTGTTCACTGTCCTCTCGGCCATCTCTCTGTGCGGCGGTCCCGTGTCATGTGTTGTGGGCGTGGCGCCAGCCCGCTCACATGACCGGCGCTGACGTTATGAGAATGAGGCTTGGGATGCATACAGTGGGTCCTGCGGTTCACGCAAGCGCAATTTTCACGTTTTCACTTGGTCACATGATCGGATGTGACCGCTATTTATATGAGACTGAGACCTCTATTAAGCCACGCCGCTTGAGGAAGCGGTAACGTTCAAACGCGAAACGCGCGTTGGGGTATGTGACTGGGATCCGGACGGGACTTCTACTTCATCCCACATGGGTAATTGATCTCTTTATTTATATTATGTGCATTTTTGGCTTCTGGCTACTATTGTAACACTGATGCATATATTCACATTTATCTAGCCGGGCTGCCAGCGTTTGGTGGATAGCCTAAGTGCATTTTGTTGATAGCACATTCATTGCATGTTTATAAAATAATGATTGCATTTGTCCCGTACTGGTGTTCTCAGCTCACTATTGTAACCACGGATTTAGTCACTTCATTACTTTTGTGTTAACTGGTAATGTTTTACTTATGGCAGTTATGTGCCTTTAATAAACTTTTGTATTTTTCGTTAAACCTGATTTTGGTCACTTTTTTGACTCATGGTTCTCCAATTTGTGCCACTATAAGACATAAGTTGTTTCACACTTTTTTATTAAGTATATAATTCCACATGTGTTAATTCATAGTTTTGATGCCTTCAGTGTGAATGTACAATTTTCAGTATTGAAAATACAGAAAAATCTTTAAATGAGAAGGTGTGTCCAAACTTTTGGTCTGTACTGTATATGCATCCTGGCTCTACCTTATATCCATCCTGGTCGCCCATATGTCTGCATCCTGGCCCCCCATATATATTCATCCTATTCCCTTGTCCTGCCCCCCGATGAGTCCATCCTGACTCTCCATATATTGATCCTGGTTCCCTCATATATACATATATACGCATTCTGGCCCACTATATATATGCATCCTGTTTCCTTGTCCTGCTCTCCCCCCCATAAATCCATCCTGGTTCCTATATATATTCCTATATATGTATATATATATATATATATATATATATACTGTATATATATATATATATATATATATATATATATATATATATATATACTGTGTGTGTATATATATATATATATATATATATATATATATATATATATATACACATCCTGGCTCTACCTTATATTCATCCTGGTCGCAAATATATCTGCATCCTGGCTCCTCACGTGTATCCATCTTGGTTCTTTGTCCTGCCCCCCATATATCCATCCTGCCGCCCCCCTTGTATCCATCCTGGTCCTTTTTTCCTGCCCCCGATATGTATGCATCCTGGCCTCTCATATGTATCTGTCCTGGTCCTTTTTTTCTGCCCCCATATATCCATCCTGGACTCTTATCTTGGCTTCATGGAGATAGACAGACAGAGAGACAGACAGACAGAGAGACAGACAGAGACACAGACAGAGACAGAAGATTCCTCTTACCTCCCAGCGCCAGGCAGCGTTCTCCTCCTCTGCAGGTCCGGTGCTCACATAGTAAAATGGCCGTCGACCCAGCAGAGTCCGGCGGCTGATGTGCGTCTGTCGCATGCAGCACATGACACTGACGTCATGCACCAGTTATGACGGGCGCACATTTGCCACCATCGATCGGGATGTGAGAGGCCGCCGTTCAGGTAATGACCGCTGCATGCGCGCGCCCCTGCACTTTCAGTGTCTGCGCTTTTAAAGGGCCCATGCCCCTAAAAACCACAGATTTATTTTTTCTTTTTCTCCTCTCCTTCCCACTGCCAAGGGCCCACCTGGGATTTCTCCAATACCCCGCCAGGCCAGTCCGACCCTGCCTGAATATAAAGGAGCACAGAAGAACTAGGACCGGGTAACAGGACTGATGGTGCATTCACCCTCACCCTGACATACGTTTCACCCTTGCTCCTTCCGGGGGGTGTCTGGGTGAGGAGAGTCAAGCCTTTTAAAGGACTAAGAGCCAATAGAAAGAGGAGATGGTGGGGCTTATGTGGTGTCATGGACTTGTCAGCTGTCCGGGCTATCCTGTTATGACCCCAATGGCGAGGGTCTCAGAGGAACGTGGAAGTCTGCAGAATACAAAAATCCAGCTCATAGGGCAGTGGTAACTGGGTTGACCATATATCTACTCCTAACGCCAACACTAGAAGTAGCCGGGGATCATTCCTACGTTGGTTCTAGATGACACGCTCCAGCCGGAGAATCTAGCTACCCCTAGTAGAGGAAAATAAAAGACCTTTCTTGCCTCCAGAGAAGGGGACCCCAAAGCTGGATAGAAGCCCCCCACAAATAATAACGGTGAGGTAAGAGGAAATGACAAACACAGAAATGAACCAGGTTTAGCACAGAGAGGCCCGCTTACTGATAGCAGAATAAAGAAAGGTAACTTATATGGTCAACAAAAACCCTATCAAAATCCACACTGGAAATTCAAGAACCCCCGAACCGTCTAACGGTCCGGGGGGAGAACACCAGCCCCCTAGAGCTTCCAGCAAAGGTCAGGATATAGATATGGAACAAGCTGGACAAAAATACAAAAACCAAAACAAATAGCAAAAGCAAAAGGCAGACTTAGCTGATATAACTGGAACCAGGATCAGTAGACAAGAGCACAGCAGACTAGCTCTGATAACTACGTTGCCAGGCATTGAACTGAAGGTCCAAGGAGCTTATATAGCAACACCCCTAACTAACGACCCAGGTGCGGATAAAAGGGATGACAGAAAAACCAGAGTCCAAAAAACTAGTAACCACTAGAGGGAGCAAAAAGCGAATTCACAACAGTACCCCCCCCTTAGTGAGGGGTCACCGAACCCTCACCACGACCACCAGGGCGATCAGGATGAGCGGCATGAAAGGCACGAACTAAATCGGCCGCATGAACATCAGAGGCGACCACCCAGGAATTATCCTCCTGACCATAGCCCTTCCACTTGACCAGGTACTGAAGCCTCCGCCTGGAGAGGCGAGAATCCAAGATCTTCTCCACCACGTACTCCAACTCGCCCTCAACCAACACCGGAGCAGGAGGCTCAGCAGAAGGAACTACAGGCACAATGTACCGCCGCAACAAGGACCTATGAAATACATTGTGAATAGCAAATGACACAGGAAGATCCAGACGAAAAGACACAGGATTAAGGATTTCCAATATCTTGTAAGGCCCAATAAAACGAGGTTTAAATTTGGGAGAGGAGACCTTCATAGGAACAAAGCGGGAAGAAAGCCATACCAAATCCCCAACGCGTAGTCGGGGACCCACACCGCGGCGGCGGTTGGCAAAGCGCTGAGCCCTCTCCTGTGACAACTTCAAGTTGTCCACCACATGATTCCAGATCCGCTGCAACCTATCCACCACAGAATCCACCCCAGGACAGTCAGAAGGCTCCACATGACCCGAAGAAAAGCGAGGATGGAAACCAGAGTTGCAGAAAAAAGGCGAAACCAAGGTGGCGGAACTAGCCCGATTATTAAGGGCAAACTCAGCCAACGGCAAGAATGTCACCCAATCGTCCTGATCAGCAGAGACAAAACACCTCAAATAAGCCTCCAAAGTCTGATTGGTTCGCTCCGTCTGTCCATTAGTCTGAGGATGGAAAGCAGACGAAAACGACAAATCAATGCCCATCCTACTACAAAAGGATCGCCAGAACCTGGAAACGAACTGGGATCCTCTGTCTGACACAATATTCTCAGGGATGCCGTGCAAACGAACCACGTTCTGGAAAAACACAGGAACCAGATCGGAAGAGGAAGGCAGCTTAGGCAAAGGAACCAAATGGACCATCTTGGAGAAGTGATCACATATCACCCAGATAACGGACATGCCCTGAGATAGCGGAAGATCAGAAATGAAATCCATGGAGATATGTGTCCAAGGTCTCTTCGGAACAGGCAAGGGCAAGAGCAAACCGCTGGCACGAGAACAGCAAGGCTTAGCTCGAGCACAAGTCCCACAGGACTGCACAAATGACCGCACATCCCTTGACAAGGAAGGCCACCAAAAGGACCTGGCCACCAGATCTCTGGTGCCAAAAATTCCCAGGTGACCTGCCAACACCGAGGAGTGAACCTCGGAAATGACTCTGCTGGTCCACCTATCCGGGACAAACAGTCTGTCAGGTGGACAAGACTCAGGCCTATCAGCCTGAAATCTCTGCAACACACGTCGCAGATCAGGAGAAATAGCTGACAAAATAACTCCATCTTTAAGAATACCAACAGGATCAGCGACTCCAGGAGCATCAGGCACAAAGCTCCTAGAAAGAGCATCGGCCTTCACATTCTTTGAACCTGGTAAATACGAGACAACAAAATCAAAGCGGGAGAAAAACAATGACCAGCGGGCCTGTCTCGGATTAAGGCGTTTAGCAGACTCGAGATACATCAGATTTTTGTGATCAGTCAAGACCACCACACGATGCTTAGCACCCTCGAGCCAATGACGCCACTCCTCAAATGCCCATTTCATGGCCAACAACTCCCGATTGCCCACATCATAATTTCGCTCAGCAGGCGAAAACTTCCTAGAGAAAAAGGCACAAGGTTTCATAACAGAGCAACCAGGGCCTCTCTGCGACAAAACGGCCCCTGCTCCAATCTCTGAAGCATCCACCTCAACCTGAAAGGGAAGAGAGACATCGGGCTGGCACAAAACAGGCGCCGAAGTAAACCGGCGTTTCAACTCCTGGAAAGCCTCCACGGCAGCAGGAGCCCAGTTAGCTACATCGGAGCCCTTCTTGGTCATATCCGTCAAAGGTTTCACAATGCTAGAAAAATTAGCGATAAAACGACGGTAGAAGTTAGCGAAACCCAAGAACTTCTGAAGACTCTTAACTGACGAGGGCTGAGTCCAATCAAGAATAGCTCGGACCTTGACTGGGTCCATCTCCACAGCAGAAGGGGAAAAAATGAACCCCAAAAAGGGAACCTTCTGTACACCAAAGAGACACTTTGAGCCCTTGACAAACAAAGAATTTTCACGCAAAATTTTAAAGACCAACCTGACCTGCTCCACATGCGAGTCCCAATTATCAGAAAAAACCAAAATATCATCCAGATAAACAATCAAAAATTTATCCAGATACATCCGGAAAATGTCATGCATAAAGGACTGAAAAACTGAAGGCGCATTGGAGAGCCCAAAAGGCATCACCAAGTACTCAAAATGACCTTCGGGCGTATTGAATGCGGTTTTCCATTCATCACCTTGCTTAATGCGCACAAGGTTGTACGCACCACGAAGGTCTATCTTAGTGAACCACTTGGCACCTTTAATCCGGGCAAACAAGTCAGACAACAGCGGTAAAGGATACTGAAATTTGACAGTGATCTTATTTAAAAGCCGATAATCAATACAAGGTCTCAAAGATCCGTCCTTTTTTGCCACAAAAAAGAATCCAGCACCAAGAGGGGAAGAAGACGGACGAATATGTCCTTTCTCCAGAGACTCCTTGATATATGAACGCATAGCGGTATGTTCAGGTACCGACAGATTAAACAGTCTTCCCTTAGGAAACTTACTGCCTGGGATCAAATCTATAGCACAGTCACAGTCCCTATGAGGAGGCAGTGCACTGGACTCAGACTCATTGAAGACATCCTGATAATCAGACAAATACTCCGGAACTTCCGAAGGCGTAGAAGAAGCAATAGACACAGGCAGGGAATCCCCATGAATACCATGACAGCCCCAACTTGAGACTGACATAGCCTTCCAGTCCAGGACTGGATTATGGGTCTGTAACCATGGCAGCCCTAAAACAACCAAATCATGCATTTTATGTAAAACCAGGAAACGTATCACCTCGCGGTGTTCAGGAGTCATGCACATGGTAACCTGTGTCCAATACTGCGGTTTATTTGCTGCCAATGGCGTAGCATCAATTCCCCTAAGAGGAATAGGATTTTCTAATGGTTCAAGAGTAAAACCACAGTGCTTAGCAAATGACAGATCCATAAGACTCAGGGCAGCACCTGAATCTACAAACGCCATGACAGGATAAGACGACAGTGAGCAAATCAAAGTTACAGACAGAATAAATTTAGGTTGCAAATTACCAACGGTGACAGGACTAACAACCTTAGCTATACGTTTAGAGCATGCTGAGATAACATGTGTAGAATCACCACAGTAGTAGCACAAGCCATTCCGGCGTCTATGAATTTTCCGCTCATTTCTAGTCAGGATTCTATCACATTGCATTAAATCAGGTGTCTGTTCAGACAACACCATGAGGGAATTTGCGGTTTTTCTATCACATTGCACAGAATTAGGTGTCTGTTCAGACAACACCATGAGGGAATTTGCGGTTTTGCGCTCCCGCAACCGCCGGTCAATTTGAATAGCTAGTGCCATAGTATCATTCAGACCTGTGGGAATGGGAAAACCCACCATAACATTCTTAATGGCTTCAGAAAGGCCATTTCTGAAATTAGCGGCCAGTGCACACTCGTTCCAATGTGTCAGCACGGACCATTTCCGAAATTTTTGGCAATACACTTCAGCCTCGTCCTGCCCCTGAGACATAGCCAGCAAGGCCTTTTCTGCCTGAATCTCAAGATTGGGTTCCTCATAAAGTAAACCGAGCGCCAGAAAAAACGCGTCAATATCAGCCAATGCCGGATCTCCTGGCGCCAGCGAAAAAGCCCAATCCTGAGGGTCGCCCCGTAAGAACGAAATGACAATTTTCACTTGCTGAGCAGAGTCTCCAGATGAACAGGGTCTCAGGGACAAAAACAATTTACAATTATTCACGAAATTCCTAAACTTAAACCTGTCTCCGGAAAACAGTTCAGGAATCGGTATTTTAGGTTCTGACCTAGGATTTCTGATAACATAGTCTTGTATGCCCTGCACACGAGTAGCCAGCTGGTCCACACTTGTAATCATGGTCTGGACATTCATGTCTGCAGCAAGCATAGCCACTCTGAGGTAAAGGGGAAGGAGAAAGAAAAAAAAAAAAAAAAAAACTCAGATCTTCTTTCTTATAATCCCTCTTCTGCAATGCATTAAACATTTAATACTGGCCTGGCAAACTGTTATGACCCCAATGGCGAGGGTCTCAGAGGAACGTGGAAGTCTGCAGAATACAAAAATCCAGCTCATAGGGCAGTGGTAACTGGGTTGACCATATATCTACTCCTAACGCCAACACTAGAAGTAGCCGGGGATCATTCCTACGTTGGTTCTAGATGACACGCTCCAGCCGGAGAATCTAGCTACCCCTAGTAGAGGAAAATAAAAGACCTTTCTTGCCTCCAGAGAAGGGGACCCCAAAGCTGGATAGAAGCCCCCCACAAATAATAACGGTGAGGTAAGAGGAAATGACAAACACAGAAATGAACCAGGTTTAGCACAGAGAGGCCCGCTTACTGATAGCAGAATAAAGAAAGGTAACTTATATGGTCAACAAAAACCCTATCAAAATCCACACTGGAAATTCAAGAACCCCCGAACCGTCTAACGGTCCGGGGGGAGAACACCAGCCCCCTAGAGCTTCCAGCAAAGGTCAGGATATAGATATGGAACAAGCTGGACAAAAATACAAAAACCAAAACAAATAGCAAAAGCAAAAGGCAGACTTAGCTGATATAACTGGAACCAGGATCAGTAGACAAGAGCACAGCAGACTAGCTCTGATAACTACGTTGCCAGGCATTGAACTGAAGGTCCAAGGAGCTTATATAGCAACACCCCTAACTAACGACCCAGGTGCGGATAAAAGGGATGACAGAAAAACCAGAGTCCAAAAAACTAGTAACCACTAGAGGGAGCAAAAAGCGAATTCACAACATATCCGGAGCATGCGGCGTGTGTCACTCCCCTGATGGAAATCCAATTCCGGGATGGTGCTTACTGGAACGCATGCATAAATCGAGTGCTCCCGGAAGTGCGTGGGGTTTGATAGTGGATGCATGTGCACAGTCCAGAGAGCCAACACACTAAGGGAACAGAAATAGAGAAGAGACAGTTGTGCATCTTCACACCAACTACTGACCTATGGCTATGTAAAAACCCACAGTCCACACTATACAGGGATACAAAATCAATGGTAGTGAGATGCCTCAGGAAGAAGATGCCATGTGATGTGAAAGTGAGTGAAAGAAGTAATAAATAAGGTGAATGAAAGAGCATGACACAAATGATTAATTTATGGTGAAAGATAGGAGTATTATCTACAAATAAATGATGAGTAGTAGTGATGGGTGAGTGTGCTGGTTACTCGAGATTTCCGAGCATGCTCAGGTGTTCTCCAAGTATTTTGGGCGTTCTCAGAGATTATGTTTGAGTCCCCGCAGCTGCATGATTTGCGGCTGCTATACAGCCATACAGTCTGAATACATGTGGGGATTCCCTAACAAATAGGCAATCCCTGCATGAGTTCAGGCTGTCTAGCAGCCGCAAATCATACAGCTGCGGTGACTCAAACATAATCTGCGAGCATGCCCAAAATACTCGGAGACAACCCGAGCATGCTCGGAAATCTTTAGTAATGAGCACACTCACTCATCACTAATGAGTAGTTGTAAAATATGAACAATACATATATGCATAATTGCAGAGAATGTAATAAAGTGACTCGTGAAGAGTTGGATATCTAGGTTTAAGATTGAGAAGTTTATTAAAACATTAACAAGATTATATACCAAAAGAGGTTTAAATAAGAGGCAAATTGAGGATGTGAATAAATTTAAGTTGGACAATGGAAATAATATTGTATGTTGTTGTATGTGAACAGATAAAATTGCCATTTATGATCAGTCATATATAGTCTTTTGATGCAAGGGAAGAAACTAAGCCCTTGACACATGAGAACAGTCCCATTATAGTTCTGCAGTCATCCTGGTCCACATCATGAGTCCATCTAATGGTAAGTAGAAAACAATAAAGATACTGGGATTTTGGTTCCAATAGTAAGGCATCCTGATCATCCTTGGGGAAAGCATGGTCCAGATGGCGTGGAAATAGGATCAAAGGGTAGATGATATAGAAAAATGACAAGGGGAAGGTCCAATGATGTATTCCAAGATCAGAATGATGCCCTTAGTTCCTTTCAATAAAGGGTCCCACAGCTGATGGTGTATGCCACAGAAGTAAGAAAGGAGACAGCCCCGTCAATCAAGATGGAGACCATCCACTGCCCAGCACTGAGGTAAGTTTCTCTAGTACAACAACAATTAAAATCTATGTTAATATATATACACAGTAAAAACAAACAACCTCTCCACACATTAAAAAGATGCCTCACACATGGTCAATCTCTGTAACTGTTTCTTGGAGGGCTCCCCCATGTCGGAAGCATTGGCTCATTCCTAGTTGGTCCTTGTCCCAAAGGTGGGGAAGGATCCTCTGGAATGTTCAAACTACCAGCCAATAGCGCTGTTTAACTTTGATTTTAAGGTATTTATTCACTTGTTGGCTAGTAGGTTGAACTATTGGCTTCCACAGCTTATCAACAAGGATCAGGTGATTTTTGTCCCTAACCGGCAGGGGGAGACAACACTAGAAGGGCAATAGACTTAAAGGATGTAGCTAACAAAAATAAACTACAGTCTCTGATATTGAGTCTGGATGTGGAAAAGGCATTTGGTGGCCTTAAATGGTCCTTCTTGTTGGAAACCTTAAAGGCCTTTGGCTTTTTGGGCCCCTTCCTAGCAGCTATAAGAGTACTGTACAACGCTCCCACTGCCTCAATCAAGCACCCCTTCCATTCGTCTTCCCCATTTAAAATATCCAATGAGACCCATCAGGGTTATCCTCTATCACCCATATTATATGCCTTATGCATTTAGCCGTTAGCGGCTATAGTCAGGCAAAACCCGAACATTTCGGGGATAGAGGTTCGGGATAAGGTGTGTAAGATCTCCCTATTTGCTGACAATGTTCTTTTGACTCTGACTAATCTCCATGCTATGTTTCCTAATCGGATGGATGACCTTAAACAATATGGCGATTTGTCGGGGTATAATTTGAACACGTCAACAACTGAGGCCCTTCCATTGAACATACCAGATGTACTGGATCATCTGAAGTTGAATTTTAAATTCAGGTGGAAAGTTGAGAATATTCAATACTTGGGGGTCAAACTTTCCTTCTCTTATGACAACCTATATAGTTCCAATTTTCCGCCACTCCTGTCTTAGTTGAAGAGATTGTTAGATAAATGGAAGTAGCTCCCAGTATCATTTTTGGGTGGGATTTCCTCAGTCAAGATGTCCCTCCTCTCCAAACTACTCTATGATTTTGAGACCTTACCGGTCAAGGTTCCTACGAGTGAGCTCACGTCCCTCCAGGCGGCTATGATGAGATGAGATCTCTAAGCGTGTTCTCGTCTCCCTTAAGTCACAGGGGGGACTATCGGTTTCAGATATAACTAAATATTTTTGGGCTGCTCATCTTCGTAGAATCCCTTTGTTGGCCTCCTTTTGGGCATACGATAAATGGACAGAGATAGAGAAGTTTTGGTTGGCCTCAATCCATCCTAATTTTCTGCTACAGTCTAAGAGGACTGCGATAGTCCCGGAGCCCCTTTTGGGCTCCATTCAATTTACAAGGGAAATTTGGCACTCATGTATGAAGAAGTTCGGATTAGCCTCTCAAAATTCGCCTATGATTTCCTTCATATTCCAACCCCTGTTACCAAGCAGTCTGGAACATGCAATGGCCCATGAATGGTCCTCTGCGGGTCTATTTAGGTTTGCGGATGTGGTGGACAGGGACACGCTTGGGCAGCTTTCATTTGATGAAGTTAAATCTAAATTCTCAATTACAAATAAAGAATGTTACCAATACTTACAAATCAAGAATTTTGCCTCCTCCCTCTTTGGCTCCTTGGGAATCTGTCTGCCAACTGATTTTGAGAGGCTCTGCAGGAGGGGGATGACGACTAAAGGTTTGATTTCAGAAATCTAAAAAATTCTCTGTTCCACCCAAGATGGTCGTCAACCAAGGCATCCTTACATGAGCAGATGGGAATCCATTCTGGGAAAAGAACTCTCAACGCAAAAATGGCATATCATTTGGGAAATGGTGGCTAAATCATCTATCAGTACCCCCTATAAAGAGAATCAGTATAAGATATTAATGTTTTGGTACCACACTCCCGATCTTCTGAATAGACTGAATCCTGCGGTTCCAAATGTGTGTTCAGGACCTTGTTAGGACACTTCAGGCAGCAAGGGACTATAGCGAGCGCAAAGTGGAAGGCTCCCAACCTGACTTGCCAAGGGGAATTCACTTGTTTCCGGTCTCCCTAGACTTCTTGTATACCTATTGCCGGTACCCTGGACTGAGGCCTGTTACAACTTCAGTAAACCAGGTAAAGACTGCAGCGCTGTGTCCTTTACTCATCTACCGGCATACACCATAATTGCCATACACTGGGAGCCCTGGGGACCCTGCTTCACCTGTGGGAAGCGTCACCATCTGGCCGCCATATTATCACCCCAGAGGACCCCTTTTAACCTCTTCCCGACATCGGACGTACTATACCGTCCGATGTCGGGTCCCCTGCTTTGATGTGCGCTCCGGCGGTGAGCGCACATCAAAGTCGCGACATGTCTGCTGTTTTTTACAGCTGACATGTGCGTGCAATAGCGGCGGGTGAAATCGCGATCACCCGCCGCTATTAACTAGTTAAATGCCGCTGTCAAACGCAGACAGCGGCATTTAACTACCGCATCCGGCCGGGGCGGCAGGATATGAGCGCATCGCTGACCCCCGTCACATGATCGGGGGTCGGCGATGTGTCAGGACAGTAACCATAGAGGTCCTTGAGACCTCTATGGTTACTGATCGCCGGTGGCTGTGAGCGCCCCCCTGTGGTCGGCGCTCACAGCACACCTGCAATTCTCCTACATAACAGCGATCTGATGATCGCTGTTATGTAGCAGAGCCGATCGGGCTGTGCCTGTTTCTAGCCTCCCATGGAGGCTATAGAAGCATGGTAAAAGTTAAAAAAAAAAGTTAAAAAAAATGTGAAAAAAATAAAAAAAAAATAAAAGTTTAAATCACCCCCCTTTCGCCCCAATCAAAATAAATCAATAAAAAAATAATGAAACCTACACATATTTGGTATCGCCGCGTTCAGAATCGCCCGATCTATCAATAAAAAAAAGCATTAACCTGATCGCAAAACGGCGTAACGAGAAAAAAAATCGAAACGCCAGAATTACGTTTTTTTGGTCGTCGTGATTTGCATTAAAATGCAATAACGGGCAATCAAAAGAACACATCTGCACCGAATTGGTATCATTAAAAACGCCATCTCGGCATGCAAAAAATAAGCCCTCAACCGACCCCAGATCATGAAAAATGGAGACGCTACGAGTATCGGAAAATGGCGCAATTTTATTTTTTATTTTTTGCAAAGTTTGGAATTTTTTTTTACCACTTAGGTGAAAACTAACCTAGTCATGTTAGGTGTCTATGAACTCGTAGTGACCTGGGGAATCATAATAGCAGGTCAGTTTTAGCATTTAGTGAAGCTAGGAAAATAGCCAAGCAAAAAACAAGTGTGGGATTGCACTTTTTTTGCAATTTCACCGCACTTGGAATTTTTTTCCTGTTTTCTAGTACATGCCATGGTAAAACCAATGGTGTCATTCAAAAGTACAACTCGTCCCGCAAAAAATAAGCCCTCACATGGCCAAATTGACGGAAAAGTAAAAAAGTTATGGCTCTGGGAAGGAGAAGAGTGAAAAACGAAAACGGAAAAATGAAAAATCCCACGGTCATGAAGGGGTTAAGCTGCGTCGGTCCCCACTGACCAAACACCACAGGGGGTGTCGCGACAAACTTTATTCAACAACCCCTTAAAAGACTGATCCACTTTTTCAGCAAGTCCCAGGGCAACGGGCGTTTTTGCATGCGGTAAAAAAAACGCAGCGTTTCTACGCGTTTACATGCATTTTTTCCTGCGTTTGCGTTTTTTTTCCCATGAAGAGAAATTTCACAAGAGAAAAATCAAGATAACCAGACACCGCCAATGGGACTAAAGAGGGCGTATATGTTGGGATCTCTATATTTAGACCCTAGGGCTACTGAAATTTTAACAGTTTGCTACTGTATCCTGTGTCATGATGGATCTTCGCATGGAGAGCTTTTGTTTCAACCTGGATTTCAGCTTCAAGCTGTTTCTTGCCTGTGCTTTTGCTTGGGAGCAAGACAGAAATCGCGAAAGATGGAGAAGGAGACAACGTAGGCGTTTTTGGAGGCACCCCATTATCGAAGTACGTGAGAGCCGTGGAGCTTATCACACGCTCTATGCCGAGCTTAATGCCAACCCGAAGAAATTTCACGCATATACAAGGAGCCTATCCACATGTTGCTTCCCTTTCTCTATTACAGAGTTTCTTTCATGGCCATGGCAGTGGTATGATGGGGTTTTCATGGGATTGAGGTTGGTTGGGCTCTTGTATCTTTCAGCTCTCCCTCTCCCTTCCCCTGATAGGCCATATGTGCATATATATATATTTTTTTTTTTTTTTTTTTTGTGTCATCATCATTATATATATGTGTTTGAATCTCATTCTATATTTGTACTTTGGGCACATTTTCTTTGGGGCCTTCTTTTTGTGCCATGGGACCATAATATCCACATGGTTGTAGCTTTTTTGCACATGCACCATGCACTTTTTTGGTGGGTATGGTATTGCAACATCCACACCACAGTATTGAGTGGTCATTAACAACTGCATCTTTAACCTTGTGGTCAGATTTCTGTCATTATTCTATTTAGGGAAGCTAACTATTTGTGGGGTGTCATTTTCCTCATTATAGGATTTGACTATAATTTCGGTATAGGCATGTTGTTTTTGCATTTTTTGCAATTTTAAATGTTTTTACATGTCTTGTGGTATCGTTCTTTGCATGTCTGTATGTGCATTCTTTGAAGTTGTTTGCCAAATAAAAAGTACATATATTTTGATATCATACATGTTTGGAGGTGTTCCTTGTATGTGGGCATGATCTTTTCTTTGGTCGTTTCTTCACGCATATACAAGGATGTCGCAAGACTCGTTCCAGGATTTGCTTGCTCATGTCCAAGGAACCATACGGAGACAGGACACCCAGCTCCGTAGAGCGATTCCACCGGAGGAACGTTTGCTGGTTACATTAAGGTACGTTACAAATCTAAACCCAATGACAGTCCAAATTTTTTGTTTTCACACATGTATGTTTTGGCTATTTACCTATCTTTCTTTAGTGTTAACACACCATAAATAGAATAGATTGTAATGTTTTTTGTTTCTGTTTTTCTTACAGATTTCTGGCAACCGGAGAGAGTTTATCATCCAATACCGGCTTGGAATATCCACCCTTTCCGGAATAGTTGCGGACACCTGCCGGGCTTTGTGGAATGTACTCCGGGATGAGTTTATACCCGTACCCACCACGGACATGTGGCTTGAAATAGCTGAAAAATTCTGGAGTGTGTGTGATTTCCCCAACTGTTTAGGAGCGGTGGATGGAAAGCACATCCGCATTATCAAACCTGCCAGGACAGGATCGGAGTACTTCAACTATGAAAAATATTTTTCTGTTGTGCTCATGGCAATAGCTGATGCGGAATGTCGCTTCATCGCCGTGGACATTGGAGCTTTTGGCCGTTTCAACGATTCCCAGACTTTCAAGAACTCAGATATGGGCCGGCGTGTGTTTGGCCAAAATTTCAATTTTCCCCCGCCACAACCTCTCCCCAACACTCAAGGTCCACCTCTGCCATTCGTTATGGTTGGGGATGAGGCCTTCCAGATGTGTGAAAACCTACTGAAGCCCTATTCCAGTCGGGACTTGAACCACACTAGAAGGATCTTTAACTACAGATTGACCAGGGCCCGAAGAACAGTAGAGTGTACCTTTGGCATTCTGGTCGCTAAATGGCGAATTCTTGCATCAGCCATAAATCTAAAAGTGGAAACAGTCGACGAGGTGGTCAAAGCCTGTGTGGTTCTCCACAATTACATAATGACTAAGGAGCGACCCAATTTTGAACAGGATGAACCAGTAGCACACCCACTCCCCGATTTCCAGTATCACCCGCTGCGGTCACCTGCAGCCGCTGGTCACATATGGGACCAATTTGCTGCCTTTTTTGATTCAGATATTGGACGTGTGTCATGGCAGGACAATGTTGTGTAAATGTCCTGTTGTAATTATATCTGTACCAGTAATTTTCTACAATGATAATAATATTTCTCATTATTAATAAACTTTAGTTTTGTTTGTGTTGACCGTCTCTCCTATCTTTTTCCTCTCCAAACCAAGGTTGTCCTAAAACTGGCAGTATTTGATCTGTATTTAATATCATTTTTTGTAATCCAAAACCAGGAGTGGGTGATAAAGGCAGAGGTGATAGTTATTATGTTAATATCATAACCCGACATGATATGAGACATGGTTTACATACAGTTCATTCGCGGTGATGCGCCCTCTGCTGGATGTCCTCATATGACCTCGAGCCTGGTAACTTTTCTGAATATTTTCCCACGTTCTAGGGACATCCAGCAGGGGGCGCATCACCGCGAATGAAGGTAAATACAGGTCGTTGACCTACATTGCCTTCATTCCCTGGGGTTTTTTACAGGCACGAGCACAGCTGCATTAGCAGAGCTCCTGCCTGTAAAATATTTTAACCCCTTCAGATGGATTTACATCGTGGGACGTGACAGATCATCGGAAGGTATGTATATTGTTGGTTTATTATTTTTCCTTTGTTACAGAGCGAGGGTCTTTAGGTGGATTGAGAGAGCAATAAAATATTAAAACAACCTGTGTGTTTATTTCATTAAAACACTTTTTAATAATGTGTATGTGTTTTTTAACCCTTTCATACAGTTGGATTAATAATGGATAGGTGTCATAATTGACGCCTCTCGATTATTAATCTGGCTTAATGTCACCTTACAATAGCAAGGTGACATTAACCCTTCATTACCCCATATCCCACCGCTACACGGGAGTGGGAAGAGAGTGGCCAAGTGCCAGAATTGGCGCATCTTACAGATGTGCCTTTTCTGGGGTGGCTGGGGGCAGATGTTTTTAGCCGGGGGGGCCAATAACCATGGACCCTCTCCTGGCTATTAATATCTGCCCTCAGTCACTGGCTTTACTACTCTGGCGGAGAAAATTGCGTGGGAGCCCACGCCAATTTTTTCCGCAATTTAACCCTTAAATTTAATAGCAACAGCGCCCAAATTTTGCTAATTTTTTCAGTAACGTCAGCTGCTCCCCTGCTGTGTAACCGGCAATGTGTCGTGCGACCGCCACACTGACACTCCATCAGATATTAAAGTGCCTCCAGTGCAGGCTTCGGCCTGCACTCTGCTCCTCCTGCTGACCCTGGGCTCCAACACCGCTAGGGGCTGTAGGATGACAATCTTGAATAGGCCCCCATCCTGGTTCCAGTACCGTCAGCTGGTTCTGGGCAGAGCCTTTGGCTTAGGTGCCTCCTTCTGGGTATCCGAGTTCCACCAACGTCAGGTGGTCCTTGGTAGTGCTTTCTGTCACGGGTACCTCCTGCTTACTAACCAGGTTCCAGTAACGTCAGCTGGTCCTCGGTAGTTCCATTGGCTCTTGGACCTTCGGGTAGCCATCCGGGTTCCAGTTCCATCAGCTGGTTCTCTGCATTTTCTCAGCCTTCTTGTACCTTCTGCTACATTTCCAAGTTCAAGACCCTAAAGACGACGACCCTGAAGACCACCCCTAAGATGACGACGACACCAGAGACGACAACCCCTGAGATGACGACCCTGGAGACGACGACCCTGAAGACCACCCCGAAGACAACGACGACCCCGGAGACGACGACCCTGGAGACGACGACACGGAAGACCGAGAAACAGAAGAACAAGAGGCTGCAGAACAAAGAGCAGAAGAACATTAAGCATAAGACTAAACATCAGAGCAAACGATATTATCTTAATTATAAGCAGAAGAAGACTAAGCAGTGTATGGGGGTGAGTCCGTTCCTCCTCGTGGTGCCCCTGGAAAAAGCTTGCTGCTGCAGGCCTAACTGAACACGGACAAATCCTGTTGTAACTCTTTTGTGACAGGCAGAACGGAAGTTGTAATCTTCAAACTTTTATAGATAACAACTACAGGAATGCCTGTCACAAATAAGAATATGATGAAGAAGTAGAATATGAAGAAGAATAATAGTTTAATAAAAAGAATATGAAGAATGTAACAAAAAAAAAAAAAATAGGTAGAAGATGAAGAAGAAGATGAACAAGGTAAAGAAGAAGTTGATGTCAAAGATGCTGCTGAGGATGATGAAGAAGAAAGTGTGGGAGAAGTAAAAAAGAAGGTGAAGGGCATGGAAGTAGTGAAACATCAATATTTGACAAATTAAAAAAATCTTAACATAGTCAATATCTTTGTAACTCCGAACGTCTTAATTTTTTTTTTTAATTCCTGCTATTCTATTTGATTGGGCTAAACCTCTATGCCTTTAATGTCTCCGCCACCTCCCCCAATACATCCTACATTATTCTTAGTAGTTTTCCTTCATGTAGAATGAACCTACAAGGAAAGAAAGGGTTTATTTTAATTCCGATATTTTGGTCCCATTGGCTTGCATTGGTATCGGGTATCGGTATCGGCGATATCCGATATTTTTTGATTATCGGCCAATCCAATCCGATACCGATACTTTCCGATATCGGAAGGTATCGCTCAACACTAATTGCGACATATTGCCAGACGTCGCAACCGTCGTGTTTTGGGGACCGCCGCAACAAAAAAATGTTACATGTAACGTTTTTTTGTGCGTCTAGTCCGCCATTTTCGACCGCGCATGTGGAGCGCCCCCACTGCCGCAGGGCGGAGGGGTACCCGGTACCAGGCCTCTCTGTCTCAGTTCTGGGGTTGTCACGGTGGCTAGACCCGGTCCGTGACCCTGCTGAGGGGCGTGCAGTGAAGATGGAAAGTGATGATGTTGGTGTGCGGTGCACGTCGCGGTGAATAACGAGGACACCAGGTTGCAGTCTCTTTACCTCTTTACTGAAGGCTTCAGGATCCTCAGTCCAGAATACGGTTAACCGGGCTGCCTGAGTCCGGCCGGTCCAATGGCACCTCCAGAGTTCCCTTTGCAGGTGGAAAACTGTGCCTACCTTCTAGCGCTTATGTGTTGTAGTCCTTCCCTGCTGTGCTTACGGGATAGTCCTCACAACTGTTGTGTCTGTTTCTCGTGTTCCCTCACAACTCGATTATGATGTTCTTCTTCGTCCCCCAGATGCTATGGATAGGACGCACCCGTATGACAGGTGGGCTCGGAGGTCTTCCGAGACCCTAGAGTAGCCCCTCTCAAAATGTTGCCCCCTGTGTCTGCTTAGGTGATTTTGGGTGAGACAGCCTGCCTAGAACTGACTGTCCTGCCGTAGGTTTGAAGTAAGGCCTTTCTGTTCGCTAGGCCTCTGTCAGGATCCCACCCCTGACAGGGACCCCCCTGAATCTTCCCCTGCAACACCCTCTGCCACAGGATGTTGCCTGGTTCCAACCCAGTCAGCTTTCTCTCTAACTTCCTATCTAACCCCCAGTTTTACCAAATTGTGAGGAGTGGCCTAATACATAGCGCCCTTAGCTCCCCCTGGAGGCCAGACTGTGAAGTGTATTGGTGTCTGTGATACCTGGTCAGGTGAACTCCTTCAGTGCCATCAGACGTACCATAGCCCCCCTTAGTGGCGGAGCAACAATACTGCAACGACCAGGACTCTGGGGCGCTGCACATGTGCGGCCAAAACACCGTGCCCTCCTCCCCGGACCTTGCAATGGGGCAGCGGAAGCGTCGTAAGACTGCTTCCGCTGCCACGTCGGGCATTTTTTTCACAGTATTCGTCGGTACGTCAGGCCGACACAGTGCGACAGCCCCGTACCGACGCTAGTGTGAAAGCAGCCTAATACAACTGGTGCTGTATTGCAGGGTAGTCTGTAACCATGGAAATGAGAAGTGTATACTGCAATAGAAAGATGAGTCAACTCAACAAAGGAGGCAATGTGGACAATTACAAAATACTAGTAAGTGCCATAGATTTACTTTCTGTACACAGTCAATATCATTTATTAATGTGAAACAGCCCGTTTAAGAAGCAAAAAAGGGACAAAGGAAGTTTGAGAAAAAAAGGGGAAAATAAAAGTTTATATTTTTGGTTTATCGCTTCCCACTCCCGCCATTCTCGCAGCCATAGCTTTATATATTCATATAGTTTTATGACCAGCTTATCTTTTTGCAGGACAATTTGTAAGTTCTAATGGCTGCACTTAATATTAGGTTCAAGTGGAAAGCAGAAAAAAAAGCAAAATGGGGTGCAATTTGAAAAGAAAATTCAATTTTGTCACAGTTTTATGGCTTTTATTTTATGCCGTTCCCCACGTGCTCTGAGGAACCTGTCAGCAGGATTGTGTTCAGCAAACTACACAGAGTGTCAGGTCGGCGCCGTTATACTGATTACAATGAGACCTGGTGCTGAAATCCGTCTTGTGGTTGTTGTTTAATCTTTATTTTCAGTATTGAGTTAATGATATGCTTGTGCTTCGGGGCGGCCTGTGGGGGTCTTCATGTGATGCTCCGATTAACTATTCATAATGCAAAATGCTGACAGGTCACTGATCCCTCACTGACCCGCCCCCTAGTTTCCATAATGAATACAATCACATAGTGAATAAAAAAAATAAACGCTTTTGCAGGCAGATGCCAGCCTTGGCCCCTGCACTGCAGCATAATTGCATGGTTACTGTGCACTTAATCCCTTTTGCAGATTTACTTGAGCAAAAATAAAATATCAATTTTGTCAGTGGCACTTGGGGCACCTGTGCAATAGCATCTATCGGTTTGTACATACCTCCCAACTTTTGAAGATGGGAAAGAGGGACAAAGTTTGCGGCGCGCAAGGTGCGCCGTGGCAAATTTTAGGCCACGCCTCTGACCACACCCATTCATAATTAGTCACACCCATATCCACGTCCCAACCACACCCATTTAGCACTGCTGATCACACTGTTTCATATACAATAATTATAAACAAAAAAATATGGCCACACAGTGCTCCATACTGTATAATGACCACACATGATGCCCCATACTGTATAATGGCCACACATGACGCTCCATACTGTATAATGACCGCATGCATACTGTATAATGGCCGCACATGATGCTCCATACTGTATAATGACCGCACATGATGCTCCATACTGTATAATGGCCACACATCGTGCTCCATACTGTCTAATGACCGCACATGATGCTCCATACTGTATAATGACTGCACATGATGCTCCATACTGTATAATGACTGCACATGATGCTCCATACTGTATAATGGCCACAGTTCTCCATACTGTATAATGACATACAGGCACGCAGCTCACACACACGCTCACACATGCACACAGCTCACAGACACGGCTCACACACGCACGCAGCTCACACACATGCAGCATCACACACACACGCAGCATCACAAACGCAGCTCACAAACACATGCAGCTTTGACACAAATGCATCACACACACAGCCATCACACACACACACGCAGCCATCACACACACACGCAGCCATCACACACACACACGCAGCCATCACACACACGCAGCCATCACACACACACATGCAGCATCACACACACACACGCAGCATCACACACACACACGCAGTATCACACACACACGCAGTATCACAAATGCAGCTCACAAACACATGCAGCTTTGACACAAATGCATCACACACGCAGCCATCACACACACACACGCAGCCATCACACACACACAGCCATCACACACACGCAGCCATCACACACACACGCAGCCATCACACACACACGCAGCCATCACACACACACGCAGCCATCACACACACGCAGCCATCACACACACCCATCACACAAGCAGTCATCACATACACACCAGATACCTCATACACACATGACACACACACACACACATGCAGCATCACACACACACATGCAGCATCAGACACACACACAAATGCAGCATCAGACACACACACACACATGCAGCAGACACACACACACATGCAGCATCAGACACACACACACATGCAGCATCAGACACACACACATGCAGCATCAGACACACACACACATGCAGCATCAGACACACACATGCAGCATCAGACACACACACATGCAGCATCTCACACACACACATGCAGCATCTCACACACACACACACATGCAGCATCAGACACACACACACATGCAGCATCAGAAAAAAAAAACGGATCGGCGGAAAAAAACGGACCCGGCAGAAAAAACTGATCTGGCGTAAAAAAAAAACGGATTCGGCGCAAAAAAAAGGATCGTCGAAAAAAAACGAATTAGGTAAAAAAAACGGATCCGGCACAAAAAAAACGGATCAGCAGGAAAAAACGGATCCAGCGGAAGAAAAACGGATCTGGCTTCTAAAAAAACGGATCCGGCGCAAAAAAAAGCCCGATCGGCGGGAACAAAACGGATTCGGCAAAAAAAAACAAAACGGATAGGCGGAAAAAAACGGATCTGGTGGAAAAAAACGGATGTGGCGTAAAAAAAACAGATTCGGCGCAAAAAAAACGGATAGGCGAAAAAAACGGATTAGGTAAAAAAAAACGGATCGGCAAAATAAAACTGATCCGGCGGAAAAAAAAACGGATCTGGCTTGTAAAAAAATGGATCCGGCGCAAGAAAACCCGATCGGCGGGAACAAAAGGGATTCGGCAAAAAAAAAAACCGGATCGGCAGAAAAAAACGGATCTGGCGTAAAAAAACGGATTCGGCGCAAAAAAAAAAAACGGATCGGCAAAAAAAAAACGGATTCGGCAAAAAAACGGATCAGCAAAATAAAACGGATCCGGCGGAAAAAAAAACGGATCTGGCTTGTAAAAAAATGGATCCGGCGCAAAAAATCCCGATCGGCGGGAACATTCGGATTCGGCAAAAAAAAAACCGGATCGGCGGAAAAAAATGATCTGGCGTAAAAAAAACGGATTCGGCGCAAAAAAAACGGATCGGCAAAATAAAACGGATTAGGTAAAAAAAAAACGGATCAGCAGGAAAAAACGGATCCGGCGGAAGAAAAACCCCGATCGGCGGGAACAAAACGGATTCGGCAAAAAAAAAAAAAACGGATCGGTGGAAAAAAACGGATCTGGCGGAAAAAAACGGATGTGGCGTAAAAAAAACGGATTCGGCGCAAAAAAAAACGGATAGGCGAAAAAAAAAACGGATTAGGTAAAAAAAAACGGATCAGCAAAATAAAACTGATCCGGTGGAAAAAAAAAACGGATCTGGCGTAAAAAAAACGGATTCGGCGCAAAAAAAAACGGATAGGCGAAAAAAAAACGGATTAGGCTACTTTCACACTAGCGTTAACTGCATTACGTCGCAAATCCGTTTTTTTGCCGAAAAAACGGATGCGTCAAAAAAGTGAAAAACGGAGACAAACGTATGCCACGCATCCAGCATTTCGACGGATCCGTCGCAAATCCGCTAAACGTTTCCGTCGAAAATACTGGATGCGTTGCATACGTTGCATACGTTTTACCATCCGTTGTATCCATTTTTCCGACGGATCCGTTTTTAAAATGGGAGGCTCCCAAATTTGATTGGCTACTGGAAAATTTGAAAAACTATATAGTTACTGTTTTTACAGCCCATCTTTGTGGTTTTAGTTTTGTGGCAGCGATGGAAGGTGTTCTTGGGAGGATTGCTAGTTTGGTTACCGACGTTATCTTTGAGACAAATCGCCTGGACATCATAGTGCGGGAGAAGGAGGCGGCAGCGGAGAGGCGTAGGATGCTTCTGCAGCAACGGAGACGGAGGCGACTCTGGATACATCCGATTAATCAACTACGGATGACCCGGGGTGTCCAGTCCACTCTGTACCTGGAGTTGCGGCACAATCCACACAAATTCCACAACTATGTGCGGATGAGGATTGAACATTTTGATTTTTTTGCTTGCAAAAATGGAGGATGTGTTCCGAAGACAGGACACAAGGATGAGGCTTGCCATCACACCGGCGGAGCGGCTGATGGTGACCCTGCGGTAAGCCTCTTTTTTTTTCTGTCATTGGTCATTTTTAATGTTATATTACATGCTGCAGACAATACTGCGCTGGCACTGCGCACTATTTTCTGCAGCATGTAATTTGGGTTTTCTTGGCGGACATTCCACTGCTTTATTTAAATGTCATTGCTAGTGTTGAGCATTCCGATACCGCAAGTATCGGGTATCGGCCGATACTTGCGGTATCGGAATTCCGATACCGGGATTCCGATACTTGCCGCGTATCGGATACCGGAATCGGAAGTTCCAAGATTCAAAATGCAGAAATTCAGCCAATGAGATTGATTCCAAGTGTGGGCACATCCTGTTTAGCATGGAGGGCATGAAACTACTGGCAAGGCTGTGATTGGCTGCTGTAATGATGTCATGATGCAGTTTAAAAGTCGCTGGCGCCATTTTGCGCTCACTCTGCTGTGAATTCAGTTAGTGACAGGACGCTGTTTGCTGACTGAGGGACAGTTTAGAGATAGCGATTTACTTCTTTGTGCTTTCCAAAGACTAATTTAGCAACCGCTGTGTTCACCTACTATTCACCTTGCTTTTGCCTTGTAGCGCTGTTTTCACAGCGATCTGCAGGGTCTGTGTGTGTGTGTGTGTGAGTGCAGCCCACTCTCCAGTCTGAGTGCAGCCACATAGGCCATCCATAGTTGGTTGTATTCAGTTCAGGGAGGGTGGTTCATTGCCTCATACTGTTTTTTTTTTTTTTTTTTTTCCAAGTAGTGTAGTCTGCTGCTAATTTATTCAAAAAAATCCTATTAGTGTCTTTCCACCCGTCTCCAGCTAATTTGTGGAAAAACACTACATAGGATAAAGTAGAGGAGGGTTTTTGGGCCTTGCAGCGCAGTTTACGGCTGTCTGCACGGTCTCCGTGTGACTGCAGCTCGCCCTGTAGTCTGTGAGCAGCTATAGCCTGGTTGTCTCCAGCTCAGGGTTGTTCACTGCGTCATACCGCCAAATCAATTTTCTTTTTTTTCCAAGTAGTGTAGTCTGCTGCTAATTTATTCAAAAAAATCCTATTAGTGTCTTTCCACCCGTCTCCAGCTAATTTGTGGAAAAACACTACATAGGATAAAGTAGAGGAGGGTTTTTGGGCCTTGCAGCGCCGTTTACGGCTGTCTGCACGGTCTCCGTGTGACTGCAGCTCGCCCTGTAGTCTGTGAGCAGCTATAGCCTGGTTGTCTCCAGCTCAGGGTTATTCACTGCGTCATACCGCCAAATCAATTTTCTTTTTTTTCCAAGTAGTGTAGTCTGCTGCTAATTTATTCAAAAAAATCCTATTAGTGTCTTTCCACCCGTCTCCAGCTAATTTGTGGAAAAACACTACATAGGATAAAGTAGAGGAGGGTTTTTGGGCCTTGCAGCGCCATTTACGGCTGTCTGCACGGTCTCCGTGTGACTGCAGCTCGCCCTGTAGTCTGTGAGCAGCTATAGCCTGGTTGTCTCCAGCTCAGGGTTGTTCACTGCGTCATACCGCCAAATCAATTTTCTTTTTTTTCCAAGTAGTGTAGTCTGCTGCTAATTTATTCAAAAAAATCCTATTAGTGTCTTTCCACCCGTCTCCAGCTAATTTGTGGAAAAACACTACATAGGATAAAGTAGAGGAGGGTTTTTGGGCCTTGCAGCGCCGTTTACGGCTGTCTGCACGGTCTCCGTGTGACTGCAGCTCGCCCTGTAGTCTGTGAGCAGCTATAGCCTGGTTGTCTCCAGCTCAGGGTTGTTCACTGCGTCATACCGCCAAATCAATTTTCTTTTTTTTCCAAGTAGTGTAGTCTGCTGCTAATTTATTCAAAAAAAATCCTATTAGTGTCTTTCCACCCGTCTCCAGCTAATTTGTGGAAAAACACTACATAGGATAAAGTAGAGGAGGGTTTTTGGGCCTTGCAGCGCCGTTTACGGCTGTCTGCACGGTCTCCGTGTGACTGCAGCTCGCCCTGTAGTCTGTGAGCAGCTATAGCCTGGTTGTCTCCAGCTCAGGGTTGTTCACTGCGTCATACCGCCAAATCAATTTTCTTTTTTTTCCAAGTAGTGTAGTCTGCTGCTAATTTATTCAAAAAAATCCTATTAGTGTCTTTCCACCCGTCTCCAGCTAATTTGTGGAAAAACACTACATAGGATAAAGTAGAGGAGGGTTTTTGGGCCTTGCAGCGCCGTTTACGGCTGTCTGCACGGTCTCCGTGTGACTGCAGCTCGCCCTGTAGTCTGTGAGCAGCTATAGCCTGGTTGTCTCCAGCTCAGGGTTGTTCACTGCGTCATACCGCCAAATCAATTTTCTTTTTTTTCCAAGTAGTGTAGTCTGCTGCTAATTTATTCAAAAAAATCCTATTAGTGTCTTTCCACCCGTCTCCAGCTAATTTGTGGAAAAACACTACATAGGATAAAGTAGAGGAGGGTTTTTGGGCCTTGCAGCGCCGTTTACGGCTGTCTGCACGGTCTCCGTGTGACTGCAGCTCGCCCTGTAGTCTGTGAGCAGCTATAGCCTGGTTGTCTCCAGCTCAGGGTTGTTCACTGCGTCATACCGCCAAATCAATTTTCTTTTTTTTCCAAGTAGTGTAGTCTGCTGCTAATTTATTCAAAAAAATCCTATTAGTGTCTTTCCACCCGTCTCCAGCTAATTTGTGGAAAAACACTACATAGGATAACGTAGAGGAGGGTTTTTGGGCCTTGTAGCGCCGTTTACGTCTGTCTGCACGGTCTCCGTGTGACTGCAGCTCTATCTGTTGTCAGTTCAGCCCCAAAAAAATAAATAAATAATAAAGTTCACCAAACACACCATTTACACCACTTTACATTTGTGTAGGCCACATTAGCTCATATTAACCCCTTCATGACCCAGCCTATTTTGGCCTTAATGACCTTGCCGTTTTTTGCAATTCTGACCAGTGTCCCTTTATGAGGTAATAACTCCGGAACGCTTCAACGGATCCTAGCGATTCTGAGATTGTTTTTTCGAGACATATTGGGCTTCATGTTAGTGGTAAATTTAGGTCGATAATTTCTGAGTTTATTTGTGAAAAAAACAGAAATTTGGCGAAAATTTTGAAAATTTCGCAATTTTCACATTTTGAATTTTTATTCTGTTAAACCAGAGAGTTATGTGACACAAAATAGTTAATAAATAACGTTTCCCACATGTCTACTTTACATCAGCACAATTTTGGAAACAAATTTTTTTTTTGCTAGGAAGTTATATGGGTTAAAATTTGACCAGTGATTTCTCATTTTTACAACAAAATTTACAAAACCATTTTTTTTAGGGACCACCTCACATTTGAAGTCAGTTTGAGGGTTCTATATGGCTGAAAATACCCAAAAGTGGCACCATTCTAAAAACTGCACCCCTCAAGGTGCTCAAAACCACATTCAAGAAGTTTATTAACCCTTCAGGTGTTTCATAGCAGCAGAAGCAACATGGAAGTAAAAAATGAATGTTTAACTTTTTAGTCACAAAAATTATCTATTAGTAACAATTTTTTTATTTTCCCAAGGGTAAAAGGAGAAACTGGAGTCCTGAGTACGCTGATACCTCATATGTGGGGGTAAACCACTGTTTGGGCGCACGGCAGGGCTCGGAAGGGAAGGAGCGCCATTTGACTTTTTCAATGAAAAATTGGCTCCAATCTTTAGCGGACACCATGTCGCGTTTGGAGAGCCCCCGTGTGCCTAAACATTGGAGCTCCCCCACAAGTGACCCCATTTTGGAAACTAGACCCCCAAAGGAACTTATCTAGAAGCATAGTGAGCACTTTAAACCCCCAGGTGCTTCACAAATTGATCCGTAAAAATGAAAAAGTACTTTTTTTTCACAAAAAAATTATTTTAGCCTCAATTTTTTCATTTTCACATTTGCAACAGGATAAAATGGATCCTAAAATTTGTTGGACAATTTCTCCTGAGTACACCAATACCTCACATGTGGGGGTAAACCACTGTTTGGGCCCATGGTAAGGCTCGGAAGGGAAGGAGCGCCATTTGACTTTTTGAATGAAAAATTATCTCCATCGTTAGCAGACACCATGTCGCGTTTGGAAAGCCCCTGTGTGCCTAAACATTGGAGCTCCTCCACAAGTGACCCCATTTTGGAAACTAAACTCCCCAAGGAACTTATCTAGAGGCATAGTGAGCACTTTAAACCCCAAGGTACTTCACAAATTGATCCCCAAAAATGAAAAAGTACTTTTTTTCACACAAAACTTCTTTTAGCCTCAATTCTTTCATTTTCACATGGGCAACAGGATAAAATGGATCCTAAAATTTGTTGGGCAATTTCTCCTGAGTACGCCGATACCTCATATGTGGGGGTAAACCACTGTTTGGGTGCACGGCAAGGCTCGGAAGGGGAGGCGTGCCATTTGACTTTTTGAATGGAAAATTAGCTCCAATCGTTAGCGGACACCATGTCGCGTTTGGAGAGCCCCTGTGTGCCTAAACATTGGAGCTCCCCTACAAGTGACCCCATTTTGGAAACTAGACCCCCCAAGGAACTTATCTAGATGCATAGTGAGCACTTATAACCCCCAGGTGCTTCACAGAAGTTTATAACGCAGAGCCGTGAAAATAAAAAAAAAATTTTCTTTCCTCAAAAATGATTTTTAGCCCAGAATTTTTTATTTTCCCAAGGGTAATAGGAGAAATTTGACCCCAAATGTTGTTGTATAGTTTGTCCTGAGTACGATGATACCCCATATGTGGGGGTAAACCACTGTTTGGGTGCACGGCAGGGCTCGGAAGGGAAGGCACGCCATTTGGCTTTTTGAATGGAAAATTAGCTCCAATCATTAGCGGACACCATGTCGCGTTTGGAGAGCCCCTGTGTGCCTAAACATTGGAGCTCCCGCACAAGTGACCCCATTTTAGAAACTAGACCTCCCATGGAACTAATCCAGATGTGTGGTGAGCACTTTGAACCCCCAAGTGCTTCACAGAAGTTTATAACGCAGAGCCATGAAAATAAAAAATAATTTTTCTTTTCTCAAAAATGATTTTTTAGCCCACAATTTTTTATTTTGCCAAGGGTAACAAGAGAAATTGGACCCCAATATTTGTTGCCCAGTTTGTTGTGAGTACGCTGATACCCCATATGTGGGGGTAGACCACTGTTTGGGCATATGCCGGGGCTCGGAAGGGAAGTAGTGGCATTTGAAATGCAGACTTTGATGGAATGGTCTGCGGGCGTCACATTGCATTTGCAGAGCCCCTGATGTGCCTAAACAGTAGAAACACCCCACAAGTGACCCCATTTTGGAAACTAGACCCCTGATGGAACTTATCTAGATGTGTGGTGAGCACTTTCAACCCCCAAGTGCTTCACAGAAGTTTATAACGCAGAGCCGTGAAAATAAAAAATAATTGTTCTTTCCTCAAAAATTATGTTTTAGCAAGTAATTTTTTATTTTTGCAAGGGTAACAGGAGAAATTGGACCCCAACAGTTGTTGCCCAGTTTGTCCTGAGTACGCTGGTACCCCAAATGTGGGGGTAAACCACTGTTTGGGCGCATGTTGAGGCTTGGAAGGGAGGGAGCACCATTTGACTTTTTGAACGCAAGATTGGCTGGAATCAATGGTGGCGCCATGTTGCGTTTGGAGACCCCTGATGTGCCTAAACAGTGGAAACCCCTCAATTCTAACTTCAACACTAACCCTAACACACCCCTAATCCTAATCCCAACTGTAGCCATAACCCTAATCACAACCCTAACCCCAACACACCCCTAACCACAACCCTAACCGCAACACACCCGTAACCCTAATTCCAACCCTAACCCTAATCCCAACCCTAACCACAACTGTAACCCCAACACACCCTTAACCCTATCCGTAACCCTAACCACAAGCCTAATCTTAACCCTATTTCCAACCCTAGCCCTATTTCCAACCCTAACTCTAATTCCAACCCTAACCCTAAGGCTATGTGCCCACGTTGCGGATTCGTGTGAGATTTTTCCGCACGATTTTTGAAAAATCTGCAGGTAAAAGGCACTGCGTTTTACCTGCAGATTTACAGCAGATTTCCAGTGTTTTTTTGTGTGGATTTCACCTGCGGATTCCTATTGAGGAACAGGTGTAAAACGCTGCGGAATCCGCACAAAGAATTGACATGCTGCGGAAAATACAACGCAGCGTTTCTGCACGGAATTTTCCGCACCATGGGCACAGTGGATTTGGTTTTCCATAGGTGTACATGGTACTGTAAACCTGATGGAAAACTGCTACGAATTCGCAGCGGCCAATCCGCTGTGGATCCGCAGCCAAATCCGCTGTGGATCCGCGGCCAATCCGCTGCGGATCCGCAGCCAAATCCGCACTGTGTGCACATGCCATAACCCTAACCCTACCCGTAACCCTAACCCTACCCGTAACCCTAACCCTACCCGTAACCCTAACCCTACCCCTAACCCTACCCCTAGTTGTAACCCTAACCCTAGTGGAAAATGAAAAAAAAAAAAATATATATTTTCTTTATTTTATTATTGTCCCTACCTATGGGGGTGATAAAGGGGGGGTTTATTTACTATTTTTTTTATTTTGATCGCTGTGATAGAACCTACCACAGCGATCAAAATGTACTTGTAAGGAATCTGCCGGCTGGCAGATTCGGCGGGCGTACTGAGCATGCGCCCGCCATTTTGGAAGATGGCGGCGGCCAGCGAGGAGACGTACGGACACCGGGAGGATCGGTAAGTATGAAGGGGTGGTGGGGGGGTGGATCGGAGCACAGGGGGGGTGATCGGACCACAGGGGGGGTGAATCCAAACAAGGAGGGAGCGGACAGCAGGACGGGGGAGCCGGCAGGCGGACGGAGGGGACCAGACCCCATAACGGAGGACTGGGGGGGCGATCGGTGGGTGTGGGGGGGGCCACTTCAGTATTTCCAGCCATGGCCGATGATATTGCAGCATCGGCCATGGCTGGATTGTAATATTTCACCTGTTTTTTAGGTGAAATATTACAAATCGCTCTGATTGGCAGTTTCACTTTCAACAGCCAATCAGACCGATCGTAGCCACGGGGGGGTGAAGCCACCCCCCCTGGGCTGAAGTACCACTCCCCCTGTCTCTGCAGATCGGGTAAAATGGGAGTAGACCCCTTCACCCGAACTGCAGGGACGCGATCATTCTGTGACACAGCATATGCGTCACAGGTCGGATTGGCACCGACTTTCATGACGCATACGCTGTGTCACAGGTCGGGAAGGGGTTAAAGTCTAGTCCACACTTTAGATAATTAGTGCTTCTTATACCTGTTAGGAGGAGTTGCTCAGGAATTAGCACACAAATCCGTTAGTACTTTTCTGCTTATCTTTATCAGTCAACCAAGATGAAGAAGGCAGTGAGTAAGGCACGTGGGTGTGGGAGCCGTCGCGGAGCAGGGAGGGGACGTGGGGATTCTGTGCCTGCTGCGGGCACCGGTGACTCATCAGCACCCACTTTCACCAGGCAACAGTCGTTCATGCGAAGCTTTGTGTCCGAGCGCCGTACACCGCTGCTGCGTGAAGAACAAATTGAAGCTGTTGTCGGATGGATGGCAGCTAATGCATCAACTTCCATTAGTGCCACATCCTCTCAGACACAGAGCACTGGAGAGCAGCCATCTGTCTCTTCACCACCTGCCAAATTGCCCAGGCAGACAGAGAGCCCAGGACAGGAGCCGTCTCTACTTCTGTTCTCTGAATCTCTTGGCTTGGAAACAGGGGGCCAGCCAAGCAGCATTGGAGAAATGGAAGAAGAGGCAGGGTGCAGTGATGCCCAACAGCTTTTTCTGTCTTCCTCTGAAGAGGCGGGTGGGCCAGTGGCTCCGGTCACCACATCGCAGGCCGCATCAGCTGATGATGACACTCAGGTGCCACTTACTGGTGCGTGCTCTGCTGCTGAGACTACCCAGGAGGAGCAGTTGGGGGCAGAGGGTAGTGTAGATGATGAGGTCCTCGACCCATCTTGGCGTGAGGGACAGGAAGGTGGTGGGAGCAGCTCTGAGGAAGAGATTCCCCGTACGGCCCAAAGAGGGAGAGGGAGGGGGAAGACTGCGGATCCTGCAGCCTCCGCTTTGGCACCCGTTAGGAGCATGTCTCTTCCCAAAGCAAAAAAGGGCGCTCCCAAGACTTGCAGTGCCTGGTCCTTTTTTGACACAGTTGCAGATGACATTTGCTATGTCAGATGCAAGGTGTGTCATCAAAAAGTCAAAAGAGGTCGAAATGTCAGCAACCTCAATACCTCGAACATGTGGAAACATGTGCGCAACAGGCACCCGGCGGAGTTAGAAAAACACACTGAAGAGGTAGGCCAACCAACAGCGGCAGCTACCACCTCTTCAGCTCGTGTTGCCTCTTCCTCTAGCTCACACGCAGCTGGTTCGGCTTCCTCCCAGGATCGCCGTGGAAGAACCTCTGGCCCTGTTGTCCAGAGACCCGCTGTAATTCCACCCGCAGCGCCACTTTCCCAGTCATCCACACACTCCCAGCCCAGTCTACAGCCATCGGTAGTACAGGCATGGGAGAAAAGGCGGCCTTTCTCGTCAAACCACCCACGAGCACAGGCTCTGACTGCAGGCATTGCCAAACTTCTGTCACTGGAAATGCTGTCATTCAGGCTGGTGGAGACTGACAGCTTCCGTGACTTGATGTCATTGGCAGTCCCACAGTACAATGTGCCCAGCCGCTTTTACTTCAGCAGGCAAGCCGTCCCTGCCCTGCAGAAGCATGTGGAGGGACACATAAAACACGCGCTACTGAACGCCGTCAGTAGCAAGGTCCACCTCACCACCGATGCGTGGACCAGTCAACATGGACAGGGGCGATACCTTTCCCTCACTGCCCATTGGGTTAATGTCGTTGAGCCGGGTACAGACCGTGCGAGTGGCGCAGGACGTGTCCTGCCCACTCCAAGAATTGCAGGAATCCATTCTGTACGCATTGACTCCTCCTCTTACACCAGTTCCTCAGAATCATCGCTGCAGGAGCCGTCACAGTCCACCTCCACATGGACCCGTGATGAACGTGTACCTGTTACGACCGACATGAGCACAGCCGTGGCCAAACGTCAACAGGCCGTCTTGAAATTAATTTTCTTGGGGAATCGTAGCCACACAGCGCAGGAGCTCTGGAATGCCATCAAGCAGGAGAGCGATGTGTGGTTTGTGCCAGCGAATCTCCAGCCAGGCATGGTAGTGTGTGATAATGGCCAAAATCTGGTGGCAGCTCTGGGCCTCGGCAACCTCACTCACATCCCATGTCTGGCACATGTGCTCAATTTGGTCGTGCAGAGCTTTTTGAGGGACTATCCGGATCTTGATGCACTGCTGCACAAGGTCCGCCTAGAGTGTGCTCACTTGCGGCGTTCCAGCACGGCAAAAGCGCGCATTGCGGCTCTGCAGCGCCGACACCGCCTGCCGGAACATCGCATCATATGTGACCTACCTACCAGGTGGAATTCCACGTTACATATGTTGGAGCGGTTGTGTGAGCAGCAGCAAGCTGTAATGGAGTACCAGCTGCTTCAGGCGCAAAAAAGTCGCAGTCAGCGCCGTACAGACTTCACAACCACAGAGTGGGCCACTATGAATGACGTCTGCCAGGTTTTGCGTCCCTTTGATTATTCCACGCGGATGGCGAGTGCAGATGATGCACTAGTCAGCATGACTGTCCCCCTTATCTGCCTGCTTGAAAAATCACTGCAAGCGCTAAGGGATGATGTTGTGGAAGAGGTGGAGGATGAGGATTCACCATTTCCATCATCTTCTGGACAGTCAGCGCCACGTGGTTCCTCACAAACGCGTAGGCAGGGGACCGTTTGTGAGGAGGATGAGGAGGAGTCAATGGAGGAGGAAGACATCCGTCCAGAGGAGGGAGTTACCGAATTGTCCAGTACTCAGTGTGTACAGCGAGGGTGGGGTGATGACGAGCGGGCAGAGATCACGCCTCCAGCAGGGGACAGCGTTTCTTGGGCAGTTGGCAGTCTGCAGCACATGGTGGATTATATGCTGCAGTGCCTGAGAAACGACCGCCGCATCGACCACATTCTCAACATGTCTGATTATTGGGTGTTCACCCTCCTCGATCCTCGCTACCGGGACAACGTAGAAAGCCTCATCACACCGTTGAACCGGGAGCGAAAAATGCGGGAGTACCAAGACACACTGGTCAATTCCATCATCTTCTCCATTCCAACTGAGAGAAGTGCTGCTAGTGCATTCCAAAGCAGCTCAGTGCGTCCAGGCCGTGGTGGAGGCTCTGCACAAAGAGGGAGCAGAAGCAGTGCCTCTGCCCAAGGCAAGACCAGTATGGCCGAACTGTGGCACAGTTTTCTGTGCCCGCCACAAAAGTCTACACCATCACAGACGGCTCCAGTCAGCAGGAGGCAACGGTTCCGTCAGATGGTGACAGACTACATGTCTTGCCCTCTTGCTGTACTCCCAGACGGCTCTTCCCCTTTCAAGTTTTGGGTCTCAAAGCTGGATACATGGCCAGAGCTAAGCCAGTATGCATTGGAGGTGCTGTCTTGCCCTGTGGCCAGTGTATTATCGGAACGTGTCTTTAGTGCTGCAGGTGGTGTACTAACTGACCGTCGCATGCGACTATCCTCCGATAACGTTGACCGGCTTACTTTCCTGAAAATGAACAAGGCCTGGATCTCGCCGGAATTTGCCACTCCTCCTCCTGATTAAATAATTAGGTCACTGTATACGTTATCCAGGTCTCCTGTTGTGTTCATCTTTCTACCACCTGAACTTAAATTCCTGGGCTCCAACACCGCCAGTTGAGGCTCAGAAGTGCCGTCTGCACAGTCAAAACATACGACCCAGTGTTATTGGGTTTCAGTAACGTCAGCTGATCCCCAGCTGTGTAGCCGGCAATGTGTCATGCGACCGCCACGCTGACACAACAACTGAAATGTAAGGGAATCTGTCCCCCCCCCCCCCCAAGGCGTTTGTTACTGAAACAGCCACCTTGTGCAGCAGTAATGCTGCACAAGGAAAAAGGTAGCTATTTTGGTTTTGCTCCTTGCACACGCAAAACTTAACACTTATAAAATGTGTCCACTGATACCGTAAAACCGTCCCGGAGGTGGGACTTTCCTTCGTAATATGACGCAGCACAGCCGTCATTCCTACCCCCCCGGCGCCGCGCCCCGGCTCATCAGCGTTGTTTGATTCCGTCCAGGAGCCTGCGCTGTTATGTTATCCCGTGGCCAGGCACACTTAGCGCTGCCCGTCTTCTGGCATCATTTGGTGTCAGGCTGGCTGCGCCTGTGCGGCCACGCTGGCCGAGAGCCCGCCTCGCAGTGTCTTCTGTTTTAATCCCACTGGGGGCCTGGGATCTATGGACATGCGCAGTGCATATCTGAACCTCCACCTCTCACTCATCTCCCTATGGCTTCTTCAGACTGTTCGGTGTCAGCTGGTCCCTAATAGCATGCCACGGCCGTGACACCGCACAGTCTTAAGAAGCCGTAGGGAGGGGAGTGAGAGGCGAGGATATGCACTGCGCATGGCCATGGATCCCAGGCCCCCAGTGGGATTAAATCAGAAGACACTGCGAGGCGGGCTCTCGGCCAGCGCGGCCGCACAGGCGCAGCCAGCCTGACACCAAATGATGTCAGAAGATGGGCAGCGCTAAGTGTGCCTGGCCACGGGATAACATAACAGCGCAGGCTCCGGGACGGAATCAAACAACGCTGAGGAGCCGGGGCACGGCGGCGGGGGGGTAGTAATGATGGCTGTGCTGCGTCATATTACGAAGGAAAGTCCCACCTCCGGGACGGTTTCACGGCTTCAGGGGACACATTTTATAAGTGTTTAGTTCTGTGTTTGCAAGGAGCATGATGAAAAGAGCCACCTTTTCCTTTTGCATCTTTTGTGCTGCACAAGCTGGCTCTTTCAGCTACAAACGCCTTGGGGGGGGGTTAAAGGTTCCCTTTCGACTTTCTCAGGCTTCGGCCTACATTGTGTTCCTCTGCTTTTCCACCTGTCCCTGGGCTCCAACACCGCTAGTTGCCGTCCAGAAGTGCTGTACGCACAGTCAACAGTCGCTCCTCTGTTATTGGGGTTCAGTAACGTCAGCTGTTCCCCTGCTGTGTGTGTGGCAATCCCTCCAACCTCCTCCAACCTCCTCCTCCTCCACCTGTCCCTGGGCTCCAACACCGCTAGTTGCCGTCCAGAAGTGCTGTACGCACAGTCAACAGTCGCTCCTCTGTTATTGGGGTTCAGTAACGTCAGCTGTTCCCCTGCTGTGTGTGTGGCAATCCCTCCAACCTCCTCCAACCTCCTCCAACCTCCTCCTCCTCCACCTGTCCCTGGGCTCCAACACCGCTAGTTGCCGTCCAGAAGTGCTGTACGCACAGTCAACAGTCGCTCCTCTGTTATTGGGGTTCAGTAATGTCAGCTGTTCCCCTGCTGTGTGTGTGGCAATCCCTCCTACCTCCTCCAACCTCCTCCAACCTCCTCCTCCTCCACCTGTCCCTGGGCTCCAACACCGCTAGTTGCCGTCCAGAAGTGCTGTACGCACAGTCAACAGTCGCTCCTCTGTTATTGGGGTTCAGTAACATCAGCTGTTCCCCTGCTGTGTGTGTGGCAATCCCTCCAACCTCCTCCAACCTCCTCCTCCTCCACCTGTCCCTGGGCTCCAACACCGCTAGTTGCCGTCCAGAAGTGCTGTACGCACAGTCAACAGTCGCTCCTCTGTTATTGGGGTTCAGTAACGTCAGCTGTTCCCCTGCTGTGTGTGTGGCAATCCCTCCAACCTCCTCCAACCTCCTCCTCCTCCACCTGTCCCTGGGCTCCAACACCGCTAGTTGCCGTCCAGAAGTGCTGTACGCACAGTCAACAGTCGCTCCTCTGTTATTGGGGTTCAGTAACGTCAGCTGTTCCCCTGCTGTGTGTGTGGCAATCCCTCCAACCTCCTCCAACCTCCTCCTCCTCCACCTGTCCCTGGGCTCCAACACCGCTAGTTGCCGTCCAGAAGTGCTGTACGCACAGTCAACAGTCGCTCCTCTGTTATTGGGGTTCAGTAACGTCAGCTGTTCCCCTGCTGTGTGTGTGGCAATCCCTCCAACCTCCTCCAACCTCCTCCTCCTCCACCTGTCCCTGGGCTCCAACACCGCTAGTTGCCGTCCAGAAGTGCTGTACGCACAGTCAACAGTCGCTCCTCTGTTATTGGGGTTCAGTAACGTCAGCTGTTCCCCTGCTGTGTGTGTGGCAATCCCTCCTACCTCCTCCAACCTCCTCCAACCTCCTCCTCCTCCACCTGTCCCTGGGCTCCAACACCGCTAGTTGCCGTCCAGAAGTGCTGTACGCACAGTCAACAGTCGCTCCTCTGTTATTGGGGTTCAGTAACGTCAGCTGTTCCCCTGCTGTGTGTGTGGCAATCCCTCCAACCTCCTCCAACCTCCTCCTCCTCCACCTGTCCCTGGGCTCCAACACCGCTAGTTGCCGTCCAGAAGTGCTGTACGCACAGAGCCAAACACCTCACCAATGTGTTAGTGGGGTTCAGCACCGCCAGCTGTTCCCCTGCTGTGTATACGGCAACGTGTACTGCGACCGCCACGCAGGCACAACAAGTTAAATTTAAGGGAACCTGCCCCCCCCCCCCCCAGGCGTTTGTTACTGAAGGAGCCACCTTGTGCAGCAGTAATGATGCAAAGGGAAAAAGTGCCTCTTTTCGTGATGCTCCTTGCACATGCTGAACCAAACACTTATGAAATGTGTCCCCACACAGCGATAAACCGTCCGGTAGGTGGAACTTTCCTTTGTCGTGTGACGCAGCACAGCCATCATTTTTACCCCCTTGGCGCCGTGCGCCCCCTCCTCAGCGTTGTTTGAATCTGTCCCGGAGCCTGCGCTGTTAGGTTAGCCCTTGGCCATGCACACATGTTGCGCTGCCCGTCTTCTGACATCATTTGGTGTCAGGCTGGCTGCGCCTGTGCGGGTGCGCTGGCCGAGATCCCGCCTCGCAGTGTCGTCTAATGTAATCCCACCGCGGGCCTGTGATCCGTGCCCGTGCGCAGTGCATATCCTCGCCTCTCACTCCCCTCCCTACGGCTTCTTCAGACTGTGCGATGTCAGCTGGTCCCTAATAGCATGCCACGGCCGTGACACCGCACAGTCTGAAGAAGCCGTAGGGAGGGGAGTGAGAGGCGAGGATATGCACTGCGCACGGGCACGGATCACAGGCCCGCGGTGGGATTACATTAGACGACACTGCGAGGCGGGATCTCGGCCAGCGCACCCGCACAGGCGCAGCCAGCCTGACACCAAATGATGTCAGAAGACGGGCAGCGCAACATGTGTGCATGGCCAAGGGCTAACCTAACAGCGCAGGCTCCGGGACAGATTCAAACAACGCTGAGGAGGGGGCGCACGGCGCCAAGGGGGTAAAAATGATGGCTGTGCTGCGTCACACGACAAAGGAAAGTTCCACCTACCGGACGGTTTAACGCTGTGAGGGGACACATTTCATAACTGTTAGGTTCCGCATGTGCAAGGACCATAATTAAAAGAGCTAAGTTTACCTTTTCCAGCATTAGTGCTGTACACAATGGCTCTTTCAGCTACAAACGCCTGGGGGGGGGGGGGGGGTTAAAGGTTTCCTTTCAACTTGCTCGAGTGCAGGCTTCGGCCTACACTCCGCTCCCCCTGCTCCTCCTGCTGACCCTGGGCTCTAACACCGCCAGTTTTGGCCCAGATGTGCTAGCTGCACAGAGAAAAACACCAGCCAATGTGTCAGTGGGGTTCAGCACCGCCAGCTGTTCCCCTGCTGTGTAGCCGGCAACGTGTCCTGCGACCGCCACGCAGACACAAGAACTGAAATTGAAGGGAACCTGTCCCCCCTCCCCCAGGTGTTTCTATGTTTTACAGCTACCTTGAACAGCAGTAATGCTGCATGTGTTCAAGGTGGCTCAGAAACTTATTCTCCTTGCCCATGTTGAAGTGAACACATCTAAAAATGAGTCCTCTGCGACCATTAAAACGTCCCTCAGGTGTGATTTTCCTTTGTATTCACACGCAACAAGCTCCTTGGTAGCGCTGCCCGTCTTCTGGCATCATTGTTTGGCTGGCTGCGCCTCTGCGGCCGCCTTGCCCCACACAACGCCCCTCGGTGTCTTATTTATTTGTACTGCGAGGGTGTGATTAATGGGCATGAACGGTGCATTTCTTCGCCTGTCCCTCATCTCCTTCCGCCTTCTTCGGACTGTGCGTCTTCATGGCCGTGGCATGCGATAAGGGATCAGCTGACGCCGCATAGTCTGAAGCGGGTGTAAGAACCCAAGCGAGAGGCGAACATATGTACTGCGCCAGGCCATGAATCCCAGCCCCGCAGTGTTTTAACAATGTTAAGACACTGGGGGGCTGGGATTCATGGTCATCGCAAACCGCAACAGCCGACATAACATGATGTCAGAGGATGGTCAGCGCTAACAGCGGAAGGCCAAGGGATAACACAAAAGCGCAGACTCCTGTGCAACAAATAACGATGCTCAGGAGGCCGCGCAAAGCACCAAGGTGGCATTTTTGCCAGCTGTACTGCGTCTCTTTACGAAGAGAACTCACGCCTCCAACACAGTTTGACTGTATAAAGGGCTAAATGTTATGCGTGTTTCATTCAGCGTGTGCAAGGAGAAAAATGAAAAGAGCAACCTTTGACTTGTGCAGCACTGCTGCTGCATGAACTGTGTGGCTCTTTTACTTTGTAACCCCTGAGGGGGGGTTAAAGGTTACCTTTGAAATTGGTTCAATTAGGCTTCGGCCTACACTCTGCTCCCCCTGCAAAGCCCGGGCTCCAACAACGCCAGTTGGGGCCCGGTACTGCTAGCTGCACAGAGAAAAACACCTCGCCAATGTGTCAGTGGGGTTCAGCACCGCCAGCTGTTCCCCTGCTGTGCAGCCGGCATCGTGTCCTGCAAAAGCCACGCAGGCACAACAGACCCAAAAGCTGCCGCCAGTGCAGGCTTCGGCCTACACTATGCTCCCTCTCCTCCTCCTGCTCCCTCTCCTCCTCCTGCTGACCCCGGGCTCTAACAACGCCAGTTGGGGCCCGGTACTGCTAGCTGCACAGAGAAAAACACCTCGCCAATGTGTCAGTGGGGTTCAGCACCGCCAGCTGTTCCCCTGCTGTGCAGCCGGCATCGTGTCCTGCAAAAGCCACGCAGGCACAACAGACCCAAAAGCTGCCGCCAGTGCAGGCTTCGGCCTACACTATGCTCCCTCTCCTCCTCCTGCTCCCTCTCCTCCTCCTGCTGACCCCGGGCTCTAACAACGCCAGTTGGGGCCCGGTACTGCTAGCTGCACAGAGAAAAACACCAGCCAATGTGTCAGTGGGGTTCAGCACCGCCAGCTGTTCCCCTGCTGTGCAGCCGGCATCGTGTCCTGCAAAAGCCACGCAGGCACCAGAACTGAAATTGAAGGGAACCTGTCCCCCCTCCCCCAGGCGTTTGTACGTTTTAAAGGCCACCTTGTACAGCGGTAATGCTGCATGTGTGCAAGGTGGCTCCTAAACGTATTCTCCTCGCACATGTGGAACTGAAAACACGTCTGAAATGTGTCCTCTGTGTGACCATTTAACCGTCCCGGTGGTGTGACTTTCCTTTGTAATGACACGCTGCAACCCCCTTGGTAGCGCTGCCCATCTTCTGGCATCATTGTTTGGCTGGCTGCGCCTCTGCGGCCGCCCTGACCCACACAACGGCCCTCGTTGTCTTATTTATTGGGACTGCGAGGGTGTGATTGATGGGCATGATCAGTGCATCAGTTCGCCTGTCCCTCATCTCCTTCCGCCTTGTTCAGACTGTGCAGCTTCATGGCCGTGGCATGCGATAAGGGACCAGCTGACGCCGCACAGTCTGAAGCGGGTGTAAGGACCCGAGTGTGAGAGGCGAACATATGTGCTGCGCCAGGCCCTGAATCCCAGCCCCGCAGTGTTTTAACAATGTTAAGACACTGCGGGGCTGGGATTCATGGTCATCGCGAACCGCACCGGCCGACATTACATGATGCCAGAAGATGGGCAGCGCTAACAGCACTAGGCCAGGGGATAACACGACAGCGCAGACTCCTGTACAGCAAATAACAACGCTCAGGAGGCTGCACCCAGCACCAAGGTGGGATTCTTGACATCTGTGCTGCGTCTCATTACAAAGGGAACTCGCGCCTCCAACACAGTTTGACTGTATAAAGGGCTAAATGTTATGCGTGTTTCATTCAGCGTGTGCAAGGAGAAAAATGAAAAGAGCAACCTTTGACTTGTGCAGCACTGCTGCTGCATGAACTGTGTGGCTCTTCTACTTTGTAACCCCTGAGGGGGGGTTAAAGGTTACCTTTGAAATTGGTTCAATTAGGCTTCGGCCTACACTCTGCTCCCCCTGCAGAGCCCGGGCTCCAACAACGCCAGTTGGGGCCCGGTACTGCTAGCTGCACAGAGAAAAACACCTCGCCAATGTGTCAGTGGGGTTCAGCACCGCCAGCTGTTCCCCTGCTGTGCAGCCGGCATCGTGTCCTGCAAAAGCCACGCAGGCACAACAGACCCAAAAGCTGCCGCCAGTGCAGGCTTCGGCCTACACTATGCTCCCTCTCCTCCTCCTGCTCCCTCTCCTCCTCCTGCTGACCCCGGGCTCTAACAACGCCAGTTGGGGCCCGGTACTGCTAGCTGCACAGAGAAAAACACCTCGCCAATGTGTCAGTGGGGTTCAGCACCGCCAGCTGTTCCCCTGCTGTGCAGCTGGCATCGTGTCCTGCAAAAGCCACGCAGGCACCAGAACTGAAATTGAAGGGAACCTGTCCCCCCTCCCCCAGGCGTTTGTACGTTTTAAAGGCCACCTTGTACAGCGGTAATGCTGCATGTGTGCAAGGTGGCTCCTAAACGTATTCTCCTCGCACATGTGGAACTGAAAACACGTCTGAAATGTGTCCTCTGTGTGACCATTTAACCGTCCCGGTGGTGTGACTTTCCTTTGTAATGACACGCTGCAACCCCCTTGGTAGCGCTGCCCGTCTTCTGGCATCATTGTTTGGCTGGCTGCGCCTCTGCGGCCGCCCTGACCCACACAACGGCCCTCGTTGTCTTATTTATTGGGACTGCGAGGGTGTGATTGATGGGCATGATCAGTGCATCAGTTCGCCTGTCCCTCATCTCCTTCCGCCTTGTTCAGACTGTGCGGCTTCATGGCCGTGGCATGCGATAAGGGACCAGCTGACGCCGCACAGTCTGAAGCGGGTGTAAGGACCCGAGTGTGAGAGGCGAACATATGTGCTGCGCCAGGCCCTGAATCCCAGCCCCGCGGTGTTTTAACAATGTTAAGACACTGCGGGGCTAGGATTCATGGTCATCGCGAACCGCACCGGCCGACATTACATGATGCCAGAAGATGGGCAGCGCTAACAGCGCTAGGCCAGGGGATAACACGACAGCGCAGACTCCTGTACAGCAAATAACAACGCTCAGGAGGCTGCACCCAGCACCAAGGTGGGATTCTTGACATCTGTGCTGCGTCTCATTACAAAGGGAACTCGCGCCTCCAACACAGTTTGACTGTATAAAGGGCTAAATGTTATGCGTGTTTAATTCAGCGTGTGCAAGGAGAAAAATGAAAAGAGCAACCTTTGACTTGTGCAGCACTGCTGCTGCATGAACTGTGTGGCTCTTCTACTTTGTAACCCCTGAGGGGGGGTTAAAGGTTACCTTTGAAATTGGTTCAATTAGGCTTCGGCCTACACTCTGCTCCCCCTGCAGAGCCCGGGCTCCAACAACGCCAGTTGGGGCCCGGTACTGCTAGCTGCACAGAGAAAAACACCTCGCCAATGTGTCAGTGGGGTTCAGCACCGCCAGCTGTTCCCCTGCTGTGCAGCCGGCATCGTGTCCTGCAAAAGCCACGCAGGCACAACAGACCCAAAAGCTGCCGCCAGTGCAGGCTTCGGCCTACACTATGCTCCCTCTCCTCCTCCTGCTCCCTCTCCTCCTCCTGCTGACCCCGGGCTCTAACAACGCCAGTTGGGGCCCGGTACTGCTAGCTGCACAGAGAAAAACACCTCGCCAATGTGTCAGTGGGGTTCAGCACCGCCAGCTGTTCCCCTGCTGTGCAGCCGGCATCGTGTCCTGCAAAAGCCACGCAGGCACCAGAACTGAAATTGAAGGGAACCTGTCCCCCCTCCCCCAGGCGTTTGTACGTTTTAAAGGCCACCTTGTACAGCGGTAATGCTGCATGTGTGCAAGGTGGCTCCTAAACGTATTCTCCTCGCACATGTGGAACTGAAAACACGTCTGAAATGTGTCCTCTGTGTGACCATTTAACCGTCCCGGTGGTGTGACTTTCCTTTGTAATGACACGCTGCAACCCCCTTGGTAGCGCTGCCCGTCTTCTGGCATCATTGTTTGGCTGGCTGCGCCTCTGCGGCCGCCCTGACCCACACAACGGCCCTCGTTGTCTTATTTATTGGGACTGCGAGGGTGTGATTGATGGGCATGATCAGTGCATCAGTTCGCCTGTCCCTCATCTCCTTCCGCCTTGTTCAGACTGTGCGGCTTCATGGCCGTGGCATGCGATAAGGGACCAGCTGACGCCGCACAGTCTGAAGCGGGTGTAAGGACCCGAGTGTGAGAGGCGAACATATGTGCTGCGCCAGGCCCTGAATCCCAGCCCCGCGGTGTTTTAACAATGTTAAGACACTGCGGGGCTGGGATTCATGGTCATCGCGAACCGCACCGGCCGACATTACATGATGCCAGAAGATGGGCAGCGCTAACAGCGCTAGGCCAGGGGATAACACGACAGCGCAGACTCCTGTACAGCAAATAACAACGCTCAGGAGGCTGCACCCAGCACCAAGGTGGGATTCTTGACATCTGTGCTGCGTCTCATTACAAAGGGAACTCGCGCCTCCAACACAGTTTGACTGTATAAAGGGCTAAATGTTATGCGTGTTTCATTCAGCGTGTGCAAGGAGAAAAATGAAAAGAGCAACCTTTGACTTGTGCAGCACTGCTGCTGCATGAACTGTGTGGCTCTTCTACTTTGTAACCCCTGAGGGGGGGTTAAAGGTTACCTTTGAAATTGGTTCAATTAGGCTTCGGCCTACACTCTGCTCCCCCTGCAGAGCCCGGGCTCCAACAACGCCAGTTGGGGCCCGGTACTGCTAGCTGCACAGAGAAAAACACCTCGCCAATGTGTCAGTGGGGTTCAGCACCGCCAGCTGTTCCCCTGCTGTGCAGCCGGCATCGTGTCCTGCAAAAGCCACGCAGGCACAACAGACCCAAAAGCTGCCGCCAGTGCAGGCTTCGGCCTACACTATGCTCCCTCTCCTCCTCCTGCTCCCTCTCCTCCTCCTGCTGACCCCGGGCTCTAACAACGCCAGTTGGGGCCCGGTACTGCTAGCTGCACAGAGAAAAACACCTCGCCAATGTGTCAGTGGGGTTCAGCACCGCCAGCTGTTCCCCTGCTGTGCAGCCGGCATCGTGTCCTGCAAAAGCCACGCAGGCACAACAGACCCAAAAGCTGCCGCCAGTGCAGGCTTCGGCCTACACTATGCTCCCTCTCCTCCTCCTGCTCCCTCTCCTCCTCCTGCTGACCCCGGGCTCTAACAACGCCAGTTGGGGCCCGGTACTGCTAGCTGCACAGAGAAAAACACCAGCCAATGTGTCAGTGGGGTTCAGCACCGCCAGCTGTTCCCCTGCTGTGCAGCCGGCATCGTGTCCTGCAAAAGCCACGCAGGCACTTGCTCTTGTACCTTCTGCTCCCCATCCTGGTTCCAGTACCGTCAGCTGGTTCCGGGCAGAGCCTTTGGCTTAGGTGCCTCCCTCTGGGTATCCGAGTTCCACCAACGTCAGGTGGTCCTTGGTAGTGCTTTCAGGCACGGGTACCTCCTGCTTAGTAACCGGGTTCCAGTAACGTCAGCTGGTCCTCGGTAGTTCCATTGGCTCTTGGACCTTCGGCTACCCATCCGGGTTCCAGCACCGTCAGCTGGTTCTCGGCAGTGTCTTTTGCTCTTGTACCTTCTGCTCCCTATCCTGGTTCCAGTACCGTCAGCTGGTTCCGGGCAGAGCCTTTGGCTTAGGTGCCTCCCTCTGGGTATCCGAGTTCCACCAACGTCAGGTGGTCCTTGGTAGTGCTTTCAGGCACGGGTACCTCCTGCTTAGTAACCGGGTTCCAGTAACGTCAGCTGGTCCTCGGTAGTTCCATTGGCTCTTGGACCTTCGGGTAGCCATCCGAGTTCCAGTTCCATCAGCTGGTTCTCGGCATTTTCTCAGCCTTCTTGTACCTTCTGCTACATTTCCAAGTTCAAGAGACTAAACACGATGACCCGGAAGACCACCCCTAAGATGACGACGACACCAGAGACGACAACCACCGTGATGACGACGACCCTGGAGACGATGACCCTGAAGACCACCCCGATGACGACGACCCCGAAGACCACCCCGATGACGACGACCCCGGAGACGACGACCCTGGAGACGACGACGACCTGGAAGACCGAGAAGCAGAAGAACAAGAGGCTGCAGAACAAAGAGCAGAAGGACATTAAGCATAACACTAAATATCAGAGCAAAAAATATTATCTAAATTATAAGCAGAAGAAGACTAAGCAGTGTATGGGGGTGAGTCCGTTCCTCCTCGTGGTGCCCCTGGATAAAGCCTGATGCTGCAGGCCAAACTGAACGCGGACAAATGTAACTGTTTTGTGACAGGCAGAACGGAAGGTGTAATCTTCAAACTTTTATAGATAACAACTACGGGAATGCCTGTCACAAATAAGAATATGATGAAGAAGTAGAATATGATGAAGATAATAGTAAAATAAAAAGAATATGAACAATGTAACCCAAAAAATAATAGGTAGAAGATGAAGAAGAAGATGAATAAGGTGAAGAAGTTGATGTCAAAGAAGCTGATGATGAGGATAATGAAGAAGAAAGCGTGGGAGAAGTAAAAAAGAAGGTGCAGGGCGTGGAAGTAGTGAAACATCAATATCTGACATAAAAAAAAAAAACTTAACATACTCAAATTCTTTCTAACGCCGAACGTCATAAAAAAAAAAAAATCCTGCTATTCTATTACATTGGGCTAAACCTCTGTGCCTTTAATATCTCCGCCACATCCCCCAATACATCCTACATTATTCTTAGTTGTTTTCCTTCATGTAGAATGAACCTACAAGTTTATAAAGGGTTTATTTTAATTCCGATATTTTCGTCCCATTGACTTGCATTGGGATCGGGTATCGGTATCGGATTGGATCCGATATTTTGACGGTATCGGCCGATACTTTCCGATACCGATACTTTCCGATATCGGAAAGTATCGCTCAACACTAGTCATTGCTGATATTGAATGTTAGATAACAGACTGCAGAAAATACTGCGCTGAAATATTGCGTTGCATTTTCTGCTGTTTTTTTTTTAAAGTTTTTTGGGTTTGATGACATGCAACTGCTTTTCTTCATGTCATTGGTCATTTGTAATGTTATATTACATGCTGCAGACAATACTGCGCTGGCATACTGCGCACTATTTTCTGCAGCATGTAATTTGGGTTTTCTTGGCGGACATTCCACTGTTTTTTTACACCGGTTTCATTGTGTGTCCCGTCCTTAAAAAAAAATTAACAGTGCCATATTAAAACTTGTTGGTCTGTGCAATTTTTTTTAACATTTTTTTTTTTTTTTTTTAAGTTTCCTAGCTACGGGTGAATCTATGACTTCGCTCCATTACCAATTCAGGCTGGGCATTTCAACTATCTCTGGAATAGTGAAGGACACATGTCGGGCTATTTGGACCACTTTGCAACCAGAGTATATCCCCCAACCATCCATGGAAATCTGGTTGCGAAGTGCAGAAGAGTTTCATCAAATTTGCAATTTCCCTAATTGTGTGGGTGCAGTTGACGGGAAACATATAAGGATTGCGAAACCGGCAGGAACAGGATCGGAGTATTATAATTATAAGAAGTATTTCTCCATTGTCCTTATGGCTATTGCAGATGCCAACTGCAAGTTCCTTGCCGTGGACATCGGAGCATATGGACGGTCCAACGATTCGCAAGTTCTTAAAAACTCTCTGATGGGTCGTTGCCTTTATGGAGAGACCTACGATTTACCGCCAGCCAGACCACTGCCAGGAACAAATGACCCAGCCCTGGAATATGTTTTTGTAGGTGATGAAGCCTTTCAACTGTCGCCGCACCTACTGAAACCGTACAGTAGCCGGAACTTAAACCATACCAAGCGGGTCTTTAATTACCGGCTTACTAGAGCACGAAGAGTAGTGGAGTGTTCCTTTGGCATATTGACGGCGAAGTGGCGAGTTCTGCTGACGGCTATCAAGCTGAAAACAACAACTATAGACGAGGTAGTTAAAGCCTGTGTGGTGCTCCACAACTTTGTCCTTTCAAAGGAGCCCGTTTCCTTGGATGATGAAGAGTTGGAGACATCCTTGTGGGACTACCGCAGCAGCTCGGTTCGCTCTACAAGTTCAGTTACAAGGATGAGGGACCAGTTTGCCTATTATTTTGTCTCACCTGTCGGGCAGATCCCGTGGCAAGACATGATTGTGTAACCTGTTTCCCATGTGTTTTGTTTATGTAAAAAATGTGTTTCTGCCCGAAAAAAAAAAAAAAAGGCCAAAAAGCGTGGTTTTCTTGCTAGTAAAACCATTATGTTATACCTTTAAAATGTCTGGTGTTTGTTTTTATTAAACCTTTTTTATTATATTACCTTAATAAATCCACACACACACAAAGAGTAGAATTATAATCAGAATTTTATTTTAACTCTTTTTTTTTTTTTTTGCCAAAAAAAAAAATATATTTTTTATTATCAAATTTTTTTTTTGGAAAATTTTGCAAAATTTGTTAAATTATTTACATAAACATCATATTTACAAGTCTTGAAAGTTTTGGGTGGAGATATGAGAGGAGGAGGGGCAGGAAGGTTGGACCACGTCGATAGGTGGGGAAACCCTACTTGTTTGGGGTGCAGTGGAAGGGGGGGGGTAAACCAAGAGGCTGACCAGAGGGGGGTGGTGTTGGGCAGGGGCGGAACTACCGGGGTCGCAGAGGTCGCGGCTGCACCAGGGCCCGGGCCCAAAAGAGGGCCCGGTGCCGCCGCGACCTCTGCGACCTCGTCCGCCGTGGGCGCAGCTTACCGGGCCGCCGCCAGGATGAATTGCAGGCTGAGCGGCCGGTCACTGTGGGGGCAGGCCGTGCGGCGTCACGTTCTTCGGCTCCTCCTCCTCCTTTTCGCGGGGCTGCCAGGCGCGCGCGCGCTGCCTGGGGGACTTCGAGCGGTGAAGCCAAGGTACGTGCAGCAGCAACATGTGGGACATGTGGGGGGTGCGACATGTGGGTGCGCCATGCTCTTCCCAGGTCCCGGGCTGCCTGGCGATGCCGATCGCCGGGCCCCTGGCCCAGGTATGTCCGGGCGGCAGGAGCCGGTGCCATTATCGTTTAGCTGGGGGGGGGTGCCCTGCATAGTGCTATTGGTCAGCTAGGGGGGAAGGTGCCCTGCATGGTGCTATTGGTCAGGTGGGGGGCCCTGCATGGTGCTATTGGTCAGCTGGGGGGGGCCCCCCCCCAGCTGAACAATGGCACCACGCAGGGCCCCCCGCAGCTGAACAATGGCACTGCCATTGTTCAGCTGCGGGGGGCCCTGCATGGTGCCATTGTTCAGCTGGGGGGGCGGGGGGCCCTGCATGGTGCTATTGTTTAGCTGGGGGGGTGGGGGGCCCTGCATGGTGCTATTGTTTAGCTGGGGGGGTGGGGGGCCCTGCATGGTGCTATTGTTCAGCTGGGGGGGTGGGGGGCCCTGCATGGTGCTATTGTTCAGCTGGGGGGGCGGGGGGCCCTGCATGGTGCTATTGTTCAGCTGGGGGGGCGGGGGGCCCTGCATGGTGCTATTGTTTAGCTGGGGGGGGGGGGGCCCATTCAAAAGTTCGCACCGGGGCCCGCAGGACTGTTGTTACGCCCCTGGTGTTGGGGTAGGGGGAAGAGAAAAGCTGAGTAAAGAACACATTGGGGAAGTAATTTGGTCTGGGGGCCGGGATTGTTGTGGGGACTGGGTTGGGTATTGTGACTGGGTAGGGTAGTGGGACTGGGTTGGGTAATGGGGCTGGCGTGGGGTTTGTGGCTGGGTTTGGTAATGGTGCTGGTGTGGGGATTGGGGCTGGGTTTGGTAATGGTGCTGGTGTGGGTATTGGGGCTGGGTTTGGTAATGGGGGGTATGGTGTGGAAATGGGGCCTGGGGTGGAATTGGAGTGGAGGTGTGGGGAGGTCTGTGGGTAGATTCATTAACGGCCTGCAGTAGAGCATTATGGCAGGTATTCATTACCCGCATCTGTTGCTCAAAAGAAAGCTTCTCCATGGTCCTGAGCATGGAGTTAAAAAAAATATTGCCCGGATCTGGACTTACAGCTGAATGCAGCCTATCCAAGCGACTGCTGGTTTCCTGGCTTGTTTCACTGATGCGTGACTGCACCATGTTGAAACCAGCAGTCACTTGCTCTCCCAAAATTTTGAAAGAGCCTTGGAAGGATGCATTCAGGTGTAAGAACTCAGGAGCATAGCTCTTTTCCTGACCCCTCTGTCGCTGCTGCCTCGAACCTAATGGTGGTGTCGAGGTGGCAGGATCAGAGGGGTGGGGTAAAGGAAACGCTATCTGTTCAGCATCAGATGCGAGCAATGAAGGCTGCAATAATGCTCCACTGCTTGGGGCGGATGAAGTGGAGGGGACAGAGTGGTCAGAGGAGGGGTCAGTGGTGTGGGGCCTACCGACGTGGCCCTCAGTGGCGGACTCAGGAGGGATCGCTCCAGAGGGCACAGAGGAAGATGCAGGCGCCCGGTGGCTGGAGAAGGTGCTGTGAAAGAAAAAACAAAAGAAATTAATACATTGGAATGAAAAAGCCCTGACTGAAAGCAAACTACCGTATATACTCGAGTATAAGCCGAGATTTTCAGCCCAAATTTTTGGGCTGAAAGTGCCCCCTCGGCTTATACTCGAGTCATGATCGGTGGTGGGGTCGGCGGGTGAGCACTGTCATATACTTACCTGCTTCCGGGGCTCCTGTCGCTCCCCCTGCACGTCCCACGGTCTCCGGGTGCCGCAGCCTCTTCCCCTGTTCAGCGGTCACGTGGGACCGCTCATTAGAGAAATGAATAGGCTGCTCCACCTCCCATAGGGGCGGAGCCGCATAATTCATTTCTCTAATGAAGCGGTGCCGGTGACCGCTGACAGAGAAAGAGGCTGCGGCACCGAAGACAGGCAGGGGGAAGGAGCGAGACGCCGGGAGCAGGTAAGTATCGCATATTCACCTGTCCTCGTTCCATACGCCGGGTGTCGCGCCATCTTCCCGGCGTCTCTCTGCACTGACTGCAGGCAGAGGGCGCGATGACGCATATAGTGTGCGCGACGCCCTCTGCCTGATCAGTCAGTGCGGAGAGACGCCGGGAAGATGGCGCCGAGGAGCTGCAAGCAAGACAGGTGAGTATGTGTTTTTTTTTTTTTTATTGCAGCAGCAGCACAGATTTATGTGGAGCATCTATGGGGCAATGGTGCAGAGCACTATATGGCAGAGCTATGGGGCAACAGTGCAGAGCACTATATGGCACAGCTATCTATGGGGCAATGGTGCAGAGCACTATATGGCACAGCTATGGGGCAACGGTGCAGAGCACTATATGGCACAGCTATCTTTGGGGCAATGGTGCAGAGTACTATATGGCACAGCTATCTATGGGGCAATGGTGCAGAGCACTATATGGCACAGCTATGGGGCAACGGTGCAGAGCACTATATGGCACAGCTATGGGGCAATGGTGCAGAGCACTATATGGCAGAGCTATGGGGCAACGGTGCAGAGCACTATATGGCAGAGCTATGGGGCAATGGTGCAGAGCACTGTATGGCACAGCTATGGGGCAATGGTGCAGAGCACTATATGGCAGAGCTATGGGGCAACGGTGCAGAGCACTATATGGCACAGCTATGGGGCAATGGTGCAGAGCACTATATGGCACAGCTATGGGGCAACGGTGCAGAGCACTATATGGCACAGCTATGGGGCAACGGTGCAGAGCACTATATGGCACAGCTATGGGGCAACGGTGCAGAGCACTATATGGCACAGCTATGGGGCAACGGTGCAGAGCACTATATGGCACAGCTATGGGGCAACGGTGCAGAGCACTATATGGCACAGCTATGGGGCAATGGTTCAGAGTACTATATGGCACAGCTATGGGGCAACGGTGCAGAGCACTATATGGCACAGCTATGGGGCAACAGTGCAGAGCACTATATGGCAGAGCTATGGGGCAACGGTGCAGAGCACTATATGGCAGAGCTATGGGGCAACAGTGCAGAGCACTATATGGCACAGCTATGGGGCAACGGTGCAGAGCACTATATGGCACTGGTATGGGGCAACGGTGCAGAGCACTATATGGCACAGCTTTGGGGCAATGGTGCAGAGCACTATATGGCACAGCTATGGGGCAACGGTGCAGAGCACTATATGGCACAGCTATGGGGCAACGGTGCAGAGCACTATATGGCACAGCTATGGGGCAACGGTGCAGAGCACTATATGGCAGAGCTATGGGGCAACGGTGCAGAGCACTATATGGCACAGCTATGGGGCAACGGTGCAGAGCACTATATGGCACAGCTATGGGGCAACAGTGCAGAGCACTATATGGCACAGCTATGGGGCAATGCTGCAGAGCATTATATATATGGCACAGCTATCTATGGGGCAACGGTGCAGAGCATTGTATATATGGCACAGCTTTATGTGGAGTATCTATGGGGCCATAATGAACGGTGCAGAGCATTATATATGGCACAGCTTTATGTGGAGCATCTATGGGGCCATAATGAATGGTATGGAGTATCTATTTCTAATTTTGAAATTCACCGGTACCTGCTACATTTTCCACCCTAGGCTTATACTCGAGTCAATAAGTTTTCCCAGTTTTTTGTGGCAAAATTAGGGGGTCGGCTTATACTCAGGTCGGCTTATACTCGAGTATATATGGTAAGTAGACAGGTTAACATGGTTATTAGT